>NW_003101680.1:1859094-2257417 GCF_000003855.2 Blastomyces gilchristii SLH14081 | reverse complement strand
ACGAAATGCACAGACTTCAGAGAAGTCAGATATCAGAGTATATATAATTATAGTAAAGTCTTAAGAGCTGGCTGTCTGCATATGTAATTAGATACTTCTCATAAAGCTGTATTTACTTCTTCAGTTATACTGAAGTATTCAGCTCAGAAATAATTGAGATACAGAGAGAGAGCTCATCTGTTCAGATCAACTCTTATTATGAATTCATAACATTCACATTATCTTAATTATCTGAATTTTGCAGATACTCAGAGACTTATCTCTTATTAATAATGAAATTGTGAAAATATGCTGCAGTGTGAGAATTATTAATAGAAAATCTAGATATATTTACATATATCTGATCAGAGATTATGTAGACAGAGAGAGAATGATCATAGATCTGCAGAGCTGTAGAAGACACTGATAACACTGAGAGCTTTATAAGAACTGTTAGCTAGAATCTGTAAGAAATTACTTACAAGAAGACTTACAGTAAAGAGAAGAACTGTGCTACTTAGAGTCAGAGACTGATCTGAAGAAGATATAGAGTTAACTGCTGATCTGAAGATTGAGTGTGATAACAGAGCTGAAAGAGATAAAGACACTGTTGTAAGTGATAGCATTTCTACTTCATTAGTCAGTAAAAAGTGATCAGAGAAGTTACAGAGATATCTATAAGAAGCTCAGCAGCAGTCAGACATTATTTACAAAGATATTAGAATTGAAAAAATTTTTATTCTTGAAAAGTTCTTGAATTAATATATAAATATTGTTAGAAACACTCTCTCTCTATCATCTGAGTGAAAACACTTTATGAATGAATAAGAATACTCACAGTTTATAAGAATGAGAGCTGTTATAGAAAAAGAAAAAAGAAGATGAGATTTCATAGACAGATCTGAGATATTTATACTACTCTAGAGAAGTTTACTTACACTGTAAGTGATTCTATAGAATAGTCAGATCACTCTAATAAATAAAAAGTAATTATGAATTACAGATCTGAATCTTTCTATATGACTATAAAGAGTGATTACAGACTGTGAATATCTTGATTCTACAATTTTACAAAGTTAATGAAAGAATGAAAAATTCCTCACAATTTTACAGTGTTAAAGAACAATAATTCATAAGAATAAATGAAAGATTAACTTATGAATACTTCTTTTTAATAAGAATAATCTCACAGAGAGTGATTCATCTATAAGATGAATTTATATAATAATCACATAAGAATCTTGTAAAAATGATTGAGAGTTAACTGAAATTCTTCTATATAAAAGATATGAGATGAATCTGTGTAATAGTCAGAGAAGAATCTGTAGATTATAAAGAATCTCATGAAATAAGAAACTGAGTAACAGACTCTTTTCTCTTCATAGTAATAAGAGATTTTTCCTCACTGAGATTTTTTATAGATATGAAGAATTTTTAGTAAGTATCACTACAGTGCTGAGCTGATTCTATGAAGTCACTCAGTGAAAGACTTCACAGACAAAGTCTTAGAGAGAAGAAAGTATGTAAGAAATCTCACTTCTTATAAATTCTTTATTTCTATTTCTATCTCTCATATAATCAATAGAGTTAGCAGCTCTTGACTATACACAACTATATAGACTAGAGTTCATGAATACTATTCATAACTCAGCTTGAATGCTATTATACATTTGATCTCTACATTTTATCTTTCTATTATGAATACTTCTAGTAGTTAACAGTATATATTACATCAAGCTGTAAACATCTGAATAATCGCCTGCAAGCACTTATTCTTACAATTAACTAGTCACTGCTTCGGTTTCATCACATTACAACTGAAATGATACAGACTATGTATAACTGTTTTATAGTCTGAAAGAATAGATCTCTTTCAATATTTAATAGTTTAATTATACTATTTAATAGTCTTTCTGCCTTGATAGTTCTTTGTTGAATATAATATTTAAAATTTAACTTGAAATTTAATCATACTTCTAATTATTTAACATTCAAACTGAGTTTAATCTCTTTATTCAAAAGAGTTAGATATAGTTATTTCTTATTAAATCTAGAAAAGAAATGAATTAACTCAGTTTTATTCATATTAAATTAAATTTAATTAATATCTACTCTAATAAAGATTTTCTTTACTGCTTTTTCAATTACTTCTAAATTCTCTTTGATTGTTTTTGAACTGTAAACTAGATCAATATCATTCATATAACTTGAAGATCTTACTATTTTCATATCTCTATTCTTGAATAGATATGCAGTGTATATTACAAATAAAATGAGTGAGATTGAAGATTTTTAATCATACTTCTAATTATTTAACATTCAAACTAAGTTTAATTATTTAAAAGAGTTAGATATAGTTTTTTCTCATTGAATTTAGAAAAGAAATGAATTAACTCAGTTTTATTCATATTAAATTAAATTTAATTGATATCTGCTCTAACAAAGATTTTCTTTACTACTTTTTCAATTACTTCTAAATTCTCTTTAATTGTTTTTGAACTGTAGACTAGATCAATATCATTCATATAACTTGAAGATCTTACTATTTTCATATCTCTATTCTTGAATAGATATGCAGTGTATATTACAAATAAAATGAGTGAGATTGAAGATTTTTACAGTACTTCTATTTTTATCTCAGTTCTATCTTATTTCATTTTATCAAAGAATAGCTGTATGATTCTTTTAAATATAAAACAGTTAACTCATTTTATTAGAGAAAGTGACAGTTTTAACATCTTCAAAGTCTGAATTATCTTTGACTTTAAAACATAATTAAATGCATCTTTTATATTAATAAAAACTACAGTTGAGATCAAGATCATTATACTTTATTATTTAAATATTATGAACAACTGAGAGAATAGTGTTAATTACAGAACATTGAGTTCTATTTCTCATTTATTTACTAAATAGAAGAGAATTATTAATAGAGCTTATAAAAGATAGTCTAGTAGCTATTATCTTTTCTAAAATCTTTCTCAGACAGTTCAATAGAGATATTACTCTATATAACTTAGAAATTGAAGCTTTTCTATTAGGTTTTATAAGAATCACTTCAGTGACTTCTCTTCAGCATTTAGAATGATAATCATTTTTCAGAAGATTGAAAAAGAGCTTAAAATATTTATTCTTCAAGTAGAAATATATATTTTGAATGATTAAGTGATTGATTGAATCAGACTCTGTAGCAGTTTTAATTGAACTTGAGAAGATAGCTGACTCTAATTCATCTTGTATAAGTTCAGATCATTCTCAGTTATTTTCATTAATATAGTTATAAAGTGATATATTCTCTTTCTATGAATCTGAATCTGATAAGTTTTGAAAGAGAATTTTCATAAAAGCTTGACATTTTTTCTCAAAAGAATTTGCTGTATATGATTCATTCTGAAACTTATATTTTAAGACTGAAAGTTTTACTATACTTCTTATTTTAGTATAGTTGAAAGCTTTAAAAACTTCTTTTTCTTATACTTCTTCAAGAAATTTGTTTCAACAGTCTGTTTTAGCTCTTTTAATATCTGAAAAATATTCATTTCTAACAGCTTTGAACTCTTTATAAGATATTACATCATTTTTTCAATCTCTTCTAGCAGTGATTAATTGTTTTCTTTAAATATAATATTCTCATTTCATCAAGGTTTGAAATACTCAGAAGACTTTTTCTTTATTAATATCTTCTTAAGCATGTTAATCTTTATTCAATTCTCTTAAGATTAATCACCTACTTCTAGAATCTTGATATCAAAGTCAGAAATAAATATTATAAGAGAAGTATTTCTTTATCAGATACTTTATAATTAATTTAATATCTTCTATTATATAGCAGTGTCTCTGAATAGAATATTGAAATATTTAATAATATTATCAGAGATATATAACACTGATTCATATATTTTCATTTATAAATAAAACTTCTGTTTTATATAATCTTTCAATTTAATATATTAATCTTAATTAATTAATAAACTGATGACATCTTTATTGATATTTAGTTTCATAAGTATATTCAATCTTTATAACAGATAGAGAGTAAGATCAGAAGTATTAAAATATATAAAAGTATTTAAATATTTCTTCAGTACTTATATTATATTTATATCTGATTTAGTTAATATTGAAATTATCTATACAGAGATTTCTTATTAAGTTAATTATTGAATTTCTTTGTATTAACATTATTAAGTTATATATATATCAGCTATCTGCTGTTATTATAATTTCAATATTACTCAGAGTTACTACAGTACTGTGTTGCTCTGATGACTGAATGATTAATGCAGCAATCTGATAGCACCTTAGCATGAGAAATCAAGATGTGTGAGTTTGAAACCCGCAGAGGATACATTAAATCCGGAACTCAAGCACCTCAGGTTTCTAATAAATACAGAGATGTACAAATCACTTTAATAAAATCACTCTATGTTTCTGAGCTGGGAAGTTATTATCACATGTATCTAATTGTCACTCCTTTGTATTTCCTATGTTCTTGTTATCTTGGCATGGTCTCAACACCTGTTATTATTATTATTATTCTTCTATTATACTCATATACAAGCAGCTTATGATGAGTCCTTGTGTGATGTTAAATACAGGTCAAGTGTTGATTATACAGAAGGAAATACAGGTGTTGAGACCACGCCAAGATAACAAGAACATAGGAAAATACAAAGGAGTGACAATTAGATACATGCGATAATAACTTCCCCAGCCCAGGAACATAGAGCATTCATTGGAGTGATTTGTACACCTCTGTATTTATTAGAAACCTGAGGTGCTTGAGTTTCGGGATTTAATGTATCCCCTGCGGGTTTCGGACCCACGCGCCTTGGTTTCCCACGCCAAGGTGCTACCAGGTGGCTGCATTAACCATTCAGCCACCGGGGCTCTCAACACCTGTATTTCCTCCTGTATAACCAACACTTGGCCTGTATTTAACATCACGCAAGGACTCATCATAAGCTCCGCTTGCATATGAGTATAATAGAATAATAATAATAATAATAATAATAATAATAACAGTACTGTGTCTATACTTGTATTTAAGAGTTCTCTTATATTATCAGTAGACATAGCTATATTATTCATCAGATATATAGTATCTGTGTTTAAGAGTTCTTCAGAATCAGAAGAAGTGTATATATATAAATATCTTATATATTTAAAATATCAGAACTCTCAGATCTTTCACTGATATTCTCTTTATAAGATCTTATTACAGAGTCAGAGTAGCTGGTAAGCAAGCTTATATTTAGAGACTCAGTGTTTACTTAACTGATTATTCATTTCTTTATTATTATTATACATTGTTATGTATTTAGATATCTTTTTAATGAGTAATCATTTCTAATAAGAAGATGATAAATGTTTTTCAAGTATAAGAGGCCTATGCTAAATAGATTGACATTAAGATATAGATCTTATATAACAAAAGTGGAAAACATTAGAGAAGAAAGAAAAGAGAAAGTGTGAGAATCAGTGATTAAAGCAGATATTTATACATGTATGAGGTGTAGCTTCAGAGCAGAAGAATAGAAACTCTGTGAGTTTCTCAGCTGAGAATCAGTGACTGAGAATCGGAGCTTTCAGCAGGAATCTATGGAGTGTAATGGAATAGTCTATTATGATCGGGCGCAGCCCGCCACAGTTATTCATAATTTAAATAGCTATTCTTGAGTGTCTGCAGTAGAGTTTGCAGAGATTGAAGTATATTTTTTAACAGTTACTGATTGACAGAGTTTGAAATATAAGAATAAATACTTATAGATGATTATTCAGAGATTCACAGTAGAAAGATAAAATGTAGAAATCAAATGTATAATAGTATTCAAGCTGAGTTGTGAATAGTAGTCATGAACTCCAGTCTATATAGTTGTGTGTAGCCAAGGGCCAGTGGGCCACTAACCCTATTCAATAGGTTACGTGAGAGATAGGAATAGGGGTAAAGGATCCGCGAGGAGCGGGATTTCTTACATTTACAGTGAGTAAAGCTTGTTTTTTTTTATTCATATTTGAATATCTTTATAACACTGTAATAATGTATATCAACTGATTTCATATTTTTTAGCAGTCTCAGTGTAATTAGGGATCAATTGCATGTTCAAATCATCAATTGCTACTTGTATAACTGCTTCATGATGCATGTTGTCAGTGTTTGAAGATGGATGAAAAAATGAAGATTGGGCGGGTGTTGGGTGGTTGATCACGTTAAAAGGGCCTCGACTTCTGAGAGAGTCGAATGACCTTTGCCAACCTTTTTTTTTTTTTTTTTTTTTGCTCTTTTGCTTTTTTCCTTTAAGCTATTGAAGGGGAAAATTTCTTCGCGCCGCTCAGTGGACAGAGAGGCTGTATCTTTTTTTTTTTTTTTTTTTTTTTTTTTTGGCTTAAATAGTGAATTTTCTCTTTGTGCTCACTGCACTTTTCGTCTATCCATGACTACTCTGGTTTGCCTGCGCTTAGTTGTTGGACATTCAATCATTATCAGCTGAAATGTGAGCTGCGAACAAAAAGTGCTCATGGGTACATTCAATGACACTGCTTGTTGAATCAACGTGCTGAGAAGATTCCATCCAGCCTCTCTCTGGCTATCAAGTACAAAATATCTTTCTCCTGTACTCTCTGTTTTCTTTCCACTACTGATTATCTGCTTTCTCCCGTCTGCCACTGCTGCTTCCATTGTGTTTATTTTGCCTCTCCTTATGCCATCGCTACATGTAGTTCTGAAACTTGGACATCGCCCCGCGACTCTACAGGTCTTACGAGCAATGCGAAATTCGTCTGATTCTCCAGATCATCCTGTTCCTGGAGGGCGTCTAGGAGATTTGTGGACTATAGAACAGGACCAAAGTTTGCTAAAACTCCGCGAGGAGCATGATTATATGAACTTAGAGGATTTTCAAAAGGTCGGCGCTCATTGCCAGAAAATACGAGTTGCTGTTGACACCGCCTAAACTATGCCAAATCGTTAGGCATTCTTCCATGACCGTTCTCGTTACGCGGTATCCAAGCGGTTGTCAGTGCTGAAGCGAGCAGGACAACAGGTGATTGATTCTGGACAACAATATGCATGCAGCGCGCTAATGACATGGGCAGAAGGCTTCTCTTGGCAATTCACCGTTGGCTGGTGGATCGAACAGCCCTCGCCGTCAACCAAGTACCATCGAATACATATACTCTGACGATGAGTCCCAAGCCATGTCTCTCGATAGTCGATTAGAGGCTGAGGAAGTTGGCGGAGAGTGTACATCAGAGCAAAGAACTTCTTCCCAGGCAAGTTAGAATCTTGGTATCTTGCTACTATCCCGCAGAGCATACTAACTTGTGGGTTGTTCTGCATATCCAGACGGACGACGTTTCTAATCCAGTCTTGAGTAATACACTCAAAAGGAAACCTTCAGTTGACAATGGCGCATCTCGCCCAAGTCCTTCAAAACTCTCCAGGGTTCCAACGGTGCCCATCTTCGCGTCGACGGAGCTATGCAGCACAGCGTTTCCATACCTGAATACGCCAACGACAAGCAATGCTAATACAGTTGTGGATGTCACTGATAATCCTAACAATCATAATCATAGGAATAATACCCAAGTATCCATCTTCAATTCCAGATCCACCTGGATGGACCTCAGAGATGAAGACATACTACATATGTACCACCAAGCCAAGAAGTGTACAGAGGAAACGAGGCGCGCAGAAGCGCTAGAATTAAAACTATCGAGTTCAAACGACATTCTAACCCGTTGTCGCGATGAGAACAGGGCACTCCTGGACCTACAAAAGCAGCATGATGATGAACTTGAGGAAACCATGGAAAACCTTCTCAAGGAACGGAAAGCGGAACAAAAGCAGCTGAAAGCGTATAATGAAGCCAAGCTGAAGCTGTTGGAGCAGATGGATCAGCTCAAGACAGAATTCAACAAGATTAAAGTTGGCGCTTCAAAAGTCATACACCCTGGCATGTGGAAGTCTGGTGGGATGGATGCCGCAGCTGCTCAAGTGATAAAACTTGCAGCGCAAATTGAGGAGACGCTAAAGGTCATAGTATCTTCAGAAACCAGATCGCCATCGCAAGTTCCTTCAGGAGATCACATGTTTCTAGGTACTCCGTACTTAGAACCTAGGCCTTTTCTAGAGGGAAATGGAATGAGCGGGTAAAATAAATATTGAGTACAAAGAGCTTGTGAGTTGAATGTGGGATGGTTGGTTGCAAAATGTCTCTTTTCTGCTTCTTTTATCTTATTTTTCTATTTTTAATTTGCAGTTATTTTCCCTTAATTTTTGATTACTTGTTAAATAAAAGCAATAGAATCTCACTCAGTGAGTAAATATTAAAATTTCTGTATAAAGTAATAGAGGGGGAAAAGTTTCTGATTGTAAACTGAGGAATCAAGAATCTGCTGTCACAGAAATTGAGAGATATTCCTACTTTGTGATCTCTCCCCCTATACAAATTTTTGCTTTTTCTTTCCTTCTTTGATAAAATGATAGAATGAGCTAAACTGGGATCTTGCCTTGCTAGTGTGTTTTATGAACTCTGAAAAACACATATGCTGTAGAGTACATATCTAGATACATAGTATTACATGTGTTACTTATCTTCATAAGCCTTTCCTGTGTTCTAGAGTTCAGAACTAAAATAACCTGTAGGAGAGTATTGACTTAACTATTTAAAGAGAGAGTGAAATACTCAACAGAATGAATGTATACAGTAAAGCTGCCATATTATATAGGTGTGGAGATAGTAGATACAATGTAAATTCCGGTTGATGCTGAGAAACCTCTTGAAACAAAACTATGAGAGAAAGAAAGTTCACCAATGAGACAAATCTCCTGATTTGAGTAAATATAAAGAATGATCAGTTGTCTATGTGATTCTGGTTGCTATGAAAGCAACAAAGCCTGTGTTGTTCCATCACAGATATAAAATCAAGCCCCCTTTTCTTCTTCATCTTCTCTTCTCCATTTCCTATCAACCCTTTCTCTCTAATCCTCTCCCACAACACCCATAAGGACATCTCGAAGCTACAAAGCTCTTAACTTTCAAGGGGAAAATAATAAATAGCTGGTGAGTAACTCATATGGTTTTCTTTAATTCTCTCTCTCTTTTCATTTTGTTACTTTCGATGCCTTTTGAGGGCTGATCGCTCTCCCGATCCATGTCACATACCTGTTCACTCCTCCCCCACAACACCACACCTACCTAGGGCCACACAAAGGTGTTTCCTCTAGACTCTATTGTATGCTGATCAGCCTAACAGTGATCTGTGACCAAGGCTCTCTCTCTCTAAGGTCGTGCAAGTCAAGAAATCATGAGTTGGAACGCGGGAGGCGTCGATGGTAAGTCGAACAATGCCCCTGGTTGCCTCAGCAAAACCCCGTATCATACCACACAATCCACAAACCAGAGGGATTCTTTAGCTTGCTGTTTTGTAGACGAGACCTGGAAACTGGATACTAAACATGGTCAATGTGTTAGATGCCCACTGGAACGAGGGGGGTGAAACATGGAACGGTACGGTGGAACAGATTGGATATGATGTCGGTGACTTTGGTGAAAATGAGGTTGGAGGCAAAGATGATGCTTGCCGCAAGTAAGCAGAACCTAGAATCTAACATCAGAAGAGTGCCTAATAACAAAATTTTCTACCAGTTGTGGTCAGTCTGGCCATTTCGCCCGCGACTGCACTGAGCCTCGCAAAGCCACCGGAGCGTGTTTCAACTGTGGTGAAGAAGGGTAAGTCATGGATTCTATTTTGGCAAGAATGGAGATTTGATTATTGATATCTGCTCCTTAGCCACAACAAGGCGGAATGCACGAAGCCTCGTGTTTTCAAGGGGCACTGTCGAATATGTGAGAAGGAAGGCCATCCTGCCTCTGAGTGCCCCGAAAAACCGGCGGATGTCTGCAAGAACTGCAAGGAGGAAGGTAAATTTTGTCACCCTAGCTGACTGCGAGCAAGAAGTTATGCAACTGTTAATTTCACCCTCAATCGGAAATAGGCCACAAAACTATGGAATGCACCCAGAATCGCAAGTTCGACCAGCACCATATTCCAGATAAACTCCCGGAACAGGCATGGGCGATTCTCAAGAAAGCTAGCGACGAAAAGGATCTTGAGGACTTTCGTGAGGTAAAATATTTAATACCTCTATTGCTAATCCCGCTTCTTCATTTCTGATATATCGGCGCAATAGGGTATGAAAGTATACTCCAAGGCAGTTCCGCTGGCGACGTTCGACCAAATTGAGAAGAAGATGCGAGAAGAGAACTTCAAGGTGTATCTCATTGGCCTCGTAAGATTGCCCACACAATCCTACGGGTTATTTGAAATATGAAAATGTTAATAACTGTGTCCTGTATAGGAGAAGGAGATCACCGACTGTCATACTCTGATTAATCTTCAGGGAAAGTTGAACTGCAAATACGTTGTCGGTTACTACTTCAGTGATAAACCCCAACGTCCCAGCCTCAAAGAGCGCTGGCCAGAATCACCCGAAGAGAATCTAAAGCGCCTTGTCGATGCTGGCATCCCGCTTGACCGCCAGATTCCTAAATGTGGCAACTGTGGACGTAAGTTCTCCGTCAATCCAGGTTAATCCAACAGGGTATCAAGCTGACTGTGCATTTTTCTAGAAATGGGACATGGACCGCGCGCATGCCCAGACGAGCGTTCAGTCGTCGAGAAGGTCGAGGTTAAGTGTGTTAATTGTAACGGAATAGGACATCGTGTTCGTGATTGCACGGAGAAACGCGTTGACAAGTTTAGCTGCCGTAACTGCGGGTGAGGGACCTGGTTTTGCGCTTCACAGGGAACTCGCTGATCGCTAACCGATCCTCTCCTAGTCAACCCGGTCATCGTTCGTCTGAATGTACCGAGCCCCGTTCAGCTGAAGGAGTGGAATGCAAAAAATGCAACGAAGGCAAGCCTGATGATGCCCTCCGATGCACCTGGGGGAAGCTTCTGACATTCTCGATAGTTGGCCATTTCGCTAAGGACTGCCCTCAGGGCGGCTCCAGAGCCTGTCGCAATTGCGGGTTGGTTTAGTCCCCAAAAATACCTTGCCCTAAGATAGAGACAAGACCGCTGACTAAAATACGGTTCTGCAGCGAGGAGGGTCACATTTCCAAGGAGTGTGACAAACCTCGCAATCCGGATACAGTTACCTGCCGTAACTGCGAAGAAGGTGAGGAAAATCGTCCCTACCACTTTAAATAGTATATGAAAATATCCAGTGTGGTCGTATCTAACAAATCATTCTCCCCGCAGTTGGTCATTTCAGTCGCGACTGCACCAAGAAGAAGGACTGGTCTAAGGTTCAGTGCAACAACTGCAAGGAGAGTAAGTACCCATCAACCGCAAGACATGTTCCCTCATTTTAGCAATACATCCCACTGATGAAGCTCGACCTGTTAACCTCATGATGATAGTGGGCCATACGATCCGGCGCTGCCCCAAACAAGCAGAAGAAGGCGATGGCTACGGCGACGGCGGCTTCGCCAACAACCCAGTGGACGACATGGGCTCAACCTGGCAAGATGATGATGGGGTCCAAGATAACACACCTAGCTGGATGAATGCCGGCGATGGCGGCACGACTGTCCCCGCCTGGTAGATCGGCTCAAACGGGCCGTTCCATTAGCGCGGCAAATTGAGCTGAGCAACTGCCTTTTGCTCTGATGGTGGAGGTTGGCAAGCCTGGCTAGAACCGAAGGGCCAGTGTACTTTGCTAGGGCTAATTAGAATGATGATGAAGGACAGGGAGGAGGGAGCGAGTACTGAGAGGCCTCGGAAATGTGGTTGGTGGTTAACACGAGAAAAAGAAAAAAAGAAAGAAAAAGAAAAGAAAAGAAAACAAAAAAGAAAAAGAAATTCACAGAAAAAAGCAATGAAAAGTTCAGGGGGGAAAAAAGAAAAAGGAGAAGAGAGTGAGAGGGGAAAGGATCATGTCACAAGACAAACATGCTGGGAATATATGGCTGGGTTAGTCTGACCATCTTCCAATAGAGCAATGAAAATGATTCCCTGGTCTGGAAGTGTCGCAGCACCTTCACCCATCCCCGCAATCGGCTGGGAGAGCGCGCAATTCGGCTTCAAGGCAGGGGGGGTGTGCGTTTTGAAACCGAGCTTCTCGGAAGCCATGTCCAACAATGATTCATTGATCGCTGGTTCACATTCTTCGAGAAGAACAAGTTGTTCTCCGAAGAATACCGGGAGAGCGAAATACAAAAGCTGACCACATCGTAGAAAAATGATTGGCCGTTCGTCCACAGCCGTGGCCGTGTTTCAAGTCGAAGCTCAGAACAGCAGCCAGCAAATAAAAATGTTTATTAGACTTCATTTCCCCCGCAGCTCATGCATGGATGGGCATGGCTTGAGAGTGAAGAATTGTGAATATTAACTTAACTTTTTCACTAGCTAGGATCTGGCGCCGTTAGAGTTTTTTCTTTCTTTTTTTCTGCACCGCCGAAAAAGCATATATCAATCCCGAAAGGGCTTGGGAGGATTGGCTTCTGGCAAATATATCTCAGCTCGCTAGTTGACGCTACGCTCAGCAACCATTTCTGGCTTCTCTACTCCGTACTGTGTATGTATGTTGTATCAGGTCTAATGGAACAGACAGAGTTCATCAGGACATTTGATAAATAAATAGGAGCTAAATAATGGTGCTTGGCTTATGCTAGACACGCGCGCTGCTTGCCACCGCAGTTTTATTCTCCCGCCATACGGGCCCATTTCCACCGCTTGGAATCTCCTCGCAGTGAGATCAATTCAAGTTCGTCGTCGAGCTAATCCGCTAGTGTCATAAATTAGTTATATCTGCTCTGCCGAATAAATGGCTGGACCTTCTCGGCGACATTTTTAAGTAAAGAGGCTCGCCCGAAATGGTCAGTTGCAGGGACATGGGCAAAGAATGTTAACATTTATTCAATAATGCTGACATCTCCGCGACCTTTTCTGAAATCCGAATAGCATTGACAGAGTGCGAGACGTGAGGCAGAGAAGTCGCATGTTTTGCAGAGAGAAAAGCAATTGCTCTCCAACGCGATGATAACCTATCATTTAAGTGTTTTCATTTATCATCGTCGTTTAACACGTTATCTTTACTCGTGCTGTGACAGGCAAGCTGCCCGCGGCCCAGCCACGGTGACTCCTCGATAGTCTTGTTGAAGCGGTTCGACAATTCAATTAATTGGACACACAAAACACGAATAACGCATCTAGTCAATGCAAAGTGAGTAGCGGATATATATTGGCAGAAGAAATAGCTGTACCCAGACATACATCAATTGTTCGCAAAGGAAGCAAAGCAATCCAGTCGCAGAACAAACCAATTGATCAAGCTCCTACAATATTAAACCACCATGCTATTTTCTGCGTCAATGTTGCTAATTCATTGCGCAGGCTTCAATTATCTATAATACTTCCCAAAGCACGAAGAAGTAAGTATACTGGGCACCCTTTCTCTTGTGGAGTGGCAGAGAGGAAGAAGACCTTAGTGTCGCGATTTGATTTGGATCTCTAGATTTATCGGCTTAATCAAATCGTGGTGACTCCTGTGCCTGAAAAGAAGAAGCAACTCAATTCTGTCAACTGGCCAAATCTGTCTGCCGTTCGGTGCTAGACAGTACAATTGGAAAATCTAGAATCTGCCGTCTATCGCTTTTTTCCGCAGCTCAATTGCCGGGCGCGGTGAGAAGCAACTGTGAACGGTGAATCCTGGTTAAGGGACATTCCTATCGGCCACTACTGTGTTACGATGGACAAAGTCACGCCTGAAAGGGAGGTCCACGACGACCAGGGAGAAGGAAATGTCAAAGACGACAATTCGACCAACCTACATGATGTCGAACAAGGGGATGAAGTCGATACAGAGACAATCGATCGCATCTATAAGTATGTAAATGCTCGTTCTCCTGAATCCTGATAATACACCAAACACATACTCGATGGGGATGAATGGAATGCTCTCTTGGTGGAAGGCGAGACAATAAATGCCAAAGGGGGGAAAAGAAATAATGACAGCTAACAGTACTTTCTACCTAGAAAAATTGATTGGCGAATCATCCCGCCATTTTGGACTTTGTATTTCCTTTGCGCAGCGATCCGTTCAAATATCGGGCTAGCCCAGACCATGAACATTGAACAAAAACACGACCTTGGCAACGAACTCAACATATCTCCGCAACAAGTCTCAACTAGTTTGGCTCTGTTCTATGTCTGCTACGTGCTTTTTGATCTGCCGTCTAATCTGATTATGACGAGGCTAAGCCCTCGGGTCTGGATGAGTCGCATTGTTATCAGCGTTGGTATCATTGGATGCTGCTTTGCTGCGGTCAAAGCTGCGTGGAGTTTATAGTAACTATCCCTTCCCTTTATATGCTTGCCATATTGCACATGCTATACTGTAATGGAGCGTCCCAAAGTAATTCAATTTCCCTAGTTTACTTCGGCTCCTCCTTGGAATTGTCATTGCCGGCATGTGGCCAGGAATGGCCTATTATCTCACTCTCTTCTACCCGCCCTCCCGCACCGGAAAACGGATAGGCCAATACTTCACCGCAGCGCAGGTATCTGCCGCAGTTGTCGGTCTCGTCTCTGCAGGCTTCCAGGAAATGGACGGCTTGAAGGGCCTTGTCGGATTCCAGTGGATGTTTCTTCTATACGGCATCGCAGGCACTCTCACCGGAATCAGTCTTCTCTGGTGGCTTCCAGAACGGCCCCTGCCCCCTGGACAAAAATTGCCTCCAAGACGACGATATTTAAGATGGATACCTCAAACGCGTCCGGTACTTAAGGGACGAGATGCGGAGATACATTACCATGATTTGAAACGTGTTTACCACAGCACCCAATGGACCATGCGAGATCTTGCTGGCGTGTTGATGGACTGGCGGCTGTGGCCTCTTACGCTCATGTACTTTGGCGTCGTTGGCGTGGGAATCGGCGTGCAGAATTACGGAACCGTTATTATTAGAGGGGCCAATCCGTCACTTACGGGGGTTCAACTAAGTTTACTATTCGCTCCAATTTGGATTGTACGAAGAATCCTTTTTCTTTTTTCCTTTTCCTTCTCCTCTTCCTCCTTAGCTTTGCTCGACCCCGTATCTCCAAACCCAATTAAAAAACACAAGAAAAATCCAAACCCATGAATAAGAACCATGAACAGCTGCTAACGCCATGAACAGATGGACCTCATCGCCATCGTCCTCGTAACCCCTTTCTCCGACCGCTTCCACCACCACCGCGGCATCTTCTTCATCGTCCCCGTCCTCTTCCAAATCCTCGGCTTACTCCTGACAACCTATGCCGGCTCCGTCACGAACGCCTGGCCCCGCTACGGCGGCCTGCTGATCGTCGGCTTCGGCCTCGGCCCTACCGTGCCCATAACCATGACATGGACGAACGAGCTCTTCCAACCACGCCACGGTGAGGTGGGTGTCGCCGCGGCATCCGCTCTGGTCTCTGGCTTGGGCAACTTGGGGAGTATCCTCACCACGTACGCGCTGTATACTGGCTGGGACAGCGACCGCCAGGCGACGGGGATGAAGAAGTATCGGAAGAGTAATTTGGTTATGATTGGGATTCTCTGTAGTAGTGTTGTGGCCGCGATTACGTTGGAGGTGTTGTTGAGGATATTTGGAGGGAAGAAAACAGGGGCGGGTGGGGATGTGGATGGAGTGAATGGCGATGGTGCAGCTAAGAGAGAGGTGGAGCAGAGAGGACTGAAGGGAT
Source organism: Blastomyces gilchristii SLH14081 (assembly GCF_000003855.2). Taxonomy (NCBI): domain Eukaryota; kingdom Fungi; phylum Ascomycota; class Eurotiomycetes; order Onygenales; family Ajellomycetaceae; genus Blastomyces; species Blastomyces gilchristii. The sequence continues at coordinate 2,241,703 of NW_003101680.1, read as the reverse complement.
TATGGCTTCTGAAGCTGTTCGGGAAGTAGGTGCATTTTTTTTTTTTTTTTTGTTTTGAGATCTGAAGGTATTTAAAAATAAAAATAAAAGGAGGATTGTTTGATCGATCAGAATGGCATTTTGGAACTAGGAGAAACGAACAACATTAACTATTTTGTTATTAAATTATTCAACGTAGCCAGCTTCGTTTAGTGAAAATTGTACTTATTTTTTGTACTACGGGGTATGACTGACTATATGCAATTTCGATTTCCCCGAGTGTCTTTTATCAAGCGGGCAATCATCATCTCCTTCCAACGCTCGTATCCACCACACACATACGGATAATTGCCGCGCGCTAAAGCCAACAAGTAAGTCCAAGCTGCATCCCACATTCACTCCAGAACCTCACGGGGAGATGCTGATCATGCCAATTCCAAATAATAGGATCCATATTCAAGATCTAGCTACTAGTTTTCTACATCTTTACGTCGTTTTGATCAGTTTTCCACACACATATTGCGATGCTGGCGCGCGCGTTTAAAATTGTCTCCCGTGGATGTCTGCGATAGCCTCAAAAAGTGGCCAAGACTGATATCTACATCAGGAAAAACAGCAACATGCAAAATCGGGGCATCTATATCCCTTATAACTAACCCAATCAACTTGCCCTACCCATCTCAAGAAAAGAAAAAACGAAAAGAAAAGGGTTAAACCCAACAAAAATCAAAAATGGACCGCCTACCCACTCACTATCTCAACATGCTCAGAACTCCTCTTGTTCTTCTCATCATCGCTCACTGCAGCAGCAGAAGCAGCAGCAGAAGCAACAGCATCCGGACCTTTCCGACTACTCTTCTCAGCCGACCACTTCAAGAAATCCCTCGTGGGGACATTATGCTCAAAAAGCAGATCCAATTCCGCGGGAGACCTTCCGCCCATCTCTGGCACAAGCATCCAAATCAAACCGCAGCTCAGGACAGATAGACCAAAAAATACAAACCCGGTTTTAGCTCCAAGATTACCTTTGTCGGTGTTGTAAATGTATGGCAATACAACTGCAAAGATGCATGCATATATGCCGTGCATGGCCCAGCCGACAGCTTGCGTCCGACCACGGAGTCGAAGGGAGGATGTCTCTGCCGTGGCAAGGACAGAGACGGGCCAGATTCCGTTTCCACAGACAAAAATGATGACGATCATACCTGCGGCAGTGATCCTAGGAAATCAAAAACAAAAAAAAGAAAATTCAGAGATCAGCATGCCATATCTTCAACTTTCAGGAAACGAGGGGAAAAGGAGACGATTGGCAGTTTCAACGCGGCGCGCATGATACATGAATTGCCAAAGGAGTGGAATGAAAAAGCAAAAAACGTACCATTTCGTCACCGGGCTATCAAAACATCCCGAAATCCCTATTGCGCCCCAAAACAACCCAGTGAGACCAAGCGTCCACAGCATAAGCGGCCTCCGCTTCGCAACAGATAATGTCCACACAGATATGATATTCGCGACCAGGCCCACCGCAATACCAATCTCCAACAACAGAACACTCAAGAAAGGGGGGATGCCAACAGTCTGCGCAAAGTAGCTGGCAGTCGAGAGCAAGCCCAGTCCGAAGTTCTGCGGCATCATATGGCACACCAGCACAATAATGGTTCTCCGCAGATCAATCCCTCTAAAGCAATCGATGAACCGCACCTGCGAACCCAGCCTCTTCATCATCTCCCGCTCCTGCTCCAAAATCTCAACAAGCTTATCCACCATCTTATCTGTATCAACTTCTTTCCGATGAAGACGTCGCTGCGCCTTGCGCGCTTGATCTATCTTACCCACACGGATAAGATGCGGCGGGCTCTCAGGAATGAAAATCGTAATAAAAAGCAATATTACAGAAAACAACCACTGCGACGCCACGGCAATCAAATACCCGTCCCGCCCCTTGACAGACAAGCAAGCAAACACAACCAACGCGCCGATAAGTTGCCCCGTCATCGTCATCACGGGTAGCAGCGCCTGACTGGAACCCCGCAGCGCTCGCGTCACGATTTCAGAGGTGTATATCTGCACGGTACAGACCACCTGTCCCGCCGCGAAGCCCTCCACAAGCTTGCCCACCAAGAATATGCCCCGACGGGCGTCGATGCCGGCCGCGAAGGCGGATGCAAAACAAATGGCGATGCCAATGGCGGATATCAGGGCGCCCAGCATGAGCGAAAAACGGCGGCCGAAGCGATCGCATACCCAGCCGGCGACGGCTGCGCCAGCAATGTTGCCTATGGATGGTGCGGCGGTCCATACTCCCAACCATGCGGAGGGGATAATGGGCTTTCCTCGGAGTACTTCACCAAAGTCGCGTCTGTTGTGAAGAGAAGGGAGAAAGGGAGAAAGGGAGAAAGTTGGCTTTTGATCGAGACACGGATAGTTTTGAGAGGAGTTTTGTGCGTTTGTTGAGCTAAAGGGGGATGGATGGCAATAGGAAAAGAAAGAGGGGGTGGTGGTGAAGAAGAATACCAAACTACTCACTGGAACTCAGGCATTGCAGTCAGAGTGCTGACGATGACCATGTCGAATCCATATAGCAATATACCAGGGCATGCGGCAAAGACATATCCGACGACTCTAGGGAATCGTTTGATAGACTGCAGCAAGGTCAGTTCGGCAGGATCGGCATTGTCGACCTCGTAAACGCCATCGTTGCCGTCGTCGCTGGTATCATTGATATTGGTGAGACTATTATTGCTAACGATAATACCATCATTACTATCACCTGTCGCTACCAGCACCGTCGTCGCCGTCGTCTTAGCGGGGACCTTTTCCTCGTCCACAGCCATGTGTCGGTTGTCGGTTGATAGACTACCAGGATCGAGGCACAGTGTGTTCTGCTGCTGACGGGAGCAGGAACTAAAGCTGGGAGGCGGCAGGGGATGGATCGCGCTTGCTCAATCAATTCTTCTCAGGCTTATAGTACCACTCAGGTAAGGAAGGTTCAACGGGGTATATGTGTAATACAAGCGACTGACGACTGCGCAAAAGAGCAACGGAGTAGGTCCCTGATATATATAAAAACAACACCGAGTCTATACGCTATGTATATATTTTTTTTTAAAAAAAAAAAGGAAGAGTGGATTCGATTTCAAAATTCAATTCCAATTCCAACCCCGCATATTCCCTCGTTATAAACAACGACGACCGGGAACAACCTACGGCCCTCAGTCCTTTCAATAAATGAGAGGAGGAGGAGGAAGAAGTGGAGGAGAAGTAGGCGTAGGTCACAAGCTCCCACAAGCCGCTCTCTACCAGTAATATATATATATAAAAACGAGAGAGAAGAGAAAGCAAACCCTTTCCTTTCCTCCCCAAGCAAGATCTAAAAGGGCCGGCACAGGCGATCTATTTATTAAATACTCGGACAAATAGTTAACCTGCAGAGGAAGAAAAAAGAAAGAAAAAAAAAGGAAAACCGGCGGTAGGGGTAAGGTAGGGGACCGGACCACCACCCTTTCCCTTGAGCAGTCTAGTCTAAGCAAGGGTCGCCCCGAAGAAAGGGCCTACGCAGTTAATAACCACTGCACTAATAATTGCCGGGGCTGTCGTCCTTATTATTCAGGGTCTGCGATCCCTAAACCAAACCGACAGCGCATTCCCCGCTAGCAGCAAAATTAACCTTTTTGTGGCTGGCCGGCGTAGGGCGCTCTGAACGTTGTTGGCCTTGCAATGGGACCCCCCTTTTTTTTTTCCTGTCGCGTCGCCGTTCGGGGCCGGGCCAGAGGTTCGACGCACCGCCTGCATATAAAGCGGAAAAAGAAAAAAAAAAGCAAAGGCATGTTCCGCCGCGCGGCATATGCGTAGAAATCACAAAGAAATAAAGAGGTCAGGAAAGGGAGAAAAGTCTTGTTCAGCTGCGACTCTCCTTGGAAAGATCTTAGTTAGGGGGGCCAAAACATCCCTTTGGAAAGGTGGGTTTATTTTAATTTTTCTTCACCTTTTGTTTGGCGTTGTTATGTAACTAGTTAGTTACAGTTTGGCGGCGGAATTAGATTAGATTCCTCTAGAATTCGTCAGGCTGTGGCATGAAATAACAATAGTAGTTCAAGACTATCTCTCGACGATTGCTAACTTAAATAATTATTCTTAATCCCCATGAGGCCAATTTGGCCCCCGCTGAGGAGTCAGGACAAAGTTGTTTCAAAACTTTTCATACTTGCGCGCGAGATGCACGCCGCTGACAACTCCCTGAAAGGCTGATGATAGATAGCGCTGACAACATACAAGGGGGGTGTTTTAAGCTTATTAATATGAGGTCGGTGACTTTTTGTTTTATACATTTTAGTTACACATCAGTTAACTATATAACTATAACTACGGAGTATAGCTGACTGTAAAGAATCAAAGCCAAACCTCCTCCCTCTGGTAGGTTCGGTACTTTGACATCATCCCATTTCATTCCACGGCCCTCTTTTCACATGGAATCCTCGTTTCCCGTTTCCCCCCTCCTCCCGGCCCCCCGGCAATTGTTTATTAGTAGTGATCACTGACTCCGTACTTGATTGAGAAATGCGGAGAAGTTGAGCTTTTTAAACGTGTCAAAATGGACCCATCGATTCACGCGGCCACCTGCCGAAATATGCCAACCTGCCCGACGACTTGCACAGTAGAGTAGCCTGTCCTGTCCCTAATCTGAATCCTTTCTGCTAGGTTGGTTAGTTGGATGCTGGGGTAGTTAAACGAGTTAGCTACTATAAGTTACTAGTTAAGTTAGTTACTGGGCCCGCGTGTCGCTTAACTTCAGAGCTTCGTCGTTTGTTTGAACCTGGGGCTCCCATCCCATCCCATCCCATCCCACATCCGGTGGCGGGCAGCGGCGGGGGGCTTGAATGAATTCGGAAGTTATGTATGTCATGGTCATGGTGGTCATGATTCGATTCGCTTCGGCATAAAAAAAAAAAAAAAAAAAAAAAAAAAAAAAAAAAAAAACGAGGAGCGGATGTTCCGTGTCCCCTTCTTTCTTTTACCGAGGGCGAGAATAAATCGTCTCATCACAGAGCCAAAACCTGCTCTGCTCTGCTCTGTTTTGCTCAGCTGCGCGCCCTTTTTACTCCCTTCAAAGGTTGATGCTGGATGGAAACCTCACCACATGCCTCTTGTGCTAGCAGCAGCCCGCTTTCCCTCCCCTCTCCCCTCTCCCCTCTCTCCCCTCTTTCAACCTCATGCCGAAATCCCGGATGGATATATAACATCTGTCTTCCTTTGCCTAGGCACATAAACCCGCCGACGGGCGCTGGACCGCTGCTTGGACGATGTGGGATGATGCGCGAGCGGAGATGGTGCGGGGCAAGAAAACACCGCTATACATCCATCCATCCATACATACATACATACATACGTACCATACGTGGGATGGACACGAGAGACGCGGAGGCGGGAGGGGATGTTTTGATTGCTTGTACTCTGCTGATTTTGGATGACGGAAGCGGGATTGGCCCGTCTAAGCTAAGGTAGTGAGTGAGTGAGTGAGTGAGGTGGTCTGTCAGGGTAGGGTAACTAGGTTAACCAGGCAGTCAGTCATTCGTCACTCCGGCTCTTAATAAATGACTAATAACTAGTTAACTAAGTTGGTTTGGTTTGGTTTGGTTAGTTAAATCCTGACTCATTTTGCGGGGGAATATGGCTTCGGTGGAAGTGGATTGGAGTGGATTCAATGGCGATGTTCTATCTGTCGGTCCCCGCAAGTTTCTGAGCTGAGACAGCTGTGACGGTGCAAGCGAGGAGGGGAGGGAGGGGAGGATTGGATAATAGATAGATAGACAACAGAACTCCTACTGTACTAAAAATGCCTACAAGGACTCTTGATTTACACACACACACACACACACACACACCCCTCTCTATACAGTACATACTTCTCTCCATCATCCTCTATGCGTCTTGTATACATGTACAAAATATAGACATTTACATTCACACCTATTTAAAAACAAAGCGGACCCAACCGAAGAGAATACACACACACAAAGACCGAGAGAACGAGGTTTAACAGTCCACCAAAACGAAAGGTCCCATTCTGTATCTAATTTTCAATTCGTGCCTCCTTTCTCCCAGTATTTTTTTTTTATCCGTCATGGGCCAACGCAAAACATATTTGACACCATAATCTATCCCCGTAGAACAATTTAATTAAAAAGAAAAAGAAGAAAAGAAAAAGATAGGAAGGCCCGAGCCCCATCATATCCCATTCTTAATAACATCCATTATAAACAGTGAAAAGAGGGAACAAAGTCTGCCATCAACATCGGCGGAAAGCAAAAGGAAGGGGGAGGGAAAAAAGAGAAAAAGAGAACAGGACATTCTAAAACTGAAAACCAGAGAAACGGCGCCGGAGACAACAGCAACCTATTAAATAGAATCTGTGACATTATCAACAGTTTGGAAAAGGGAAAAAGAAAGGAAAAAAACGACCAACACCGGGCCCACTGACTTCTAGTTACGTATTGATATAGTGGGATGAAAAGAAAAGAAGACAAACGAACCCAAACGAGAACCAAAAAGAGGGTAGGAATGAAAACCCCAAAACACGGAACAAACAAGACCATGTCTCATTACATATATTAATGAACGAAAAAAAAACAAAACCAAAATTAACATAGAACGAAAAAAAGGCGATTACGATGCGAAACTTTGGTGTGCGGTGCAAGGTGTGGACGGGACGGGTTGCTTGGGTTGCTGGGCTGGTGGGTGGCGCGTGCGGACAATGATGACTTAACAAGACGACACTGACGGCTTCAAATCATATACAAAAAAAAAATAGTTTTCCCCTGACGCGATTGTGGGAAAAACGACTGGGAAGCTCTCTCTCTCTCTCTTGTCTATCTTGCATCCTCTCCAAGTCCCAGTTAATTTTTTTTTCCTGTTTCATCGACATCCACACACCACCACACCACCCACTCAGACGGTTCGTCGCCCGAAGGGTATAAATAAAATATTGCGGGGAAACAACAAAGTAAATTCATCGATTTCACTTCTTCCGGCATCCTCAGACTGTTCCCAACTATGAAGCGCCGCAAAGCTATTGAGGGAATATTCGGTTAGTACTTGTTTCCCCAAACACACAGAGCCTTGGAACTGAAAACCACAAAACTTACAGTCTCAACAATAATACCCGTAATTTGATACGGGTCAGCGTTGGAAGCCGGTCTTCGGTCCTCGAAGTAGCCCTTGCCATCCTTCGCGACCTGGCGGGGGATACGGACGCTTCCGCCGCGGTCAGCGACACCATAGCTGAAGGTGTCGATGCTGCCGGTCTCGAGGCGGCCGGTGAGACGGTCCTCGTTACCCTCGCCGTAGACGGCAATGTGTTCTGAGTGGCGGGCTTCGAGTTTCTTCATGGCAGCCTCGATGACCTTCATGCCACCCTCGGAACGCATGGCCTCGGTCGAGACATTGGTGTGGAGGCCAGCACCGTTCCATTCGCCGGGGATTGGCTTGGGGGCGAAGGATATTATGGCGCCGAATTCTTCAGCGACGCGGGCAAGGAGGAATCGAGACATCCAGAGCTGGTCACCGACTGTTGTTCGAGGATGGGTTAGTCCATCCGACACAATTCAAAAAAGGGGGGGGAATTGGATAACATACGGCTAATGCCCTCACAGGGTCCAACTTGGTACTCCCACTGAGCAGGCATAACCTCAGCGTTGATGCCAGAGATGTTGATGCCAGCATACAAACAAGCCTTGTAGTGGGCCTCGACGATATCACGGCAGTGGACCTTGCCAGTTCCGACACCGCAGTAGTACGGGCCCTGAGCACCTGGGAAGCCACCCTTGGGCCAGCCATATGGCCAGCCATCAGCGCCGAGGAGGGTGTACTCCTGTTCTAGACCGAACCAAAAGTGTTCGTCTTCGTGTGCGCGCATGAGCCTGGCAGCCTCATGGCGGTAGTTGAACTTGTTGGGCGATCCATCTGAGTCCCAGGTTTCGCAGAGGACGAGGATGTTGTCACCACGGCGGAAGGGGTCTGGGAACATGGCGATGGGGCGAAGGTAGACGTCCGAGTTCTCGCCAGGGGCTTGGCCTGTTGATGAGCCGTCGAAGTTCCATTCTGGAAGCTCCTCGACTGACTTGACGGGTCCCTTGAGTGTCTGTTGTCATGAGAAAGATTGTTAGTACGTTGTTCCTACGTTGGAAATCATCTCCATTCATTGTGGCATTGTGGTGTGGTGTGCAGACATAAGGACATACCTTCGTTTTCGATCGGACACCACTGGAGGCATCAATCCAGACATACTCTGCCATAACATGGCCCCGCTGGTCAAGACTCATATACTTCATGAGCTATACAATGGCAAAAGAAAAAAAATAAAAAAAAAAGCTATCAGTCAGCTTTCTGTGGTTGTTCTCAAAATGCCATCTCAGCTGTTTATCGAACGAAGTGGCAAGAAAAAAGAAGGGTTCACAGCAACAATAACAAAAAACGTACATTCTCCGTATTGGAGAGATGTGTCGAAGGTAAAGGGTACGCCTGTTCCAAACGCAGCAGGAGCCATCGTGTTAGCCTCGATATAGCTATTAACATCGATGGCGGGTGGGAATTGAGGCTGTTCGGGCTTACCATGACTGTTGATGTGTGAGTGATCTTTTGTTGTGTGTGGGATGAAAAAAATATCAAAGTGGCGAACGAAGAGCAAATCGACTAGCTTCGAGAGTAGAAAAGCGAGTGAGTGATGGTGATGGTGATGGTGATGGTGATGGGATGGATACAGCACCGACTTGGGAGTCAATGAATGAGGATAGAAGAGGATGAGGATAGAAGGGAGAAGGGAGAAGGGAGATTGAGAAACGGGAGAAGGGAAGAGATAACGTATATAAGAAGAAGAGGAAGCAGAAAAAAGGCTGGAACGAGGAAGAAGAGCAGTAATAATATACCGCTGTACCGGGCCCGGGCCCGGGGGTGGGGGAAGGGAAGGTATTTCGTTGCGTCCTGCTGTATCGTCACGTCACGTCACCAGCGCCGTATTGTTCCGTCTGTTTTGCCGTATCGACGAGCCACACGCTTGAGTTTTTCGCATGGGGCGGTGCAAAAAACAGGTTTTCTTGTTTCTTGTTGCCTCAATAATAATAAGTAGACTGGGGGGTTTTTTTTTTTGGTGGTAAAACTCGATCAAAAGTAACTCCCTTTTTTATTCTAACTACAACAACAGCTGTAGAGGTTTACTGTTTATTTTACTGATTTTATTATTCCCCTCGGATGATTTTGTTGAAATCACATCGTGTGTGTGTTCTGTTGTCGAACAAGGGATTGGATGCAGTGCAGTACGTACAGTACGTGGTAAGGTTTTAGATACGTGTACTGCAGCGTATATAAAACAACCGCACAGTAAAAATAAATAAGCTCTTTTCTCTTATCGTAAACAAACCAAAACTTATCCATCTCATCTTGTTTGCGACAAAAACCTCAGACTTCCTGACGTTCCCCCCCGCGTGGAGGAATTGGAATTGCTGCAATCAATCAGGAATTATTATTGTTGATGAAGATATTTACTTCATCTGCATGTGAGGAACAACAATCCGATTGAAACCGGGGTAAAATGTCGATATTCTTTTTTTCCTCTTTATTATATTTTAGTGTTTTTTGTTGAGCAGCTGAAGAATTTTTTTTTTTTCCTCCCCGATGATAGGCCAGGGTTCTGCTCGTATCGTACTAATCCAATGCAAGGGGGAGGGGAGGACAAGCCCCCAAGGGAGCAAGAGAGAGAGAGAGAGAGAGAGAGAGAGAGAGAGCTTGCTTGTTCCTGGTTCGGATCCTTGACATTGTCATCTCGCCCCAGCTAGCTCTACATACACATATAGACCTCCCCCCGGGTCCCCTGCTAATTCAAACATAATAATAAGCCCGTCGTCCCGCGATTCATGCGAATTATTACTGTCATTATTTCTCATCAAACATGATTATTGCGAAGGACTTTCCCGCCCAAGTTCGTTCCTGCTAAGTACGGTGACAGTGACAAGCGCGCCGGCTCTGCACCACACACCCCGCTATGCTCGGGTGGAGTCGGGATAGAAGATAAGGGCCCGAAACAGCGGTGGCCGAGTAATCGGCGGGCTGTGGCAATTAGTAGCAACCCCCCACCTCAACCACCACCTTGTTTTCAAAGCTGGGTGCCTCTGCGTGAGGCTTCACCCAGGTATGATGTCATAATCAGAGGGAACAAGTTTTTATTATTATTTGTCTGCCTGTCTGCGGCCATTCTTCCGTAGATTTTTATTTATTATTATTATGTGATTTTATACAGAGTCAAGTCCGATGTAATCAGCTGCTTTCAAGGCCTTGATTTTTTTTTTTTTTTTTTTTTTTTTAAAAGCTTGTAAACAGTTTCAACAGGTGAAATAATCCAGAGCCAGACTGATACTAACCTTCTCAATATTAAATAACCTCTCTATATAACCTTGGAACCTACCTAATTCCCCCACGTCACGTGGAACTTAGGCTTACTTCCACTGCCCACCGCTCACCGCCCACCGCCCACCGCCCTTCTGCTCAGAAACCAGGTTCTGGCAGGTTCTATCTAGCCTTTGAGCCTGGTTTTCACTCGCCGCCAGCTGCAGGATAGAACAGTATAGTATGTATGTATATATGTATGTATATATGTATGTATATATGTATGATATCGGCCAATTGCAGCCGTTGAAAATGTCAGACACATTGCAGAAATACTCTGTATATGTATAATAATAATACCACTTGTGCAATCTGCAAATCAATGGAAGAAGGGAAATGGGATGTAGCATTTTTAGATTGAGGGTTTTGGAAATTGAATGAATCTATGTTGAAAATGCTGTTTCTCTCTTTATACTATTATTCTATCAGATATTGATGTGGTGATGTTTTCTCTAACTCACTCTCCTGCTAGAATATTTACTCAGAGCCGTTCGTTCGTTTCGTCAACTGGAGGAGAATAGTGGTTTGTTTGTTTGATTGAAGCAAAAAAAAAAGAAAAAAAAAAAAAAAAAAACAGAAATCAAACTAATGCACAACCTCTATGAATGTATGTAGTAAGCTAAACTACTCAAGCTCCACCCCCCCAGCAAGCCAAAAAAAAAAAAAAAAAAAAGGAAGGAGAGGCGGTTTGATTGAATGTGCAAAAATAACTCACTAGTACTGTTAAAAATCCCTCATCTCATATCAACGACAACGACGATTCCTATGAAACCTCCTCCTCCTCCTCCTCCTCCTCCTCCTTCTTCTTCTTCTTATCTGGGAGAAGGGAATGAATCATCCCTTTTTTCAACTGATTATTACGATAATGAAAACAAATTGTGTGTGTTAGAGTTGTTCACTGTGGTTTTTGATTATTGAGCAGAAAACTCTAGTTCCATGTAAGTTAGAGCAGAGCAGAGCAGAGCAGAGCTTGCATTTTCCCGCCGGCTAATAATCAATTCCATTGGGGGGGGGGGGGGCGCGCGGACAAGGCGGTGGACGCTAGGTTAGACCAACTTGGCTATTCCATCCTACCCTACCATTTCCCTACCTTAACCCCTACCCTACCCTACCATTGATAATTTTTATATCAATAGCAAGCATCTCAGATAACCTGATATATATCTGATATTCATAATCCATCATAATCCATAATAATATTAATCTACCATCCGAGCGTAGCAGCGAAATACTACAGTGCCTGTCACGGCCGACGAACGACCAAGGGGCTTGAAAAGATATAAAACTCTTCTTTTTTCCCAGCGCACAAGAAAGTGACAAGCCACAACACAACTTAACCCTAACTCATGCAGGTTTATTATCTTCATGTATTTATTTATTTATGTACATGTATGTACATACATACATTACTATACGGAGTATCTTATTATTCTTTAATATCTCCCCCCCCAAAAAAAAAAAAAAAGAAAAAAAAAGAAAGCAAACGCACACAAAAGAAACAATTTATATTTAGCTAACAAACTCCCCATCCATCCCCTTTCCATCCTGTCTCATCATCCATCTTCAGCTGCTGTTTCACACCCACACACACACCGCCGCCAGCCGCCAAGTCAGTTCATCCCATTCGTACATAAATACCATACTTACATACCGTACAATACATACCGTACCATACTATACCAAAAATGGCCTCCCCTCCCCGCCCGAAGAACGAACTTCCAAGGTTTGGCCTGGGCTTCCTTTTCCCCTGTTTTTTTTTCGTTACTGCCTGGTTTAGGTTAGGTTAGGTAACTTTAGGTCTCCACTTTTGTTTCTTTTTTTAGGGTTCGGTTATCTGTCGCCTTATCGGGCGGCTGTTATTGGCTGGTTGATTACGGAGTACTGGAGAACAAACAAGTGTAAACACAAAAATGATGTGAGAGTAATGGTATTGGGTATGGATGGATGGGTATTGGGTAGGTATGGGGGGGGGGGGAAGGCAAGGGAAGGGAAATTGTGGGGTTAAATAATGATATATATCTCTCCTTCCATGGGATAGATAGTTGTTGAAACACGCCTCCTTTCCCTCCCATCGGACAAAGAAATCGTGCGCTGCTTGAGGGAGTTATGATAGATAGATTAGACATATTGGAATAATGTAATAGTACAGTACAAGTAACATCTATCTTCGGCTTTCCAAAAAAAAGGCCCCCTTCCTTCGCACGGCCACCTGGGGCTGCCTACCTAGATCTTCGCGTCCGCATTATTCACGGCAAGTTTCATCGAATTCGGGGACCCCGGATTCTCTCAACCCCAACCCCACTGTTTCAGAGAAATCAAGAGCGGGTGACGCGGCTACCTCTCACTTGAGGATTGATTGCCGTTTTCGACACTAGACTAGACTGCGCGGATCCGGGAAAGTATGGGCAACAAACAAGCGTTTCATCTGCGGTTTCATCTGGGTCATAGATTCATTCATACGCCTGGCAGCAGGTGAAGGGGGGGGGGGGAAGGGGGGGTTCGCGCGTAGTTCCAGGACATCACTGTTTTGCCGATTGTGGATAGGCGGCTGCTGCCCTGTGGAATGAAGGATGAAGGAATGAGATGTGCTTGGGATAGGGATACCATAGTTACTAGACAGGCATACGCCACATCTTAATCAAAAAAGAAAATAAAAAAAAAAAAAATTACGACTTCTGCTTCCGCATCCACTTCAAGACCCATTCCACCAGCATTCCAAGATCCTCAGAAGTCTGTAGCACTCTTGCGAGTTTTCTGCTGAGGTCCCGCGGTCCTGCTCCGGGGGCGTCGTCTGTGAGGCCCCCTCCGCTGTTGCTACGATCATCGCACATCCCGGCAACCCGCGAGACCGTGATGTTGCCGTTGAGTCCGATATCTACATTGATTGTGATTGTTGTCGGGTTTTCCATGGAGATATTTGGGTTTCTGTTGGGCGCGTTGAATAATAGCAACAAGGAAGGTGGTCCTGATATTGGAGTTCGCAGAGATATGTCCACTCTCCGATCATCATTTGATGGCGAAGGGGTGGAAGATGATACGGCAAATTGAGCGTCAAAGCCGCTCCTTTTATCGTTCCTGGGTTTGGGATCGCTGGAAAGCATCGAGTTAAGTTTGGATACTACAGGCTTGATGTTGGTGATGAATGTGACGTCAGGCTTAGATGTCTGTTTTGACGTAGTCGAGCCCATCGGGTTAGGCGGGAAAGACTTGTTGCTTGACCCGACAGTTTTGTTGTCTTGATTGGCAAATACTCTGTCAAGAAGGCTAGACAACAATGCGTATTGGCGTAAGATCTAGAAATAATCGTTAATAATAATTACTCTTGGAGTATACACAAGAACAAAGGAAAGAACGTGGAAAGGGGCAAAAAATCTATGCACTCACAGGTAGAATATCAGCTAGCTGTCGTGGGTGAGAAAAGGGGAGGTCACGAATGGTGCGTCCGACAATATGCTCAAAGGGATGGAAAGTATAAATATGCCGGTGTTGTTTCGGTTGGTTATCGTCATCAAAGCTATACACGACCCTTTCTTGAACTCTTCCGTTAGATGGTGAGGAGCTATTCTCATCTTGGCCGTCTCCTGTCGAAACAACATTGGGTAGTGGAACTACAAGCCCGTCATATGTAACCGTTTTCGGCTCCGGGGGCATGTTCAACCCAAGCACCCTGTATACCTCCGCTGCTGCAATTATAGGTATATGGATGGGGGGTTCCAGGCGCGCAACAAAGCGCCGATTTGGTGTTGTGGTGCCCAAGGCGGTAGAATCAAGTGTAACGTCATTTGGGCTGGTGACGAGGGTGGCAGGAGGGTCCAGCCAGTTGATCAACAGAATCTCAGAGTCGTTTCCATTAGCAGCTGAAGACGACCCTCCAGTGTTCATAGTCGTAAATGGTTCAGCCGCGACCCATTCGTTCGACACGCGTAATGATGGGTAGCCTTCTTCACACTCGATCGCTGCGCTCCATATTTTATGCTTATTGACAGGGGTTGAATTTTGATCGTCTGGAGTGGGTTGGTCGATACTCATGGCATTCGGAATGACCTTATGGTTTGAATCCAAATTCCGTCTCTGCTCAACCCAATACTGAAGACTCAAACCGATTCTTTTGTTTTGGTGTAGACCAGGTTGGCCTACCTGACTTGTGCAAACATGTTCCCAATGGCTCTTCTCTGGATGCCGGCTTAATTCGCCTTCCCATACTCGTTTTAAACTCTCATACAGCCCTGTCACTGCTTCGAAGCAGTTGACATCACGACTGAGCTGATCCAATTTGGCTAGTCTATGCAAATTTGAATGAAACGCATCGAGGCTCTTCCAAGGCATCTCGTCATGCTCTCCAGTAGACTGCATAAGATCCTGTTTTAGAACCGCAGTGGCCTCCACTCTCCTTTCTCCCTCCACGGTGCTTGGAGTAGTATAATTTAAGCTGACATCCTTAACGTTCTCTGCGCCGTCTTCGAACTGGATCTCCAGATCCACAAAGTTCCCGGCAATGCTTAGGTCATTTTCTTGCCACAAACACTCGAATCCCTCAAACTTCCCTAGCCTCTCCATACCCTCGCGGCATACGCCTCTTCCAGAAACACGGGTTCTGAGTAGTCGGATAACTTCCTCCATTCGGCGAGTTTTCTCTTCATCAGTGTCCCGTGCGCCACTCATGCCTAGGGTCGACATCCCCATTGAATGGATGCCATTATCGTTGATCCCTGATCCAGCTAGAGCATCGTTTCCTGCTGGAGATGGCGTGATACCGCCTAAACCAAGAGCCAACAGCGCTGATGGTGAGCTGAATGCGATAGTATCCTCCACGGAGGCAGGGACAGCCATGGGGGTCGGATACTGATGCGAAGAAACACTGGGATGATGTCCATGGCCAGAAGCAGAAGGCGTCCGAATAGAAGGGGACTTGTGGGAAAGCGGACGACCCATAGGCACTGCTGATGGGTGAGGGGGTGAGGTTGGGTGAGGTGTTTGCCCAGGGTTGTGCTTGGATGAGGGGGTAGCCATGATGATAGATTCGATGCCAACAAGTAGATTTCAAAGAACGACAAATGATAGAAGTCAGTGCGACACAACAACGAACTGGTTTGAGAATATCTAGTCGCATAAAAGGGCCATAAAAGGTCCTTTTATACAGCAGCAGAAGCTGCCACGGCAAGTCACAGCTTCGATTGTGAGGTACAGCTCAATCGTAACCAGAGTCGAGACAACCCTATGCAATCATTTTTCTTTAACAAAACTAACGTCGCTCAAAAATGTGAGCGCCAAAATATCCGGTTTGGATAAGCCTTTGGATTTTGCAGTTCCATCTTGAGCTATTATTGGGGTGAATACAGATTAGTATGAAGTTGAGTGAAGCCTCAGGCTTCAGCTTTGGCGTTGAACGCGAAGTCATGTGATTTGTGATCAAACCTACAAGTGACATATAATCTACTCCGTACGGAGTACGAGCTTCACACTTTTATTAAACGCCTTTTACTCCAATTGCACAATTATCGAGCTAGCAGAAGTATATATATCTCTCTCTATCTCATGGAAACAATTATCTGGAGCGCGCGCCGCGCTATTTTCAACCCAACGCGATTTTACTTTAGATCTTTGACTACCTTGCAGGGCAACTCACATATCGTATGCTTGATATAAGCCCTTCAATTCCAGTTACGCATTAGAAGAACAATTGTGGAAAAAGTGCTGATACTAATTATTCCCACAGTTCGTTTTCCCAAATCCCCAAACCCCGAATAGCTATATACTCTCTCTTTTACCTACAGATCCTCCGAAACCCAACCTTGCGATCGGAGTGACGTCCAAACTTCCTCCAACCACTAACTCTTTGAAAGAAAATCCGGCGTTTCTAAACACGCTCCAGTCAGTCATTGCAGAGCATGCACATGAGGATCCTGAGGTAGTGTCGCAGGCGCAAGTAATGGCTTACACGAGTGGGGTAAATCTTGCTACTGGTGGCCGGGGGCAAAGGCAGCGGAGACGTGGCGCTACCAGTTCAAATGAAGGCTTTAAGGATAGCACAAATTCCACTAAGAGAGGTGGATGGATTCATATTTTCGATACGAGGAATCCCCCGGAGTTTGCTAGGATCGCATGGTAAGATTTCAATCTCGTAGCTCATGTCACCCTAAGACATTAATTTTTTCTCCCTCCCGCAGGCCAGAAGATATATTCGGCAGCCTGGAAGTTGATGGGAACGGAAATATTGAAGGGAATTACCAGCCCAGTGGTAAGTCTATAAAGCGTACCCGGTGTTCGCCCGTCGCTTTTAGTAGGACTTGCTGGTTAAAACAGTGGAATGCTAGGTACCTACCGGGTCATCACCTCGAATGGAATGTACGTGCTAATCCCTCCTACGAGATAATGTTCACCACTGACAAGCATGTGCAGCCTTGGTCTCAGTCCATTTTTGCGAGAGAAGCTTGTTCAGCGCCTTCGATCAGAGGAGAATAATTAGCGCAGCTAGACGCTAGAAATTTGCATTTAGGCAAACCACTCCACTCCTAATATATGAACCCCCATGGTGTGAAACATGGGATTGCCGAATCATTTATGGCAGGCCACTGCGGCACCACGAAGGTTTAGTGCTCTGCATATTTGGCTGCTCAATTGAAACACCTTTGCGTGGACCCTTATAAGGATCATTCTCTTATACCCTCGTTGTGTTAACAGTTGTGCCATTTTTGCCTGGATTCCTTCAATATTCATGATGGGATTGCCTGTGCATATACCGCGACAGCATCATAGGAGCAACATATAGTTTATGTCTTATAGGCTTGCATGCACAGCGCGGGAATATATCAAATATTTCTCGAATCGTGGCTCGGCTTACAAAACCTGCCAACACTGTATTGTGGACAAACCATAGCACGGTCGTATCTCGTTATGGCCCTTCTTTAAACAAGTGGCAATTGAGACAATGCACTCAATTCGCTTGTCCTTTATCCTTTCCAACACTCATCCCATGGGGAATCAATCATATCTGTGAGAAAATGTTTACATGTGAAAGGAAGGAAGAATAGCAGCTACAAAAATGACCTGTGATGTCTTTGTCAACCCACTGACAGAATGGGCCAGAGTGCAACCTGTTTAGACTACTATATAACCACTTAAGCTGCTGCTTTTGGTGGGCGCAGGCGACGAGTGGCTCAATTAGTGGATTTCTTTCATGAAACCCAGAACATAGCACGTTACCAACATAATAAAGATCATTAGAGAATTCGTGAAGAAACAAATATCCAGCGTACACATGTGAAAATGACAGCAGCGGGGGCGGGTACAAGACAACAAAGCTTAAAATCAAACGCGGGCATAAACCTGTCAACCAAGGCTAGCTCTCCTGTGTGTATTCAGCCCCTCTTCCTCCAGTGTTAGCTGGTGGTGGTTGAGCTCTTTTGCCCCAGTAGCTGACAAAACCAGGTTCTTTGCGGCAACTTTGGTCTTCTCTTCTTCCGCCATAGTGGGCAGCTATGTACGGTTTAGTCCCTGTTCCGGTTCCGCCCTTCACTTCACATATTCCGGTGATGAGAACACGCTAAAGAAGCATCCCTTTCTGCGCCATCTCCAAAAGTCCACAACTTTTATACTGAGGCTTTATGTATGTGCATTTAGAGTCAAATATCCCACGATGTCAATAAGAAAGAACTCCATCGAAGCAAATATTTGTAAAAATTTCATTGAAGTTGAAAAGAATCAGCAATATGTCGACATTAATATATGTAATTGATCCGTAGGCAGTAGAGACAAATGTACAGGTTCCAAATGGTATCATAGTAAACAAAGCGAATGAAGAAGACAACTGAGAATGCGGCCGGCCCTTTCCAGCATCGTTATTTTTTGAAGAAACTAGTAATTCGTTGCGTCCCGCTTGTCGTCCTTTTGGCACCCCCCTGCTTAGGAGTTGACCCGTTGCTTGTGGCACTCCTCATTTTTCTACCAATGGGCTTTGTGGGGGAGTGGATAACATCTTTCTTAGGAGATGGCTGCACAGAGTCTGATTGCGTTATCTTGGGGAGTTTGGCAGTCACATCAGTGTCCTCAGCAGCCTTCGGAGATCCCCGTTTTCGTTTGACCGCCGGGGTTTGCGAAGCGGATGGGGCATCGGAATCTGACTTGAACGAAGTCAAATATATTGCATCTTTGTTACCCTCTTCTTCTTCTTTCTTTACTTTGCTCTCTTGATCAAGCGCTGAAACATTCTTTGCTCCTGGTTTTTCACCGCTAGATTTGCTGATATCGCGAATTTGGGATTTCTGTCCAGGCTTGCCTTTGCTCCCAGCACTGGCGAAAAAGTTCGCAATGTTGCTTTTATTCTCCTTGCTGTTTACTGGGATAATGAAGTCTGGAGAATTGTTTCCTACTTTCCCTACTTCTTTGCTGACGGGGTAGCACTCGAGCTCCCCTTCGTACGGTTTGAGGATGGATTGGAGTTCCTTTGACCAAGTCACGCGATGGGGATCCAGCCATGTAGCCATTTCAGGGCTACCTTGATCGAGAATGACAGGCATTCGATCATGAAGAAACTTAAGATAGGGATTCGAATCAGTGGTAATTATAGTGTACGTGTAGAGTTTCTCATCAGAGCCTATGCTTGGTTGTCAGAAAGTGGCTTCTGAGTGCTATTGTATTTGAGACGCCGGAACACTGCAGAATTTAGAATGGAACCCATACCTTCATACTGAACACAGTCCCACAGACCCGCGAAACACATCAAATCGCCGTCCTTTCGTCGGACATAGTGGGGAACTTTCTCTTTCCCACCGGGTCCCTTTTTCAGCCATTCGTAAAAGCCTTGACAGACTACAACACAGCGCTTCTTTTTCTTCATTGACGTCCACATTCCCCTATCCTCGATTAAAGAATCGTCGCGACAGTTGATTGTTTTCAGCATGGAGCCGTAATCAGGGGACCTTTTGGTCCAAAATGGTATTAAACCCCATTTCATGCTTTGAAGTTTATAATGAGTTCTGCGCTCTGTTGTCTTCGTAGAGCCATCATTTGCCCCTTGATCTTCCACTTGCTCATTGCTGCCGGTGTCATCGTCCTGGGAACCAACAGCGCCACCGTGATCAGAAGCGTCTGCGCGATAAACCGCGCCGTAACTCCCAGGGGCAAAGTTGTAAGTTTGCCTCACGTCATCGTCATCTGCGGCCTCATCCACAGGATGGCCACGTTGTTGTAATTGGTTTCGGATGAACGCGAGGCGCTACACAAAAAGGATCATCATTAGACGGCCAGAAAGAGCCTGAAGGGAGGTAGAATGACTTGACACTCCGTAAAGGTGGCGGGTTACATACAATACCCATGGCATACCGGCCACACATCTTGAATGTAGTTTTCCTTATATACCAATGTGCGTAGTATAAAAAAGCTGGAAACGGTCTTGAGGTTTTGCACTGGAAATAGCAGTTGCCGTTGAGACATGATATTGCCAAGACGTCATTGCCTTGGGGTGGAGCGGAGTGGAAGGGAGCTCGGACCATTATGCCAAGAACGGACAAACAGAGCAAACAGACCTGATATCAATCTATTTTCCCGCAGCTCTTCCACCCTGAATTCTTCAAAAAAAAGCTTCGATGCATCTGGCGAGTTATTTCCGTTGAGCCCTGCCATTGATGCTGCATTCTGCGTATGGAAACACATCTGCGTCGTCTATGCTGAATGGTTTCAAGAAATTCGTCTTAAAAATTCAATTTACAGTACGCAGCCTATCGGCCATGTTCCGGCTGATACCAAAGCGCATCAGCGCCTCTCCGCCCCTCCGCCAACCACAAACCCTCCCCTCCGCCGTACGATTCCTCTCCACCACACCTCGATCTCATCCTAGGCCTCAAATAGCCCCGTTACCGAAATATCGACTGATTTCCAACCCGCCGATACAAGTCCGGTTCAACAGCACCTCGCGCTTCCAAAAATTCAGGCAAGATTACAAGGAAGCGTGGGGTAAAATATGGCAAACAAACCCAATTGGCTTCCCGCTCACTCTATTATTCGTGGCGGTGAATGCGGGGTTACTTGTATACATCATATACGACCGGGTTACTCGGGTAGACCCATACCTTAACAGATTTCCGCCAGAGGTGGCTGCACCCCTTCGCAAAGCGCTTCACCATTCTGAAATCCGACCAGATCCTATCTTGGCACTGCAGCTGTTTAGGGAGGCACTTGTTGTTGCCGAACATGTTCAGATGCACCCATTCTCTGACGAAGTCCTGGGTATAAGAATCGCAGCCGCTGAAATGTTGGAGAAAAATGGGCTGATCAAAGCATCCATTGACATGCTTGAGAAGACTCTAGCAGACTGCAAAGAGTGGGTAACCAATGGGAGGAGAAGGCAAATGATAATTGATAAACAAAGAGTCCACAATCCCCCCGTTGTACCTGTTGACCCTGAAGCTGCGGAAGCAGCAAAAAAGGCACTCGAAAAGGAAGGAATGGAGGCGAAGCTTCGTGACCAAGTTATGAAAAAGGTCATTGGCATTAAAATTAAACTAGCAGATTTATACTCGAGTAATTCCGTGCAGGATATGGACAAAGCGGAGAATTCCCTCATTGGTGCGGTTAACGAGAGTGCTGGGGAGGTCCGAAGGCGCAGAGAATTGAATCTGCCGGTTTCGCGCGACGATGGAGATGACTATGTTAACCTCACTGAGATTGCTGCGTCGTGCAATGACCTGGCTGATTTATATGCCAAAAAGGGCAAACACCACCTCGCTGCGACCTTATACATACAGAGTCTAGGTTTGATCAAAGAAGAGGAGGGCCAGTCGACGACGTGCGCGCAGGTTGTTCTCCTTAACAACATCTCTTCCCAGATGGCAGAGGAAGCTCAAAGGGCAACTGGAAAATCAGCATCGATACCGAGGTCAGACGGCTCACCGATATCTAAACCGGAGCTATTAGATGCTGCCGCACAGTGGGCAAAGAAGGCTTTGGATGTTGCAGCACATATCAAACCGCCAGTCCGGAACGAAGATTGCGATCAATCGTGTCTGGCTGCGCTGTATAATTTGGGCGAGATTTCGGAGATGCAGAAGAAATTCGCAGAAGCCCGTGGTTACTATGAGAAGGGCAGGCAATTGGCCTCTGAGCTACAGTTTGAGGAGGGAATTAAGGTATCAGATGATGCTATAAGGAGACTTAACAAATTGAAATAGGCCTGTTTACTTCTATGGAAAATTTTTTGTCTTACTTTTTGTACTATATATTTATACAATGATACCCTGCTACATTGCTAGATTGGTCTTCGATGAAAATACTATGCCACCTCTATTTACTTTTAATCAACAGTGACAGGGGAACAATGCAAATATGACACAGCTAAAGATGGAATCGTTTCTAGCTTCACATGTCCTCTTAGTAGGTCAAGCACTGGACTCAGGCTTCTGCGTGAGTCTGATTGACCTGGAGGATTTCTGGGACTATGATGGTGGAGAAAACTGGTTGATTCATTCTAAGATGTGAAGTAGAGATTCAGTAAAAGTCCAACCAAAATCGAGCAACGTTAATAAACCAAAGCCAAGGCGTTGTTGTGAAGCATGGGGAAATGTAAGTCTACATCTATCACTAGAAAGAAAATCGACACGGGAGCAGCGTGGCGCCGAGAGCACGACCATCCATCTTCTGGTTAATAGGCACTTTGGTTAGATCTTGGATTTCTTTCCGGCCAAACTTAATGAAGTCTACTGTGACTCGATAAAATAATCCAGCAGTAACAGCGAGTCTTCCGGCACTAATAGAAGAAGCGACGGTTCGAGAGACACAGCGAAATAGGCCTTTGGAACTCAAGTGTTTTCGCGGGATATTAAGGTGATGGTTAACAAGAGTTGAAGGAAAATATTGTGGGAGAAAGCTCTTCCCGATGTACAGCAGTGACCAAAGCTGGTAGACGCATGGAGGATTCTCTCAAAAAAGATATGTATCTACGATCATAGAAAAAAAGTCGACCATAATTCGAGGAGGAATTTAAGAACATAGAAAAATTAGTTGGTATTTTTTTTTTTGTTCGGCTTTGCATTTCGCATTCCTTGCTTCTAGATTAGTAAGGGCATGCACGGTATGGAAATCATGTTTTGATTCGAAACAGTGGCATGAGACAATTTCTTCCTCAGCGTGGAAGGGATTTGTTTTTTTCGACAGAACTTAACTTTCTTTCTTTGGTCCTCTTTTTATCTCGATAAAAGGGTGGGAAAAAAAGGCAAGTCAACTCTATCAAAAAACACAGAAAACTCCCGTTCCAGTCCACCGAAGAAAGAAAATGGGAGAGAGAGAGATATAATAAAGAAAAGGGGTAGGTGGTTTTTGTCATTTGCTCATTGCTCATCCATCGCAACCCAGCCATCCAGCCTGTAATTTCCACAACAGCTCCGTTTTTCTATTTGCTTCCGCCCCAGAGACAAACATATTACACATAAACGGGCACACACAGAGATCCCTCCTACGTTCTCGACATAACACCCCAGGCTCGGATCTTATTATCAGTGTATCCAGCAAACAGAGTCTGGCCATCAGCGCTCCAAGCCAAGCTTATGCACTCAGGCTCACGGCTCTTCTTTCCCTTCTCAACGAATTCAGGCTTGAGCTCGTCGACCTTGCTCTTCTTCTCCAGATCGAAAATGGTGATGCTGCTGGAGGTGGCAGCGCAGAGCCAGTAGCGGTTGGGGGAGAAGACGAGGGCGTGGATCTCGTCACCGGCTTGGAGGGAGTAGAGGTGCTTGGACTCGTTAAGATCCCAGAGCATGGTGGTGCCATCCTTGCCACCGGAGGCACAGAGGGATCCGTCGGGGGAGATGGTGACGGTGTTGATGTAGCCAGTGTGGCCGATGTGGTCGGTTTGGATACGGCAGGATGAGAGTTCCCAGACCTTTTTCAAGTTTCGTGATATTAGCCAAAACGAAATCTACTGGAAATATGGTATTCATTTGTGCCTTCTTTTTCAACCGTATGAAAAATTGTAAGGGTTTTCCATCAGGGCAATTGGTGAAGTTTGTCTCATGGCCTCTTAAGGGCTCTGAAGTAGCAAATACGTAAATGCAAAACATCATTTGGGCATATATAATCGTAAATCCGACACATATGCAACTGGGGGGGGTTAGGGGGTCGCAATTGAGCGATATGTCAAATATTTATTTCGTACCTTGACGAGTTTGTCCCAGCCAGCAGAAACGATGACGGGGTTCTGGGGGTTGGGGCTGAAACGAACGCAGGAGACCCATTCGGTGTGTCCCTTGTCGGTGATGGTGAACTTGCAGTCACCCAGGGTGTTCCACAGCTTGATGGTCCGGTCGCGGGATCCGGACACGATCTGGCGGTTGTCGGCAGAGAAGGAGACGGACAAAACATCATTGGTGTGGCCAACGAAAGTTCTGGTGGTGTTGCCAGTAGCCAATTCCCAGAGACGAAGGGTTTTATCCCACGAAGAAGAAAGCGCGTAAGCACCGTCGGACGAGATCACCTAATTCACGAGAAGAGGGAAAAAGCAATGCACAAGAATCAGCCGATATTGCTCCCTCAGAAGACCCTTTTTAACAACTCCTTTTTGTTTTTTCAAAGCTTCTGGGATGGTATTCTTTTTTGCATACACAGTCGGAGACAATGTGCGAGTGGCCATGAAGGCTCCGCTTGGGATATCCGTATGCGGTATCATCACGAGTCAAGTTCCAGATGATCAGGGTCTTATCGCGACTGGCGGAAAGGAGCATATCGGGGCTAACATAGTGATTTTGCCAGTCAGAATTCCACTGTGTTCTTTTTGGCAAGCTTCGAGATATATTTATATAAGAAAAAAAAATTGGTTGTAGCTTACTTCTCCAACGAAGTGGCCAGGGAGGTGACCCAGCCATTGTGGCCTTCGAGGGTCCCGCGGTGGACAAGCTGCTCAGCCATAGTGTGCAGGCTCTCGGTCGAAGTCTGAGAATATCAGGGAAATCCTCGTGGGGGGGGAGGGTTGGAAGGAGGAGGATGGATGGCGAGCAAAGCAATGTCTGTCGTTGAGCTGGTGGTTCTTCGTCGTCGTCTCTTCTCCCAGATGGAGCGAGGTTCCGGCGCCCAGACGAGCCCTAAGCGCAATTTGGTGGCCGGCTTTTTTGTGTGTGCGCCAGAGCCCTAGCGGACCTAAGCGAGAGGGGTGGGGGTCACGTGGATCTACACGCCGTATCAGACATACAAAAAAACACACACCCACCAGGGTGAAATGATCTAGCTACAAGGAGTATATATACACGTTTTACATTAAAGCAAGGCAAATGACAGCGCCAAGAACAAATCTCATGCGTTGACTCTATGCAGGTCAGGCATCTGTCCTAACCCTCCTCCACTCCGGCTCTGCCCCTTCGCCCCCTTTACTCCAAGAGCACTCTTCTCATGCACATGCTGTCTCAATTGAGCAAGGATCTCAGAGTCCTTCCACCGCTGCGGAACAGGTCTATATGCAGGTTTGAATGCCCCTACAGTCTGCGCCCATTCTCCACTCTTTGCAGCGCCGCTTTTCCACGTCTCTGTCGGGGTATCCTGGGCTTGATTGTCGGATATGTTTGTTGCGGAAGGCGAATTGGCGCCATCTGTCACGGATGGGTCCTCTGCCTCTTGAGTCGCCCAGTAGTAGATATCCCAATCATTCTCATCCAGGAATTTGTCGTATTCTTGCAGTTGTCGTTCTGTCATCGTCGGGAGATGCTGGGATGCAAACGTCGAGAGGAGAAGGTCGGATTCTAGGATGCCTCGCTTTCGGCTTTGATCTACTTGTCTGTTAGTTTGGCTTTCTGTAATAAGGGGATTATGCCACTATAAGTATAATGGCATGGGTGTAGTAAGACACGTACACAGCAACCTAGCCCTCATCGTCGTAATATCTTCCCCTTGCCGCCTCAAAGGCTCAACCTTAAAAGTAATCCCCTCCATCTCCCCAACGCCCAACTCAGGTTTCCTCCCCCCGTCCGTTTTCACACTTGTGCCTGTCATATGCTCCATCTTACCCGGGACCGCATTGCGCGGCTGGTAGTCGGGATCCGCTCCTGTGATCAAGTCTGGGGGCGGTGATTTCGCGCCAACTTTGGGAAAGTCATCGGTGCTTGTCGGCGTGGTATTTGTCAGATGTGGGTTCAGAGGCTTAGACTTCTGGGTTTCGCGGTGTAAGGGAGCAGTCGAGTGGCCGCGTTCATTCAGGTTGCTGGCTCGGAATGTTGTTGAGCTCAGCGATCGATGGGATGCGGCTCCGGCTTGGCGTTGGAAAAATGAAGACACTGCTCTGGCATTGGAAGGGCGCAGAGCGCGCATGAAGAATTGTGGAGTACCTAGAGTTGACATTCTGTAACAGCCCAAGCGCGCTATTAAGGATGAATGAATCGATAGTAAACAAAGGTGTACGGAGTGTAGAAGGATGAATTTATATCGGGACAGGATTACCGAGCTTCCTAGGTTGACATCATCCCGGTGGTCTGTTTGCCGTGTTTGCATTCAGAAACAGGATTCGCGAAACCGGGCCCCTGAGCCGATCAGGGCGCTGAAGTCCCCTCTATATATATTTACAAGATATGGGCTAAAGTCAATCGGGATTTCCTTTTAGCAGGTTCATTTACCTCTGGACGTCATCTGCTAAATCCACACATCCTCATTACCCTTAACATAGTTACTGGGCGGGTGATTGAGTAGCAGGGGATACTGCGCTAAACAATACAAGAGATAGATTCGGTATTTCATAATAACAACAATTACGGAAAAATCTGGAAAGCTCTGCCAAAAAGAAATAATAATGCATATGTTCTCCATCATCCTTCATTACAGATGCCATTGAAAATCCCAATGTAAGACGTCTGCAGAGGGAAATAAAGCAGTGCGCAGGTAAAATTAAATCGTCACGCCTTTAGATAAGATGCTTCGACCTGGTAGAATTTAAAACAAAAATCATTAACCCATAAAGCTCCTGACATACAAACAGAGAATGCTGATAAGGAGAAGGGAAAGAAGGGGAATCCCTCTTCCAGTCCCGAAGGATCGGAATTTATCAGAGCAAATAAAAAAAAAGGGGGGAAGGAAAAACACACCTGAAATACGCTCTCAGATAAACAACCTGCCACGCGCCCAATCCTATCAGCATACCAATAGTCCCAAAGGCAAACCATTTAACTCGTTCGTTCGTGCTCTCATTCGTATCTCTCAATTTCTGCTCGCGAGTCCGCATGTATTCCATCTCTGTCACGATCTCGGCGACCATCGCTTCAATACGGCGCAGATCAGCCTCGACCGGTCGTAGCTTCTCTTGTACCTGAATGGCCGACCAGTCGCGGGCGTCGGCTCCAATATCAATGTCAAGTTCGACGGAGCGGGAAAGGGCGCCAGTAGCTATTCAGTTTGAAGATGCAGCGTTAGGTTACTTTGAATCGTAGCACGGGGTAGAGTATGAGCTGGGGAAGTAGGAACGGTCAAATGTTTTCACTTACGTCGGCCAACGAGGATGTTCTCAAAGCACACGTCGAATGCAGTATCTGCCCCGGAGGTAAACGCTTGTCGTTTCTCGCCGACGACGTCCTTGGGCCTGCCGTAATCATTACCCATCGAGTCTTTAATCTATATTCCCCCAGACAAACCGACCTGTTAGTTAAATGGCAGACTGGAAATTGAATACAAATAATGTGGACTTTGCAAAACCATTTTGTCCCGGAGCACGAGAAAAATAAAAAAGCTCCAGGTGAACCCAAAGAAGACAAAAAAAGGGCTTCCAGGAGCCTAGAAAAACATACATGCATGTTAACAACCTGTCCATCACCTTTGGATCCACCCACAATCGCCGTCACAACAACCAGCTGATCCTTATTCACAAAGTTTCGTATACATCTCTCCTGATTTGTGTTGGCAGGGAGATCGAATTTCAGGGCCGTGGAGAGCTGGGTTATGCAGAGGAGGAGGAGCATGAGAGGCCGCAGGAGCCCAGTTAAGGGCGACGTACACGAGCTGCCCATTTTGTGTATCCCCCCCTTTTTCTTCTTTCTATTTTCTGAAGCAATGTGCGGGTGAGCCCGTTCTACCGACCACGGCCAAAGGGGAAAGGAAAAGTCAATGGAATGGTGTTGTATTGCTTCTTTTGCATATAGCAGAGCAAAATAGCTGAGGCCAGGGAGGTGTTGCGGAATGCCACGATTTAGTTAGAGTTGGCTCGGACACGGAAAAACATTTCTGCGCGGCGATATACTCCAACTTCGGGAAGCTTCATGCACGAATACTTGAGAGACAACGGAAATTTTGGCGTTACTAGAGGTGTATATTGCAGCAAGATTAGAGGGTAGAGGCCTTCGAGATTTTGCCCTCTGGCAATGTTCATATATCGTTTCTACAACAAATAGAATATGGAAACAATCTACACCATATACCCTCTGAATGGACAGAAATAGATAATAAAAGACTAAATTAAATAAATACTAAGATTACTCTCCACGTAGTAACCGTACAGATCACTAGCTAAATAAGTAGTCCATCGTGTTACGGAATGGGATATCGCAGTGGTTTCTAGGACGGACTAAAAGAAGGGATCAAAAGGGATATTGAGCAGTAGAGCACCGGTTAATACAGAAGAAATTTGCACATTAAATCATATTACCACCTAGAGGAAAATCATTTAGAGTACGAGTACACAATTGAGCAAGTGACGCGACGCGGAAAAAAGAGAGAAAAAAAAAGAAAAAAAAGGAGGGACACGGTATCGTACGGGGCAAATAGGTTAAAGAGACATAAGCGAAAAGCGGGGAATACATACAACGTACATTCAAACCGCCGGAGAAGTAATTTCCGAAGGAATCAGAGAAGTAAGAAAGATGACAAAGGAAAAGTTAAAACGTACAAATGGGTTGGTGGGTGAAGATAGCTCTAGAGAAGCGCGGCTAACAAGTAAACGCCAATACTCGTCGTCTCCGCAAAGAGGAAAGGGGAGATCTTAGGATTGAAATACACCAAGATGTCCTGAGACGAACATGGGCATGGAAAATGGAACAAACGATCACACATAGTGGCCACATGAGAGTGCCAAGTAGAAGAGTAACACGGGAAAGGTACAGAAGGCATTATTAGGAAATGTATCATCATCCTCGCTGAAAAGCGGACCGTTTTGAGGTGCTCAAAACCATAGTCGTCTCGTAAAAAGCAGGCAGAGGTAGGTAGGGACAATTGGGGTAAAAAGCGTGGATATCCAAATATACAAAAAAAGAAAGAGAAAGAAGCTGACCAACATAAATAATAGCTATACATAAAAGGCATTTAAATGGGGCCGAATAATCCAACTCTTTAGTAATGAAGAAGAAAATTGGGGACAGGTAGATCATAGGAAAGCAAGAACAGGTTTAAACCGCCTGTTTCTTTATCCGCGAGAACATCCTGCTAAAGGAGCTGCCGTTCCCTTTCTCTCTTTCCGCGCCAAAGGATGCCCCTGAAGCCGGGCGAGTAATGGGCTCGGGCGGTCCAGTGCTCTTTAAAAAGTCTGCAAGCTCCGCAGTCGAACTTTGATAAGCCGTCGGCTGACTTTGCTGCGGGCGTTGAGCCCCATTGGCTCTACCATCAGAGTTGCTCTCTACGTAAGCTCTGTAAGATGAAGGGGGTGAATAGCTCCTATTGATATGAGAATTTGAGCGAGAGAGTTTGAGTCGAGTTGTCTCCAGAGTCGGGGCTGTAGGGCCTGGTGGGGACGAAACGGTGGTGGTATTTGACTTATAGGAACGAAGAGATGATCGTGACAGCTTAGTCGACGGTACTTTGTCCACGGATGTAGCGCGCATTAGCCGGGTCCTCATGGAGGCAGTACTCTTCATTCTCGCTTTACTTGCCGCATTCATATTGACAGATAGAAGCTGGGGAGGTTGGTCTAATTCGGGAGGTGGAGGAGCATGGCGTAAAAAGTCAGCCAAGCTCTCTTCCTCTTCTTTATGGGCCTTGAGGCCTCCAAAGGAGATCCCGATCTCAAACTCATCGTTGTCACTATCAAAATCGATGGCATAGGGATCTTTCACTCGCCGCTGTTTTCTGGCTGGCATAGAACTTTCGGATGTGTCAGTGGCGTTACCAGAAGCGGACGGACCAGGCTGTGTTCGAATATTGGCGCGGTTTGGGGAATCGAGCAAGCCGGTACGCGAGTTGAATGAGGAAGGGACGGATTTCGTCGTGGTTGAGTCGGCATGTGAGCTCGGAGTGTAGCTCTGTCGTCCAGAATCTCGATGAACACCCCTAGGACTTAGCAGGAATTCATCCGAATCCATCGTTGAACGGAACGGGGCGACCGTCCTTGGAATTCGATGGGAGCCGTCTGGGGGCCCTTCTCTTATGAAGTCGATGAGATCCGACGTGCCATTGTCCTTTGGTGCCACCGCTGGCCTGGCTTCTAGGCGCGGAGCTGACTTTTTTGGTAGTTCTTTGGTAAGAACGTGTGAGGGGCGAGACGATGTTACTGATGAAGTCCCGCTGCTAGTCAAACTCAGCTTCCGGTTGCCCGAGCCACTGCTCCCGTTGACAAAACTGGTCGTGCGACGCCGGTGATTCATTGGAGCTGCTGTAGTTTGCTCGGGACCGGTAGATCTAATGAATTCGGCAAAGTCTCTCAGTGACTCTCTTTCTACCCTCGCATCCCGTGCTTGTGGTGTAGCTGTCTTGTGTACTGATGACTGGGGGCGGCTAGAATGGGCAAGCGAAGCCTCTACAAACTTGGACTTGTTCGGCGAAGCAGTGGACGGAGTGTGTATGCGCATCGCATTTAGTCTGGAGGAAGCCACACTTGGTCTCCTACCTTCCGATGTCTCTCCTGCGGGGCTGGTAGTTTTCAACGGCTCGTCCATGTCAGCTATCTCGTTTCGCGTGGCTCCCCATCGAGGGGAATTGGAATCCTATAAAGTAGATTAACATCAAGCTCGGGGTACAGGCCGAAGCTAAAACTTACCTCCATCTCTCTCATGTTCCGCGGTGTCAGTGTGAAATGGATAGTTTCATCGCTTTGAATCAGTTGGTCCAAGTCCGTAGGGTCCGGAACGGCTTCCACGAATTTAGACAGAGTTGAGTTTGTTTCAGTGGAAGTGCGTATTGGAAAAGGAATCCTGGAATCATGGTCACTAGGTTGTCGTCCTACCAGGCCCTTTAACAATTTGTTAGAAACCTGTGAGGTAGTGGATCCTGACGTTATCGGCCGCTTATCCCGATGGCTGCCGATACTCAGGGACCGACGAGGTTTTGAACCTGTATCACGAGGGGTCGCAGGCGGCGGAGGAGAAACTCGTTGAACTGCAGCACGCTCAGATCCAACCGAAACAGAGGAACTCGGTGGATACCGGGGAGTTGTATTCCCGCCGTTAGAGGCTTTCATATGTTTCCGCGAATTACTCCGGGAGACAGATTGTCCACTTTGGGTGGTACAAGTCGACTGGGCACCGAAAAACGAATGTGGAGAATCTCGGTCAGGGATGCCACTAGAAACGTTATCAACCTCCTGATGTGGACTGAGCCGAGTAGACTGGAACGGAGCTCTGTTTGATTCGGTAACAAAAGATGTCTCCACGATTGAATCTTGAGAAGATGCGTACTGTGCATGAGCCTGTTGGATATTAGATTGGTCCGAATGCCTGGAGGCACCATCTTCACCAACGGTACATTCCGGAGAATGTTTCTGAACGGTTGTAACGACACGTGCCCTATATTGATATTTGGGTTCCCGGTTATCTTGAATATTTTCATTGTTCATACGCTCGCGGTGGGCCCTGGGGACTTCAGACGGTTGGTTATTTTCTTGTTTAGGGCCTTGGGTTTGGGGGATGGGCTTTTCTTGGCTCCTTTGCGAATGAAGCTCCGCATGGTGGAGTATTCCATTCGAAAACTTTGGACTATGCAACTGAGTCGTAGGCGCAGAGCTTAGGATTTCAGAATGGCCACTGCTCTCAGCATCGTCTTCAGTATCTGCAGGTTCTTGACGTTGTTTGCTACGAGGAGGAATTTCAGGTGGGCTAGATCTAACTCCCGACAATCTGTCCGAGAGCTCGTCGTCTTCAATCATAGTCTCGAGGTGATTCTGTTCATCTCTCGCTGAATGAGTGGCCGAATTGGGGCCAAAATAGAAACACCCGTTTGGCTGCAGCGGCCAGCTTGGTGAGGAAGGCAACGACTGGGAACGAGAATGAATACCCTGAGGATCATTCATACCGCTTCGCAGCCTCGCGGAGTGTGAAGCAGATCGATCCCATGTTGGGGAGGCGGAATCAGATCCGGATAGGAGGAGGCTTCGAGGGCGTAATGATCGTGCTTGAACGGCAATGGAAAGTTTGGTTGTAAATCCAGGGACCTCGATTTCATCCACGTCATTTTCAGATACTGGGATTGGTATATCCGCCGGATTTATATCTTCCTCCAACGAAGCCTTAGTGGATTTCTGCAATGTTTCACTTGCGGATGGCTCTTCTATTGTCCCGATACTGCTTGCTCTACTGGTGCCTCTCAAAGGGAAGAGGCCCCGCCGTATCATTGACTCTCTGGAAAGTGTTCTGGAGAGCATGGGAGTCCTCACGTTTCTTCTCCACATGCGCCACAGCCGCCCAAGGGTTGGGTTTAGTGCTAGCTTCTCCATGTCCATATCTTCGACTACTAATATCTCGACATCTGGTGTATCAGAATGCTCGTCCCGTGCCCTGCTAGACCTGCCCGATCCCACCCGAGTAGAAGCTGCCTCGCCGGCGATGATTAGGGAGTGTTCACCAATATATTCCAAAATTGAGGTAAGAAATATGGCAGCGGCGGGTGTAATGTGGCCAATACAATTGGAAAAGCGAGCGGGACCAACATCCGTTTCATTTAGCCCCTCTCGAAATAGATGTTCTTCCTCATCCTCCTCCTCCATGTCGCCCAATCGCGTATAAACCATGCATCGTAAGCGGGTAAGTTTCCATGATCGCTCGAGCTCAAATTGCCCAGCAGGCTCGCGGCCACCACGAAAGTCAGATAGCTCCTCATCTTCTCCGCCACCCATATATTCACTCAGTTCCTCATCCGCCGCAGAAACAACCTCCTTAGCAAGTCTTGGTTTCAGTACTTCAGCTAATGCTGGTCTGATGGCATTCAATTTCGTAGATTTAGCGGTCATAAGGATGTTGAACAGTAGGTTGTCCAGAAAACGGTTAAGGAGAGTAAGGGACGACCGAGTGACGGAGGCACCAATGGTGCCAGCTGCTGGATTTGCACCATTGAGATTTTGGTCTGCGGACACGATCTGGGCTGCAGCTGTGGCCGCGATGAATTGAGGCTCTGGGTTAACCGGGGGCGGTGACAGCATGCTTTGCGACGGCAAGGGAGTGTCGCCAGACAGGCTCACGCTGCGGCCGTGGCGGCCAGAGACTGCACCGAACGAGTCGGTCAAGGGATCGCACTGCATTGTGCCAGGAAATTCTCACATCAATCCTACATGAACATCCGCCTGGGGGGGGGGGGGGGGGGGGGGGATTGAAAGATGGATGGAGGGTGAAGGAGGGAAAGCCGAAAGGTCGAAGGGAGGGAGTTTGTTAACAAGCGAACCTGGACAAGACCTATTGTAAAGCCGACAACGGGCAGAGCTCCAAAAATTTCAAATCACAAAACAATGAGAATCTGCAAAAGAGAGACAAATGGGAGAGAGGTCAGCATACAGAACTGCAATGAGTTTCATGTGAGGATTTATTTTTATTTTTTCTTTCCCCTGCAGCTCTTGATGGCACTAACTCCCAGTTACGTTTCGCTGGGAGGCCAAAAAGGCAGAATGTGGACCAGTAATGGGGCCGGAAAGGAGAACAGGTCAGAGAAAACAGGAGCAGCGCCAGAACAACGACTCCAAGCAGTCCAAGGAAGAATGGGGCGGCGGTGGTGGGAGGAATGGGGCTGTTTGCCTGTCAACGCGGAGAGGAGAGGCTGCGAATGACGACAAGTGGGTTTGACAAAAAAGCAATTCAGCCCGCTAGACGAACACAAGAGCGAGCTGGGCTAACGAAGGGATTCCCATTATTGGTATTGATTGGAGAGGGAAACCTACTTTTAAACAAAACATGTGCCCTCGTCTGAGGCGCAAGAACTTGGGCTGGCGAGATGGGCCTTACGGGAGAGGTGGATGAAGAATGGCGGCGACTGGAGAGAGGAGAGAGACAAAGCTGACCAAGACGCAAGCCATCCAATGGGCGCGGATGGATAAATTGGCAAAATGAAGAAGAGGAGAGTAGTGTGGAGACGGCGAGCCTGGTAGCACTTGAAACTGGGGAGGAGTCAGTCTAGTCTGGTTGTCTAGTAGTGCTGTTTAGCTCTATGAAGAGGTTGGACCAGCGATTCAGCGACAGCCGTTGATTGAAGTTCCAGGACTCAGGAGGCGAAGAAAGATTTCGGGGCTAAATTAGTCGGCCACACGAAGTACGAAAAACACAGGGGGCGTACAAACGACGGACAGCCTACGGAGTACAGGACAAGGACCAGACGCCAGGCTCAACGTAAGCAGCCCAAGGAAACTGAGCAGCGGAAATCATAAGCAGTAGTTAACCATCAGTCGGCGTAGGACGCTAGAGCTCAGGAGAAGTGGAGAGCACTAAATAATAACTAGCAGCAACACCACACCGGTTTGCAGACTAGTGGCAAGCGGGGAGAGGAGAGAGATGAATGGATGAAAGAGAATAATAATAACGAAGAAGCAGCACCAGCATTCGGAGACATTTTTGACAATCTCAATCATGCAGCGAGAGGAAGAGGTCAATTCAGCCGAACGATTAAAGGGCTTGGATGGGCAAAAGACAAAGCTTCCCGGCCAGACAGAGTATTAGCATTCAAGGTGCAGACCACCCACCCAGACCAAGCAATCGGTGATCCCAGCCATTATTCGAGCTGGGTATTCTTTTATTATTATTGTTATCATCCAGGCCGTGTTTTGTTTTCGCATGTTATTATATTATATTATTAGTGTTATAGACGGAGAAAAGGCTGCCATCTCAAGCCCGGCTGCGGCATACCGTGTGCTTCTCTGCCCTGCCATGGCATGACTTTTTCGCTTCAAGGGCGTGGGCGCCATCACCCACGCCAATCAGTCTCTTTGACCTATTTATTATTGGCGTCCAGAGCTCAACTATCGCCCAGCTGATGAAACCAAAAAAAAAAAAAGAAAAAAGAAAGAAAAAAGAAAAAAGAATCCAGAAAGAAGGAATTATCATTCAAACGGCGGAGAAGCACGTAATAATTTAGTAGTAAAATGCCTCTGATCCGCAACCCCCGCAGTTGGGACAAAATAACTTAGACAAACGCCATCGATTATTTAAGTTTTATTATTCATTATTTGGTGGCAACTGTGTCAGAGTCAGAGGTTGTGTCCGTCCATAACTACACCATGGAAAGTTAACAAAAAAAGTCGAAGCCAAAGGACAAGGGGAAAAAAAAAAAAAAAAAAGCAAAAATGTGAGCAGCAAAAAGCAAATACTCCAACAGAAACAGGGCTCGCTAGAATGTTCGTCGAATGACCGTGGAAGGGGCAGAATAATAATAAATAGTTCTCTACAAGGCATGGATGGAGATATATCATCTTATGGCTGGCTAGGATAAATGATCCCGACACGTAACGCTAGGCAGATTCAGGCTAACCAGATAATTAATCGCTCAAAACCTCATGCATGTGGCTGGCCAGCCAGACCCGTAACTACTCTACCTACTGTGTCTCGTTCTGCTAGATGTTTTTCTATTATTTGGGGTTTTTTTCCTCAACCTAGCTTCGAGACTTGGCCACTCGAGAAAAAATAAAAAAAATAAAAAGGGCAAAAAAAAAGGCAGACGAAGAATATCACTTGCAATGTAACAGCGTGGAACATCTCGACTTCTGAGGCCTGATAAAATCCATTCAAATCAAACCTGATACAAACTATCAAGAATATATAATATGCTTCTGGAACCACTATAACTAGTTATATAACAAATCCATGTGAATATTGTTGGCAGTTGCTCCGGCTACTGAAGTCACGTGTCTTACATTCTACAAGGTTGGAGAACATCACTCAGTAAACAGCTTTATTCTTTATTTCAGATATGAGATATATGTTCTTCTTTATGTTCTCATTATCTTCATTATCTTCATTATTTCCTCACATCATTCCATAACCTTGATTACATTACACTTTGAAGGGAGCGATGAATAACAAGGGGGTTGGCCACCCGCATAAAAAAGCAACCTCATACTTCAACTAAATCATTCAATCTGACGGGCCAAGAAGCTAGCCCCTCAACGAACTCCATGATGATTGCAAAGAAAATTAAATTTCGTAGCAGTGGCATAGACTCATTATTATTGCAAAGCGTCTCGCAACTGTTGAGCAGCGATTTCGTTCGTTCCTCTCTACGCTGTGTAGTAACATCTACGGAGTACTCCTGTCTCGATGATGAAGACCCTCAGCTGAGCTCTTCAGCACGTGACTCTAACATTCATCATCCATCTCCCTCCATTCAAGAAATGGCTTCTCTATCAGAAGCCGATTGTGAGGTTATTAAGAACCATCCCTTGGATGATTGTCTCGACCGGCTACAAAAGTCGGAGCGTTTGTATTCCACAGTCAGTTCTCTTGATGGGGCTGATGACAAGATCTGAAAAACTCCCAAGACACGGTATCACATCTTCTAATCACCTTAATGGGGACAAAAGCTGTCTTCAGTCTTCGTTCAAGGCCTCCGAGTTAGCAAATTGCTTCGCACGTATTCGACAGGGAGACTTCAGGTACATTGTGAAGATCACGACATCTGGAACGCGATTCTCGATCTAGTAACGCCAATCCCACAGACAGGCGTTTCCTCCGCATTTGACAGGACACCGGTCACGCATTCCTCCGCATCACACCAAGGCAGTGAACAGACTCGACAGCTGATTGAGGCAAGAATTTTTGAAGAGATCGAACCTGCACGTATCAGGATGTACAGGGTTTCTTTGAGAAATACTTTGAGGGAAGAGACTGGACAGACCATGCTCAGGACGTCTACGTGTCAATAAAAGACCAATAGGTTGATTGCGAATGAGCCAATCTTCGGGTCTGCCCACCCAAGACAAAGTGCTGAGCTGGTTGTTCCGGCTCCAAGATGATTTTCTCTCAAAAGAGCAACAACACTACTACACAATAAATGTCCCAAAAGAGCTATTTATCAGCAGTGAGGCTCAGCAGCAAGTCGATCTGATTTCTCAAACAAAAGAGTGGAATGACATCAGACACTGAGCATGACTGGAGAGACATTGAGGTGATAGGTGAACTCAAGGCATCTGACAACAGTGTGAAGGGGCTATTGATTCAGCTCGCCAGATATGTGTGAGATGTGTTCGCCTGGCAGCTGACACACTACTACCTTCACGTGTTTACTATCTGTGGATCTTCTATGACATTGTGGGTCTTTGACCGGTCAGGATGCTACAGCCCAGGTTCATTTGATATTCACAAAGAACTAGAAAAGTTCATACAGGTCCTTGCCAGCTATACAATGATGAATGATGATGAACTGAGTTTGAACACATTCACAGAGCTGGACAGTGACTGCTGCTTTATACATGTTGAGCATGAGAAAACTGAAATAAAGCTGCTGCTGAAGTCAGAGCCTCTTACTCATCAATAAGCAATTATCTGCTGTGGAACATTCTGCTATCTGACAAAGACTCCAGACTCAGATGAAGATTGAAGCCATGTCATCAAGTTCTCTTGAACATCTCACAGACAGAAGTCTGAAGCTGAGCTTCTCAGATTGACCAACCAGAGAGAAGCTAAAGACATTGCAAGACTGATTGATCATCACACTATCACAAGTATCAAAGAAATGCACTTCAACATAACATCTACAAATCCCTACTCTTTTCATGATGGTCTCAGTGTGATGTCATCCTCTTCACAGTCACAACTGCTCAGTGCTCTTTCACCATCATTTAGTGATATTCATGGCCTATCTATTGCAGAAACTATAGGAGACAAATCAGCTGATGCTGGCACAAAATCATCAAAGTGATCCAGGTCTGCCAGTAACCAGTCAAACCCTTTATGGAACGAGGTTACATACGATGTGGATGAAGCCCGGGCCAGTCTGCTTGTTCCCAGCAGCAGCCTATATGATAACCGCATTCTTCGCTGTCTTGTTATATTTCCTGCCGGCCGGCCAATTCATCAATACAGTTCACTTCTGGAGCTGTTGGAAGCGCTCCGCGACGCCATCAAGGCACACAGATCCTTTTATATTGAGGGACACATTCTTCATCGAGATATATCTGAGAACAACATAATCATCACCGATTTAAACTGGCTTCACTGGGATGTTGATTGACATGGACCTTGCGAAGGAGCGCACATTGTCACACTGGAATCATGGAGTTCATGGCCATTGAGGTGTTGCTCAACATTTACCATACATATCAGCATGATCTCAAGTCATTCTTTTATGTTCTTCTCTGGAAGTGTGGTCATCACGGCTGGGTGTTTGTCTGCAATTCAAAGAGACAACGTATACTGAGTCTGCTGACAAAGTGGTACACTGGAAGTTATGAAGAGATTGCCACTGCAAAAGAAGGTGTCATTGGCGCTAATAGATTTGAGCTCATTTTGGCGGAGTTTCCATGTGAGTTTGACTGTGTCAAACCACTTTGCAGGGAGTTGCGCGGAATCTTGATTCCAATACAGGGAAATGCAATTTTTACTGGAACACCCACAGATCCGGAGATTCTCTATAGGCCGGCCATCAAGGCTTTTGACAAGGCCATTGACAGCGTCATAGCTACATAATTCTTTTGGTTTACTACTTCTTAGATACCCCATGTCGCATTATATTCATTTATTGCTAGTATTAACATAATCGGTAAGCGAAACGCGCATGTAAGCCTGCCGCGCACCCAACTCAAAACGCGTCCATGAATTAGCACTTAATTCATTCAACCACCTACCATGCCACCAATTCTAACCCGAAGCTCTAGAAATTCAGCGGAGCAAGAGGGTAGGATCTTATTAGCTCTCCAAGCTATTAAAATCCAAGAAATATATTTTTTTTCGCAAAGCACCGCGTATTTCCAATAATGTGCCTGAAACCACGCTTCGCGAACGTCGTCACAGCATCATAAACCACGCGATTTCTCGCGCCAATTCCCATAAATTAACAGAAATCGAATAACAAACGCAATGTGGTGAGACAACATTTCGTACACCAAGAGTTGCTTGTATCACATCCGACTAGAAAGCGGGAAGCACAGGCACACAAAGAATAACTCTACACCGGAGCCCAAAACGCCGTGGAGACCGGTGGGAGATCAAGGATAAGTCCCAACGGCTTCCCGCTTCCCGCTAACCCAACGGCCCACTCGGCGGTGCTAATCGCCATTCGTCATCGGGATATGGAGGAGAACGGAAGTGCAGAATCAAAATTATTAATTCTAACTAACCTTTAGAAATATAATACGGGGCCGTTTGAAGAACTAGTTAACTCCCTGTTCCGTGTTTCGAGATTGCTTATTTCAGGATTGCGCGTCGAGCTCCAAAATGATGTTCGTTGGCTGCGAAAGTTACCAATGATCCATGGAGATATCAGATTCATGTTTTTGTTGGCCGCTGGTTTGCGTCAGACTTTCAGCTCCGGCTGAGGTTCATTTTGATACTTATTTGGGAAATATTTTGAGTTGGGAGCAACCGTTTTCTCTGCAGACGTCCGTGGGCTCATGAGGACCAAGATAGTCTGAGTTCATACCAAGTCGTTTGCGCTCTTGAGTCAAATATGGGTGGCTGGGTACCATCAATACCTTCAGTCTTATTCCAGGTGTTCTCCCTCATCTCTTTTCTTAATTGAAATGTATTTTTTCCTGATCCCTCATACCTCTTCGAATTATTACCTTTTTAGCAGGAACCTGACTTTTACTACTTTTTTTGAGGATCATCAGGATTCTCAGAGGGCAGTATTACATGTCTTTCTCTCCTATTTTTCATGCGAATATCCAAGAAGATATATACCTTCTCAAGTTCATTTAAGTTAGAAATGTCTTATCGAATCGATCAATTTTTGTTGGGATCTGATAACATTCGTTGCTCGCTACTCAAAAGGCGAACGATTTGAATAATAATATATATGATAAGACGAGTGAAAAACTAGTGGCAGACGGCGATGAAAAACAAACTATCACGGAAACCTTGCAAAGCAAGAGAAAACTTGGACATCACAAGTGGATTATCGGTGCAGTGTTTCAAACGTTAACAGTCAATTGCTATAGAGGCTATCACAGCTCCAGGCTTGGGCTTCGGAACCGTTACTCTTATAGCCTCTCACTTAACTCCTATACCCATCAGGATGAAATGTAACTGTAGGTGGGTGCCGGGCGCGACTGGATAGGAACCAGCCGTTTTATGGTCTGTTTGGCCTAGTGGTTAGGGGCGAGGGCCCGGCAGCTCTATTCTATAACCATGACAATTCAGCCTTACACTTGAGCTGCATGTGCATGTGTTGCCGCTAAAAGGCACACTGACTGCAATCAGGGACAACGGTACTGCATTCCCGAGGGCAAAATTCTGCAGTAGCTGGATGTGATGAGAGCCCGCGATTTACGATTTGAAAAATTGATTGCGTACCATATCGGTCAAGTCATGATTCCCCTATATACAGTGCACATTTCAGAGGGTACTTCTCGTCACCTGCTTGAGCCTCCATTACTCCAAAAGCTTCATCGTTGAATGAATGGTATTGGAAAGAAGCCCTGAGTAGCCCACATGGTGCGTGGATGATCCTTGGAGTGTGGTATAGCTCCAAATGCAACATAGAAGAAAGAGGAGATAGATGCTTGTCCTTTTAAAAGGATGGGTTTATACAGGCGTACTCTGTCATCTACCTCCCAATGTGCCAGCCATATACGACAGATCCACCAAGTGTCAATCCCTCCTTGTGATCGCTGAGGAGGTTTTGTCATTCGTCAGGTAGGTTTTGACGAGCACTTGTGGACATTAGTTATGTGTCTCATCGAGGCAAATGGTAAAATTTGAACCTCTTAAGATCCACAAACTTTATCTCGCTGAGAGCGGTTCAAGTTGATACACACAATATGTGGTCTAAGGGGTTAAGAGATCCACCGCTAATTGGTTAAACACCAAGGGCGCTCCTTGTCTGCTTTAGCTGCGAGAAAATATGAATGGGGGCCGGGAAAGAAGATATATGGCCATATGGTCCAATGCGAATGTGGCAATGAGAGGATGGCTATACAATAACTACTCAAGACCTACTTACTCTCTGATCGCATTGTCAACACCTGTTCCGCGGCCGAGCTTCTCATTTCTTTTCAGATGTCTCTGTTCGCAAGCTTGGCTGACGCCAGAGGCCGGACGGTATACAGCACTGAAGATGACCAATTTAAACTCTGGATAAGATATGATAACTATTATGTATGACTTTGCTAATCTGTCCGGAGTTAACGGTCCGCCTTGCTTATATGCGAGTTTGAGCTCGAAGTTACTTGGGCGGTTTTGGGCGCTAACAATATTTTTCCGCGGGGCCATCCTTAAGATCTGATACTGACTTTTAAAGTATACTACCCAAGGGGGAAGTTTTACTCCTTCAAGGGGTAAGGTGATTGTGTTTGTTATCCTGCTACTAGTGAAGGATGATGAT
This sequence comes from Blastomyces gilchristii SLH14081, assembly GCF_000003855.2. Taxonomy (NCBI): domain Eukaryota; kingdom Fungi; phylum Ascomycota; class Eurotiomycetes; order Onygenales; family Ajellomycetaceae; genus Blastomyces; species Blastomyces gilchristii. The sequence goes on along the minus strand of NW_003101680.1, from coordinate 2,200,684 downwards.
GGTGATATGTGCATTAAAGGTTCAACTGGACCTTGTTCATTTCACTTGCTAATTTGGTGCTATAGCCCTGACGCGAAACTCCAAGATGAGAGAACACGTCTGGTCAGGGGCCTGCGGGAAGATGATGAAGGGTGATACTGGTCTTGAAGAGCGCATAGGGATTAGGGATAGGATAGTTAAGTATAGTTCACCGCTAAATTCGACGTCCAGGAACCCTTCCCCAAAACTTCCATTGCTCTGATATATTGTGGCGGACATATTACTTGCGAAAACAGAATTTTCCCAGCCCCCTCTGAAAATTAGTAGCAAAACACCACCAAAAAATCAAAATATCTGCATTTCTCTAGAATCATTCAATATCATCCAATACACGTCTTTTTCAATCAAATATCATTCAAATACGCGTCTTTCTTACCTTTATCATCAATATGTTACCTCAACTCTGTGATTTCACCACCAACAAGATTGTACACCTTCTTAAGAATGATTATATGCCTGCTGAGATCGCGCGAAGCATTGAGTATCACCTGTGTATATTGAATTCAATGAAATCTTCACTGTTTTGAAACTGCTAGAGAACTCTGTTCAACATGTGATATAAAGTCAAAGATCATATCAGATATCTCTTCAATTCTGAAGAGATTTGATGGAGATATTGAAGCTTTTTTGCATCATGCAGTTGAGAACTTCATAAGAGAAAAAGATATAAAAGAATATTTCAGATCTACTTATATAGAATAGTATTGTAATAATTAGAAAGATTCAGATTACAATTCATTATAATATAAATTTAGAAGTGAAAGCAGTATGAGATCTGTTCTTATCACTATAAATAGTGAATAAAGATGATTTGAATTTCTGCAATTTTGTCTGTTATAATGGACTTTTTAACCCATCTCTTATAATTTGAAATATACTCTTGTCAATATTCATATGAAGCAACTGTCCCCTTGTCAATCAATTGAAGTATTCATCAAATTGAGGTATTGGACTGCTTTGAATTGGAGATGGAACAGCGGATTCGATGGAAGATTCAACGGCGGATTCGATGGAAGATTTCAACGGCGGATTCGATGGAAGATTTCAACAGTGTATTCGATGGAAGATTCAACGGCGGATTCGATGGAATATTCAACGGCGGATTCGATGGAAGATTCAACGGCGGATTCGATGGAAGATTTCAACGGTGGATTCGATGGAAGATTTCAACAGTGGATTCGATGGAAGATTTCAACAGTGTATTCGATGGAAGATTCAACGGTGGATTCGATGGAAGATTTCAACAGTGGATTCGATGGAAGATTCAACGGCGGATTCGATGGAAGATTTCAACAGTGGATTTTGATGGAAGATTCAACGGTGGATTCGATGGAAGATTTCAAGGGCGTATTCGATGGAAGATTCAACGGTGGATTCGATGGAAGATTCAACAGTGTATTCGATGGAAGATTTCAAGGGCGGATTCGATGGAAGATTCAACGGCGGATTCGATGGAAGATTTCAAGGGCGTATTCGATGGAAGATTCAACGGTGGATTCAATGGAAGATTCAAAACAGTGTATTCGATGGAAGATTCAACAGTGTATTCGATGGAAGATTTCAAGGGCGGATTCAATGGAAGATTTCAACAGTGTATTCGATGGAAGATTCAACGGTGGATTCGATGGAAGATTTCAACAGTGTATTCGATGGAAGATTCAAAACAGTGTATTTGATGGAAGATTCAACAGTGTATTCGATGGAAGATTCAACGGCGGATTTGATGGAAGATTCAACAGCAGATCTGGATGTGGATGATAATGAGATTGTGAATTCAGTTCTTCTATTCCTTTCATCATATATTTCATCATCATCACATTGATTATCTCACTTGAGAATGCCATATTGAATGAAGTTGAAGCTGCCAGAGCTGAAGGAGGGAATATAATCACTGACATTTGAGAGATCTGTATAGAAGAATTGATTGTAGAAATTATAGATTCATTCTTCTAATTCTTCTTCTTCTTTCTACTCATTAATCATTTTGTCATCTCTCTTGTTCTTTATCTCATTGATAATCACCCATTCATACAATCTGTATGAGATGTCAGGCTCAGGTGTAGGGATTCGCAGATATCAAGGATCCTCAGACTGAGTCTCTATATCCTCCTCATCCATCTGCTCCTCCATCTCATCATTGACCGGATCCTCTCCATTATCCAGAACTTCTGGAACAGGTAGTTTGGGGAGACTGAGGCGCAGGGTAGGAGTCTCTGTACAGGCTTGCGAAGCAGCAGAACAGCGGGCGTTGCGAGGCATATTGAAAAAAGGGTTGATTGATATATGTGGATTTGATGATAAAGGTAAGAAAGACGTGTATTTGGATGATATTTGATTGAAAAAGACGTGTATTGGATGATATTGAATGATTCTAGAGAAATGCAGATATTTTGATTTTTTGGTGGTGTTTTGCTACTAATTTTCAGAGGGGGCTGGGAAAATTCTGTTTTCGCAAGTAATATGTCCGCCACAATATCTGATATCTTAGAGACACCATCTACGCAGCGTACTTAGAATGCGATTCTTTTGCTAATACTAACCAGACCTGGACGACCTTACTGTGCCACAGACAGTATACAACGGTTGACTATCCCTGAGTTCACTCCATCTACTCTATGTAGCGTCTGCGGGAGAGAGGGGGAAACCATGTTGTTCTTCTTGCTTCAATAGGGTGCAACCAACTGGAGCTAAAAGCTGACAGAAAGAAGCATTCACACCATGGACACGAGGAATGTCCTGTCAGTAGTCATCCATGCGCATTGGCTCGAAGGGACACAAAACCTTATCGAGGCCGATCCGAGACCAGCGCGAACTTAAAAGCTGCTGCTGAAGCTGGCCAGTTTCCGTACTGCAACAGGTTCTGATTTGCAGGTCCGGTCAGCTCCGTTCGTGTTTGCCTTTGCCTGTTGGCGATCGTTTTTTCGTTCAATCTGGAGTTGAAAGTCTCAGCCCCGCTTCGCGGTCAAGCTGCGATACACTCCTGATCGCAGCCTCCAAGGAAACAAAACTCCTGGGAAATGCCATATAGTTAAGTCAATGACAGCTAGAGCAAGGGACGAAGCCGAAGCTGCACTGTCTGACATTTCACGCCAGAGCTCGGAAGCATTACCATGCCCGAATTGAACAAGAAGTTCTTCAGGCAGATATATCTATCCTTTTAATTTGATTTATTTTCCTGAGATTGAAACCCGATGCTGCAGGTAATGGAATGGCCTTTTCGGAAACCCTGGAGCCACAAATGGGATTCGGTCTCGGAAAACGAGGCGCGAGTCAGCTTGAGAGAGGATTTGCATCAGTTGTATTTTGATGAAATCTAGCTACCAAGCGGGAAGAAACACGGCACTCTACTAGGAGTAAAACCAAAGGTCCAACATTCTCCGGCATGCTCATGCAAGTGCGCTCTCTGGAAACTTGGATTGCCCTGGGGAGGAGTTTTTGGGGGGGGAGGGGGGGGGAGGGGGGTGATTGGTAACAGCCCATCCCAACACCCCTCGCCCTTGATAATTCTTCCCTCCACTCCTTTCAAAACGAGAGAGTTTAAATTAAACGGTACCTGGGCCACAAAATGAATGGGCGAAAATCCATAGTCGCAAGGCAGGGGTGATGTGATGGGTGCGTTGAAACGAATATGTGAAGTGTGAATAAAATACCGTGAGGAACATTAGAAGAGTCTAGCTATCGACATGGAGGATTAAAGCCATGATCAGATCTCAGAACCAAGGAACGACTGGAGTATGCTGCAGGTAAGTCCGAAAAGAACACGCCGGCGGGGATTTTGAAAGACAGCGCAAAGAACAGCATTGAGTGACGTCTCCCCTGTGCTAAATAGGGCCCCGGACTGCGCTATCGCGTCGCGCATAACAGATATCGTCAAGATCGAATTAGGCATGCTGGCCGAGAGGACAGGAAAGAAGGTAGAAAGAGGGGGTTTTCATTCTGTTCTGGCAGATTTGGACGGCAGTTGGAGAACAAGGTAGGCATTATAAGTTGAAAGAAACAAAAGCCAAAAGAGCTATCTGGACAAAGACAATAATCATATCAACGCATGTAAAATAGACGGGACATTCTGGGTATTCATTCGGATTTGGGAAAATGCCCGTTAATCACCACCATCATCCACGGCCGGTTGGGGATTTGGTCCCCCTGGAGATACTCTATCAAACTGTGGTACTGGTGCGGGCAAAGTTCTTGAGAGGGCAACGCCTTGGACATGTCGCGGAAAACGCCATATTCGGTCAGGCATACTTTGGGGTCGAGCCTTCGCACAAGGGTAAGCAGGGTCCATGAGATATCGGTGCGTGGAAAGTCAATGGTTCATCTGTCAATGGGGCCGTGAGCCTCAACTTCTCCTCCACCAGTGGTAACTTGGGGGCCAGAATCTAGAGGATATATGTAGAGTAAATAGATTTACACGCAACTGAAAGAAGCCCCCGCATGACTTGAGCCAAAGCAAGAAGATACCACGTACTTGAAGGGACGAACCTGGTTGAAATCATGTCTTTTATCGATTGTCTCTCCTGTCTCCCCCTTCATTTCTGCCCTCTTTCTCCCCCATGTTACTTTGATTATTGTTCATATTCATATTCCTTTTATGGCAGCTGCATAGATCAGGACACCAGAACCAGAAAAAGGCGGGCGGCCATGGGTTCTCCCTGTTTTGCAACAAGCATGTCCTAAAGCAGGGGGTCGCTGTATGGCCTTGCGAGGTCCTTCACCTCCCACGTTTCGGTGCATTTTCCGCCATGAATATAGGGTATGTATACTCGGTACTGGCTTCTTTGTTTGTTTATAACTGTCCATCACCGGGGTTTGATCGACCAGTTTGCCTGTTGATAGAGTGGTTTTTGGACAATGTGGGGCTCTGTAATCCTGCCATAGGCTCTAGACATATAGGGACACGGACTTTACATGTACAGTACATGAGGAAAATGCGAGCTGGCGTCAATGTTTGGGGGTCGGGGAGGTTGAGTTTGGGTTTGGGTTTCTGGCTGCAATGAATGCTTGCAATCGTGCAGGCGATGACGACTTGTGCATGAAGTATTCGAGCTCCCATTCAATGTACTCCGTACTGGAGTAGTAGAATAACTACGCCAAGGCATTTAAGGCTCTAACAGAAGGATACAGGGATTCTGGATTCAAAAATATGCAAGGACGGCAGTCCACGGCATTAGTACTACCGATTGGCAGTTGAAGATCAATAATGAAAACAAACAAGAATCTACATTCAGGCCATGGTCCGAACCGAACCATAGGGGAAAATGCGTGAGAAAAATGGCTGGAAGCTGACTGATGAGAGTTCTAACTATCTAGTATGAAACACGGCGACCTTTCTAATATGTAATATGACTTTTAATCGCGAGGTCCCGAAAACGCTCTCTGGGAATTTTGTCTATCCTTTGAAACATGGTATCCATCTCTTTTTCGTGGCCCCCTCCCTCGAAACACCCTTACAAGAAACCATTAGAAAGAAGGAGGAAATTTGGAAAAGCACACACGCAGACAGAGGACGAAAAGAAAGAACTGAGTGAATGGGGGGGGAAAAAAGGACAATGACAAGGCACAGAAAACTGCGTCAAGGGAATAGCAAATAAAATTAGATACATCTAGAATCCACGATGCTACCCCCAACGGAATGACGCGCGGCGACCGAGGGGCTCGATGAGTTCTCCAGCAACCCAGTCGAGAATATTGTTATCGATTATCACGGCGGTATCAGTCAGTTTTCTCGCTAATTGGCGCGTGATTGCTTGCTGGAACAGGCCAGAATCTGGTTCATAAAGGACGTTGTTGTGATCATCGAAGGAAGTAACAACCTCGGCGATATCCAGTAAGCGGTTATACTCATCTTTTTCAAATAGATATGGGAAGAACCCGAGAAGTGATTCGACGACGCGGTCAAGGTATGCATTTACTTGATGTTCCGTGACTGGCAAAACCGCAATGTCACACGGAGTAGCATTCAGTGTGCGCGAAAGGACAACAGGCTGATAGTCCTCCGCATTCATGTTACGAATACCATTGACATAGGCCATGAAAAGTTGTTTGTCAAGATCGATAACGTCATGGCTATGTTCATCAGGGTCATAGTCTTTTTTGTTGACGCTGTATGGTTCGAACGATACGCGTTTAGAGCTTTGCATACGAAGGGCTTGTTCGTGAAACGTCATTTCACTTTCTGCACGGTCGTCCCCAATTTCATCCCTGCTGGGAATGATGCAGATATCGTCCTGGGCGCTAAAGTGAACGGAATTGACGAAACAAACGAAGGAACCTTCTTGGTCCGAATCTAGTTTCATAAGAATGATGTTAGCAGCTTCCCAAAGTCTTGGGTAATCGCATTTGGTAACTAGGCCTTACATTCACACTCATCGTATTCATCAGACCAGTTTGAGTCATAGGTTCCTGTTTCAGAATCTCCACTAGCATCGTCCTCATACTCGTCCTCGTCCATATCAGAATCAGCATCATACCCCATGCTGTCTTCCAAGTTGAAATCCATTAGTTCCAAGCCATGTGGACTTTGTGGTTCTGTGGGTTTTTTTAGAATTGATTTTAGGTTTGTAACTGGCGCTTGCGATGAACATGATGATGATAACGAAGTATCAATATCATCTATTTCCGACGGAGGGGAGGATGCGATCGGACTTTCAGAGCATGTAGAGGCCTTGTAAGTCAGGGGTTCAGCGTGAACGGGAAGTTTACCGGCCAGATTGACGGGAAGTAACGCCTTAACATCAACGGTATCAAGTATATGAGGGCCTCCATAGACCTTCTGTTTCGTTTCGTGGGTTGCGCAAGAGATTATCCAATCCGTGGATTGGAAAGCGATTTCAGATGTGCATTGAATGACAGTTGCGGGCGAGCTCAGGGCAGTCATAGTTTCAATGGATGCATGTCTGTCTGCTCGAAGAGTAGCCATATCTGATAACGTTGAATCGACAGATGGATTTCGATAGGCCGCTCTACAACTTTCGTGTTGAACAAGGAATGCCTGAGTTGAAACTCGCGTCTAGTTTCTCCCCTGTAAAATAAAATGTTTAAATGGCGACTTGCGATAGGGGCCAGGAAGAGCGACAGAAACGAACGGATGGATGGCACAGCAAGGATATACAATGCCAAACGGCTATAGAAATATGAGGCTGATTCTATGCAAAACAACACAGAGATAACAGACAGATGAGGGGTGTCTTGAGAAAAACCGTGCGGCTGGGAGAGGTGAGGTACAAGCGATCTCAGGAAATTGAAGAAGGTGAATGATGCCGGTGGGGACTTCCCCCAACCTGTTGAGAGGACATCTTTTCGGAGTGAGAACTCCGCAACATTCACAGCAGGGCAACTGGGCCAGAGAAGGCCAAGTTGCAGTACATATTCATTCGCATTATTTAACTTGGTATCTTTTAGTTGTTTAAATAAGGTTGTTGGGCTCGCGAATGCTGATATTTAGGTGTGAATGTCTCGAACGAATGCTGAATGCTGATGGTAAGAGAACGAACCGGTTCTGGCTCCTGACTTCCCGGGGGGGGGGGGGGGAATGTATTTATATTCCTTCTCTTTCAACCACCTGCAAAGTATTTTCAGTCTGGTGTCACAACGGTCGTGGTAGGTAGCTTCGTTCCGGTTCTCTCCCTGGAATGAAAGTGCGATATCGTAGCGTCGTCTAGGTTGTCTGTCTCTGCGAAGATGCGAGCAGTCGCCATTCACTATGTCTTTAAAACACGGTGCGTCACAGAGTTTACGCTGCGAGGAAGCAGATCGTTCGGGCTCCCAAACTTCGGATTCTTCTCGGTAGCTGGGCTAAGTTCCGGCCGGATGGGCGCGACGGGAATATCCAAATTGCGGCTCGGTCAGTCTCAGCGTGCGAGACGATTGCAGGTTGGGATAGGTAGATGAGCTTTATGGCAGCAGCGTCGACAGCGTAAAACGCATCGTTTTGTGGGGAGGAGCAGGGTGTTATTTGGCCATGAGTTCAAACTCCGGTTGCTTGCGATATTGACCCGACGTTGATTGATGATTGTTGCTGAGATTCGGCTTGGGCGCCAAAGTCACAAATAAATCGCTATTACGGACGCCGTACCAATTGTCCAATACGGAATACATCAATGAGGATTGGCTCAGCGGATTTTGCCCGGTGTTAGGGCTTGGCACGAGAATCTCCGCGTAATGACCGCGTATTTTAAGCAACGCGGGTTGTGCCTGATTTGAAATCTATTCCTCTGTGCTACGTCATTGCTCCCTCTTTTTTTTCCTGGATTTTCATGTATGATGAACTGAATTGACAACATATATGATGGAAGTGGGATCTATTTTTACTTTTGTTCTAAAAAAGTTGGCTAGGTAACTACGTATTTGGCGCATGTCATATTGAGCACGAAAATCCAAGGCAATCGGAATAGCGTGCTGCTGCTATGTATCTTACCTCGAGATTGAGACTTCTCTACGGAGTAGTGCAGAATCAAAACCTGATCAAAATTCTAATACTGCTTTTTGCTTCCTGGCAATTCCTTTGATATAAAATGTGCCAGTGCGCCGCTTGATATGAAATCAGGGGAAACCGAACACATATATGAATAAATTTAACAATTCTGGGTATAATCTCAAAATACTAAAAATTTAGCATTTAATCAATAATTAGCAGATGTATGTCCATGGAGTCTCTCGGCTGGGAGCAGTATTGTTTCGCGGGACTCCTATTCGTGCCGTGTTCTTCCTGGCTATATACAACACTGCCAATTCTCACATGGTGTTTAACTGATGCTGTGATTTAATGGCCCATGTACGAGGTATTATCGACTTATTTTAATTTTAAAATAAGTTATTGTTATGCTGTTTGAGCTCTGCTCTGTAATAATGTCCGAGTGCAATATACATATATATATATATATATATATATATATATATATATATATATATACGCACATATAGAGGCCATTTTATTTGGTATTGAAGGTTTTGTGGATCCATCCTGCGTTTGTTTCTGCGGCCTAGAAAAATAAGTAGGTATTGAATATTAGCTATTTTCTAGAGGTAAAGCACACAGAAGAAACTGCAGGGAATAATTTCTTCCCCTTCTGTTGCATTTGATAAAGTTGAATCCGACTGGTTGGCTCTGGCGCACTGCGTCTGTATTGCCAACGATGCAACAGTGCCTTAAATGGAAACTCGAACTTGTCTAAGATCACTCGGGTTTGCGCAGGAGAGGGGCAAGGCATGCAACTTTGCAGCACGTCCATATACCATATATAGCGGCGGAATGAATGCGCAATGCACAATGTGCCTGTACATGCCGAGGAGACGGACAGGGAGACCATCTTCCCCGCCGGAATTGGATGTGTCTGAGCCTAAAAATGGCGGGGGCGGGGACAAGCGTTAGGTTAGGCTCTGGATTATGTAAGCACCAGAACAAAGAGGAGCCTCCAACCTCAAAAAAGCTTTCATCTTTCACAAAGACCACACCCCAAAACGCTATTGCTATAGTTCCTATCCTTACCGCCTGTCTTCGAATCCGTACTATTATCGCCAGATCGCAGCTGACATCATAATCAGGTTTCTCTTTACCGGCAATGTGGTACCATTGTTGGCTGAGAAGGCTGCATCCCGGTCATGGCTGGCTCATCGGGGATATGTCCCCTCTTCCAATATCAAGCCCAACGACGTCCCTGCATGGTTTTTTTCCTTTTTTTTTTAAAAAAAAAGGCCTGGTCAGTGTGGCTTGTGCTTCTGAGCTTGAATGGTCTATTCATGGGCATCGTTGCCAAGTACATACGATATATAAGTACTATGTACTCAAAATTTTATTTTCCGCCCTGGAAAAGATCGTCTACGCCCCGCTCGCCCCCTGGTCATTGAGACAAAGGATCGACGTAGCGGCGAATCCTGACAGTCTTTGTTAATTGTTGAACTGGATAGCAACCTCATTACCCCGTAAAATGAAGGGCGCCTGTGCCAAAAACGTGGAATTGTTCCAAGTCATGGGCTTCAAGTGCATCCTTCGACCACGAGTCTGTAGCCGTGGGTTCCAGAAAACGTGCTCTCATCCTCCATGCAGCGCTTCTAGCCGCGCGAACGTGGACGGCGTGTACAGTGTGAATGCCGAACTGTCGCCTTATGCTTACATCTACCCAACGTCTGCGGATGAGGATCCTATGGGGTCGCTGTTTTTGGGCCGGAAGATTTCAAGTGAAAATCCCCCCGGAATCAACTCCCGCATAGGTACGATTGATCAGGCACCATTAGCCTGGGATTTACCCATATTTTAACGCTTTCCCTGTGGAGAAGAGAGAGGACATTTGGGCGTTTTTATTACGCATCATAATAATCCCCTCCGCAAATCACATCGATGACCAGGCGAGTTTACTGGAAGTTTATCTCGAACTCCCCCCCTCTGTCCTCGTCGTAACCACACTTTAGTACCTATCAACAATTACCTCATATTGGTCCAATTACCTTTGCATTGCAGGCGCGATTTACCTACCTGCGGTGTATAAGCCAGCGGCCGTTGGATATATCTCAGTTTCAACCAAAGACATGCTAGTTCTGGAACATGTCGAGGAATTTCAAACCTGCGTAAGGCTTCTATTATTTCTGCATGGACCCCATCCTGTGCAACTGTGGTAGTTCCTTTTCCATGCTGTATCTGCATTTTTCTTACGTTTGATGGGCATTCTTACCCATGAGATCAGGAGATCTCATTTAGAGTTTTTTAGGGGGCTTAGTTTTTTTTTCTTTTCTTTTCTACTAATCTGTTATTTTAGTCCTACTAGACTCCATTTCCTTTGTCTTCACTGCTTCAAACCCTAACGGCTTTTTCTATCCACGGTAGTGGTCTTGCTTCGGGGTCTCGATTTTACTGCAAGTGTTATCTAGCATGCCCACAACTATTTCACTCATGGCCTGAGCAAAATGCTGGGTCCACGGCGGTGCCACAGCGACGGTGGATGACTGACCATCTTTGAATTATTCTGATCGTAAATCATTTCTGGCAATTCTTAACTTCTTTTTTCTTAATTAGCCTGGATCATAAAAAGCGCACCCCCCTTTCTCTCTCGCAGGCTTCCTTTTATTTTTAGTTTTATTTTTTATTTTTTTCCCTACTTTTTTCTTTTTCTCCCGGAAAACGAGATTCAGCTGCCCCTCGAATGAAGCATATTGTCATACTGAGGGGGACCCTTTTGAATATGTTATCTGGAGCCTGATTTGACTTTTCCAAACACTCGTCGTTGGCGCGTTGCCTTGGTGCTTTGTTTGTTTTACTCTCTGCTATATGAGCGTTATTCTCCCACAGTTATCAATTACCTGGGGGGATCCTTTGTCAAAGCCAGTAGGTCCAGTTGCGGGGGAAAATCCCTGAGTCCTTATTGCTGAGCGTATGATTCCCCCCCCCTCCCCCCCCCCCATCCTCTTCTTTAAATTATAAAGGTGCCTTCTCTGCCCCTCCTCCATAGCTAATTATCACGTCAAGCAGGTGGAAAAAATCTGATGAAAACGGTCGACAAAGCCCCCGCCAATTATTTCTCCAAACAGCACTCGCTCCGTGCTATGTTTACTCAGCACATTAATATGCAACCATTGCATGATGTTACCGACAAAGAGGCACAAGATGCACCCTTTTCCAGTGATGTCAACACCCTCTTTGATGCAGGAACACCCTGTAAGGAGTTGCAGGCTCGTAATCTGCGCAATGGCCTGTTATCCTTTCATTCTGACCAACCGTTGGAAATGCATGATAAACATAATTTTGGCTCCAGTCATAGCTATTCAGAATTTGGAGACCCTGGCCCTGGTTTGGAGGCTATGTTTCATGATCACAAGGATCCCAGTCTATATACATCCTCACCACCTTCGCCTCCCCAGCATATATACAAGAACAACCCCTCATCACCAAGTGGAACTCGCCATCATGAATTAAATAACTTCAGAGAATCGATCCGCAGACACACCTCACACTTGGACTTGACGCACTCCTCAGGGCACGCGAGCCTTGCAATGGCATACCACACATCATGGCCAAACCGTTTCCAGGGCTTCGGCATACACGCTCATGATTACCGCACCCCGCTCCCTCCAACATCATCACCGAGACCAGGGCAACCCGAAAACATATCACGTTTGGCTGGGCAAGATAGTGGATTGCAACACGACTACGTCGCAAAGCCTGCTTACCTACTTACCATGAGTAACGAACCGCAAAGTACACCAATCCCAGGCCCTTGTACGGATCAAGACATGAGGCATATTTATGTCAACCAACAGAGACCAGCAACATCTACTAGCCCGAGTCACTCTCCTCCTAGCCATCATATTTTACGTTCCCAACCATCCGAGCCGTCGTCTATGTCATGGAATAGCGAGTCCATTGATGCACCTTCCTTCCATTACTCGACGCCGGACCTTCAAACACCTGATAACCAAAATTGGTGGCAGCCATCAGACATCAATTCTTACTCTCAGAGTACCTACCAACCCATAGTCATGGCACCAACCCCTCAAAGGCCACGAACCCACCAGACGCGAGTACTGCAAGGTACCAACATGATGCACCTAGGGCAATCTCCAGATATGGGATCAGTGGGAGAACCTCCTCTTTCCGCCTCTGCAATATCTTGTCCAGAAGATATGGCTCGTACACCTTATACGCCTCTTGCACTGACACGAGATAATATCTCCCGGACTTCACCATTAGGGGCCCCGAACCAACGACAATATGCACCGCCCCGTAATAGCCAACCCGTTTCTCCAGCCCTAGCCAACATCAAATCCCCAGGCTTACCTCTTCGATCAACATCCACCAACCTAACCAACCGGCTGCCAAAGCCAAAGCCAGAAATACGTCCTCACGACCAACAACATCAACGCAGGACTCATATCCGCAAAGCCTCTAATCTTCCCACGAATTCGCAGAGGGGTATTAAAGGAGCACATATAACTCCAAACAGCAATTCAAATCCAACCGCCAAACGCCCAATGAGTGTTTCTTTTGTGAATTTTACCCCTGAGGATAGCCAAAAGCTTCTAACAGGCGTGGCACCAAGCGGAAGCTCCAAGACCAAGGCAAGAAGAGAGCAGGAAGCACGCGAAAAACAACGCAAACTCAGCGAGGCGGCCATGCTGGCAATTAAAAGAGCTGGCGGCGATGTTGAGGCGCTTGAAGCAGTTTTCTGTTGAAGACAAGGGAAGAACATCAAACTGCCGCCAACCATACCTTACAACGTATAATGATTATCTGCACATGAAAGCTAAGATGGAAACGAAGCTAGTTACATAATAGAGGGATCATAAAAATTTATTTGAATTCTTTTTGCTCTGCTTCTTTTTTTCTATTTGTGATTAACAAGTGTTTTCGCCCTGCTGCATACCTGGGTCACTTCGAGTACCTAGATTGATCTCTGTTTTGGTTACACTTTGCTCCTTGTTGAAGAATTACATTCTGTATTGCAGATACAAGGACCTCCTACGCTGCTATATCCCTTGATTGATTCCCCCACCGCTCCTACAATTGCTATTTTGCCTTGATTTTTCTTAGCGACAAAGGTATTCTTATTCCACGGCTCTCACCAGCGCCGCTCTGATACCTCTAGCCTCCAACAGCACAATTAATACGAATGCCAACGTTCAAATAAGATACAAAGGCCAAGTAAACCAACAACCAACTTACAATCAATGGTTATTATCCATTGGTTGTCTTTCTTTCTTTCTTCCACCTTTGCCCCCTGTCTTTCCCATTCTCCTAATGCTGCATAACCCCGTGCACTTGAAACAAGCAACGGTTGTTGTAACCATATATATATATATATATATATCACGACCTAATGTTAGGTGGGAAACACTTCCGACTCGAGGTTTGCAAGACATACCTGATAAATATTCCGATGCATATAGCCGACCTCGCCTCCTTTCTCTCCCCTTCTCCCAAGGCGTACTACGATTTTGCGCAGGTGCGGAGTACAGGACGTTATGTTGTGTAGATTGTATATCATGCCGTGGCATCTGGTTCGAGCGGTCGGTGCCCAACCCACACTTGTTGGAAAATGTACCTATGGACACATTCGATGTATGTTGGCGCTAAGGTGTTATGTGTATTTTGTTATTAGTATTTGCTTATCCGAATGGTTTACAGAACTGAAAAGATACCCAGTAGAAAATTATGAGTGAAACAAAAATCATATAGAATTTTGTTTAAATATAATAAAAAAGTGAAACTTTAATTTTAATGATTTATAAGTGTGGATGTATGATTCACTCTCCTTTGTAAAGCATGATAATTTTATAAGCACATATATATCTGTCACTCCAGGCAACTGTATGTAAGACAGAATGGCTCGGATGTATTGTTGAAACATTTGCAATAACCACTCCTGCAAGAGAGCATTGAAGAGTAAAATATTTGTAACTTCATTAATATGAGTATCAATAATGTACAGGATAATGAGCATTTCTTATTCAATACTCTTAGTGAAAGGGGAGATAAATCTCTTAGACCTGACGCCACAGATTTCATGCCAGTCAAGTCAAATTATCAGAGTAGCAGCAACCATGTCGCATGTTGGGTGCGAATTTGACCCATTCCTTTTGGCATCCTACCTCTATTACCTTTCAGCCTATTTATTTTACATATGTATTCCGAAAATCGCCACCAGTGTATTGTACAAGAATTCGGTTGTAGGGTGTGTGAGTGCCTGACGGGATTGGTGTCGAATTTTATCCAACGATAACTTTAGGCATCCACAAGTTTTGTCCGGAAAGCAGAGGGACCCAATGTTCGTTCTGTCGTGCGCAATGGAGAGGGTCTTTTTTTTTTTTTTTTTTTTTTTTTTTTTTTTTTTTTTTTTTGAAATATGTCTTCTCCAGCCCAACCGTTGGCGAAATCCCATGTTAGTTTGATATCCCAACCATCAGATGTTCAAATTTATCTGCCTTTTGGAGTTGGATTCCACGATTCAGGTTGCCATTTCTCACTTGGTCCACCGGTTTCTCGAGCCCAGGGGGATTTATTTTTGTTACCTTGACCATTGGGTACTGGCTGTTTCTCGATGGTGTTTTGTACCCCTGCCGGTTGGTCAGGTTGGGCGGCGGAGTGATGGGGTTCGTGGGAGGGTTTCGTTGTGGGACCGGACTGCTGTCCCTGTGGCCTGTCCAGGAACGAGGGCTTGCTAGCCCATCGCTCATCTGCGAGTTTGGCGAGATGTTTCATGCGCTCTTGCCGGAGAAGGTCGTTTTGCTGTTCTTGTATGGTTGGGGGCTCCTGGCGAGTGTACCGAAGCCACTGATGCCATTGCGCTACGGATGCCAGTACTGTTAGCAGCATATCTGTAGAAGATAGATGGACTATGGATTTGTAATGATTAACTGCAGGTTTGAGACGAGGGATAGTTATGGCGAATGACTCACGGGAAACCTTCACATCCGCAAGGTGGGTTTTCGGGTTGTACTTCACGATGCGCCGGAGTCGCTTGGAATTGAGAGCGTCCTTAAATTCCCAGAAAGTATTTCCATTCAGGTCCTTTCCTGTGAATTATTAGAAGAGCTCTTTATATTATTCCAATAAAGCAGTCACCAAGCTAGAGGGAGCATCTATGACGGAGTTTCGTCTGTGAACTTACCGGCGAGAAAGGTTCTGCGCCAGGGAAGCTTCAGGCTCTTCCACTTGAACCACAAGCTATTTATCGGGCTCATATTTATGGTCTGGGTAGAACATATGTATTCTAGCCCTAGAACACCCCAATACACCCCTGCACTGTTATCGTAGCATGGCCGTGAGAGAAATGGTTGATTTTCAGAGAGCGTTTGCGAGTGTTCGCCGCAAACAAATTTAGCGCGTGCTGACTATTTATGTCAACCATACCCGCTTGTCGTCATCCATCCTTCGCCTTCACTCCCGACCACCCGCCAACTCCCCATCAATGGGCAACACACCTAGCGCACAAAACTATAGCCAGTTTTATATGCTTTATGGGCCTATTCTCCTTTGATTCATTTGAGATAATCGTGCAGAGCGCGAGTTCCTACCGCCTGGATGCCTGTGCGCTAGCAACCGTTTACACTTCTCCTGAGTTCCGAATACCGCATTGATTCCTGAACGGAAAATCCCCAGCTTTCATCATGGCATCGGTTTCGTCGTTAGACAGAGACCTTCGCAGTCTGCGGCTGTCACGATATACACCGGAGGCAGCCAATGAAATCCGGGAGTGGATAGAGGAGGTACTGCATGAGAAATTACCTAGGGGAGATTTATTAGAATTGTTGAAGAGTGGAGTAATTCTTTGTCGGTAAGTTGACTATGCATATTTGAATTTTGTTTGATTTGCGTAGGACTTTCTATTAACGTAACTATGCAAGGCTTGTTAATCTCGCCGTTTCTCCGGGCGTAAAATACAGAGACTCAACCATGCCTTTCGTTCAAATGGAAAACATATCGCATTTCCTCCGCGCATGCCAAGTCGCGCCTCTGAGCCTCCAGCCGCACGACGTATTTCTTACCGTCGATCTCTACGAATCCAAAGATCCCGCGCAGGTGCTACAATGCATCCGATCCTTTAGCAGGCGAGCCAATGCACTTCAACCGGGGAAGTTTCCGCGAGCGATTGGCATTAAGAATAAGGGCGACGCCATGAGTCCTCAACTTACTGGGTCTAGCCAAGGTGCTGGTCTTGGCCGGCCGTCTTACACTCGGGGCAGAGGTGCTAGTAACGCTAGTGAATCGCGTTCGGCCACTTTTAACCCCATTGGAAAGACTTCAACTTCTGGACAAAACAGCCCTTCCAAACCCTCCTCTAATACCACATCACCAAAGCATGCTGTTAGTGCTTGGTCCAATAAAGAAGAGGAAAACACGACCATACCAGCTTGGAATATACACCAATATGGATACATGGGAGGGGCAAATCAGGGCAACCTTGGAATATCATTTGGTGCCAGAAGGCAAATTACAAGTGCCGCGCCACATGTGCCTAGCCTAGCGGATAAAGAGAGGAGGAGGCGAGAAAGAGAAGCGGAAGAAGAAAAGCTAAGGTTGCAACGAGAAGACGAAGAGCGCCAACGACGAGCAGCGCTTGAAGAAGAAGAAATCCGAGCCAAGGCAGAAGAGGAACGCTTGTGGCAGGAGAAAACCCTGCAGCTGAGGGAGAAAGAACGGAGGGAAGCAGAAGAAGAGAAGAGCCGATGGGCAGAGCAGCAACGCAAGTGGGAGGAAGAAGAGCGTCGTCGAAGCCTGGAGGAGAAAGAGACGGAAGAACGCCTGGAAAAGGAACGACTACGGAAAAAAGAGCTCAGTAATTCCCGACTGAACGGCCAATTTCTCAGCCAGTATCAAGCCTCTCAGGCCAAAACGCCCACGGCTGCATCTGGTGAAAGTGAACGCATAAAAGAACTCGAGCGGCAACTTGAGCTTGCCAAGGAAAGAGAGCGTCAGTACGAGCGCGAGCGCGAGGAACTCGCTCGGTCTCGCGGGATCAATCAAGGAGTCGTGGAGTCGCGGAAGAACCAATCTCGTAGCCGTAGCCACCCCCGCCCTACCCCGGTGAAGCCTAGCTACGATGCATCTTCCCTAGCGGAAGAGCGCAAGCTACTTAGATCCGAGTGGCAAGCTTCCCAGGATAGCGCTCCTGCTGACGAGCCTACCCCACCCTCTCTACCTCCGCAGTCACTCCCTAAGCCACCGGTAGTACTACCTAAAAATACGAATCTACCATCGCCATCCCGCCCTCTACCAGACCCCGCGAACTACACTAATAAAAGTCGCACAGACCGTTTCTTAGATAAAAATCAAGCCCCCGAACCCGCGCACCCGGCTTCTCATAGGCCTCCTGAATTTTCATCAACTTTAGAAGTTGACGAGGAGAATGCCAGGCGTGCCGCTTCAACTCAGAAAACTCGAGCTGGAGGCTGGGCCTCCAAATCGCTACTTGAGCGCGAAATGGAACGGGAACGCGAACGTCAGCGCGAATGGGAAGAGAACCAGAAGCAAACAAAGGAAGCCGTGAAACGAGGGGTTAGTACAGCGGGCACGGCGCCGGGTGAGGGCGCGTGGGACGTGAACCAATATGGTTATATGGGCGGAGATAACCAGAATAGAGGTGGTCCCGGGCTGTTTGATGGTGTCAGGAGACAAATCATTGGACCACGCCCACCACCTTAATGTCTAAATCCCAAATGTTATGTTTTATATTGATTGCTATACGATTTCGATGCCCCCGGCAATATATACAGCGTTGTTTCACCTCTATTAAACTCTTCTTTTTGCAAATATTGACTAACTATCCCACCTGCCCAGTTGTTTCTTCTCTCTTCCCTTTTCCTTGAACGTTTTCACAGATTTTGACTCTATGTAAATGTTTCTTTCTATTTACCTTCAGTCCAACCTCATTTGCTTGGGTACATTTCTAACTAGCATTTTTTATAATGCTAGCTGGATAGAAAATGTACCTTCGATATTTACGTGCGCCAGTTCTTTGACTTCAAAATTAAAAATGCCATCCCTTCATGTATTTACGTTCCCTTATCTCGCGATCTACCTCGATGATGGGAGCCAATGACATTTGTAGCAGGCGACGATGGTTGGGTGTGTGTGTACGTATTTAACAAAATAAACAAGAAATAATGAGCAAAATAACGGATTTTCCATATGTCAAGGCCATACATAGCGAAGTTGTAATAGGCTCAGACATAGGAACATATCACTCGTCAATCCATCGCGGCGTCGTAATTCCCCCGATCACACAATCATGCTCAAAAAGGTATGACATGGCACAATATGCAAGTATCCCGGTTTCATTTTAGATTCACGAGGTACAACGTCCTAGTTTCGTGGATCAAGGGTGAAAACTTGCAGCAAGGTTGGACGCGAAAAAAAAAAAGGCAATGATGAACGGTTTTACTCCCTTGGGCACAGGCGATACAGATGAATGGACAGCTGACACTGTTGTTTCTCTTTGACTGGATGTGACAATATCATACCTACACACCGCTTGCTCCGTTATCGATGTAGGTCAATAATATAGTTTTTTTGTCTGTGATGAGCAACGATTGTTTCAAGTTTACATGTTTAAATTGGATTATAGACTTTATAATGTTTACTACAAGCTTGGCCGAGATTATTAGTCTATCTAAAATTCGAAGGGAAAGAAGAGTATCAATGATACCTGGCCACTTATGTTCTGCTACCTGCTACCAATCGGTTAATAATATTCACGGCTCAACGGGTAAAATAGTCATTCTTGTTGGAAGTTAACTTAATAATAAGTCTCCAATAACCACATGTTTGGTGCTACCGACAGGTAAATTCTTCTTATCGGATGAACCATCACATTTAGTAGTGCAATATTTACCATACCAACGACGGTTTGTTTTCTCGGCTTTTAAAAGCGATACTTACCTGGCTTGATGAAAGATCGGGATATTAGGATACAGGAACCATCACGATGAGATTCCAAGTCACCTTATTTTTCTTTAACAGGGGGACGACTAGCATAAATCATTCTGGAGTCACGGCCGTAACAATCCGAATCGCCGTACTCCATAATTTCTACGAACTTGCCCGCTGGTGATGAATCTCTTATTGGGAGCGTATTGGAATTGTAGAGGCTAGTGGAAAATTGAGGAAGTACTTGTGATAGGCCGGGCTTGACATACATTATCCACAGATGATGGCCTCTGATATTGGACCAACGGCTCTGCACCAATTGTTGTTGCATGAAGGTGACAACACCCTTGCAGATGGAGCCAACCCTGAAACCCTGTTATCCGCGTGGAAAAGAAGAAGATACATTTTGAGCCTTTTGCGAACGGAAGATTATAATTACTGCTTTGCAACAGTTTGCATCAGATTCAGTTGGAATGATTGTATGTGTTTTCAGAGGAACTTGATTTCAAAGTATGGTGAGGTTGGGTTTAGCTATTGATCTAATTAATCTAAACTAGGCTAGCGTCTTGAGTTGGAAACGAGCCTCAACCTCTCGAGTTCAGCCAAACACTGAACAAAGGTGTGTAATTCTTTAACCCCTACACCTCCTATTTCCACGGCCTCTATGAACTACGCCTGATGAACTCATAGTCAAAAGGTTTTTACATGGATACAGCTGAACAGAAGTTGCTTGTTGGTTGGGACTTCGATCTTGACATCGTCATGGATTTAACCATCATGGTCGAACTCATACATGTCGGCTTTCCTGTCCCTGAACGTGACGCAAAATTTCACAGTTTCATTGGGAGAATCTGGCCTTACGCACAATGGAAGATTACTACCGCCGACCGCTACGCAGGACATTTCAAGGCCAAAAACAAAATTTCCCAATTCTGTTTATCAACGGGAAATATGACCCCTGTACCCCATTTAGCTCCGCGCAGTCTGCCAGCGAATGCTGCTCACCCGTGGTGGACATGGCATAAATTCTTCCGTCATCCTAGTACCTGTACGGCGAAGGCCGTAAGGTCAGATTTTGTCGACGGGAAGTTGCCCAAGAAGAGGACGGTTTATAGAGCTGATCTAGGGGCGTTTGAAGTTTTAGGGTTTGGCGGTGTGGGCGCAGGTAGCCATTTGGAAGACGAGTTATGAGCTAGGGTGATAGAAGATGAGAACGATAGAAGTTTATTGACACGGATTCTGGAATACAGCGCCTTGGATAATTGAAGGAGAATTGAATGAGGGCGTATTGACAAGACACCCCTTCGCAAACTGCCTTCCTACCCGACCTGTCCTACTTGCATTTCTTTGAGCTATTATAGAATGGATTATGGAGTTTCTATCGCCTTGTCGCCAACAGGCTGTGCTGGCGTCCTCGATGAAATTGTACAGGGAATGGGTATTTGATTGAGAAGAGAGCTGAGTTGGATTGTATTCTACCTAACTACTGTACTCCGGTTACATAAAACAAAATCACGTGGTATAGGCGGTGCACAATTTGATGGGCCATCGATCCACACCTCACTCAGCCGCCAACAGGAGAAAGAAAGTTCAGCGTTTACCATAAGTGTACTACTCCCTTCACGAGATCAAAGTTCTATTCTACCGTTGTGCAATCCTCCGGTGACAGGTATGTCTGCCCCTGTGGTGTATGAAGCCCCTTCGCTCAACAGGTATGCGACTGCCATGGTGAGATCGTCCCGCTGGCCAATTCGTCCCATCGGCGGGATCCGGTTGACAATTTGCTCAAGTTCTGTGAGGCCTTCTGTCATTTCAGTCGCAATGTACCCTGGAGAGAGGGTATTGACCCTGATGTTGTGTGGTGCCATTTCTACCCCTAGGGACTTTCCTAGCAACTTGATTGCTGCTTTCGATGCACCATACATGGAAACCCTCTGCGACGGTATGGCGCAGTGGCCTGCCATGGACGAGATCATTACGATCGAGCCACCAGTGCCTTGTTGCATCATTTGGCGTGCTGCCAGTTGAGCAGAAAAGAAGGAACCAATAACCTGTGGCGGTTAGCTCCCTGCTTCCAGGCTGCCGTTTATCGAAGAGATAAACGGGATATCAGCATGTAGAGACTCACATTGATATCAAGAATGCGCCTGGATTCCTCCCACCCGTATTCTAAGAAGGGTTTGTCCAATGCAAGCCCCGCAGCGGTCACGCTATATCACAAAGCAGTCAGCCAAATGCACATGGTTCGAGACCGACTGGGCATATTTACCAATTATCGATGTGGCCAAATTCTTTCGCTGCCGCTGAAAACGCGTTTTCTAGACTTCCCTTTTGCGTCACATCGGCTCTACCCCAAGCTCAATTGTCAGTATCTATTCGGAGGCTAATGAAACAGTATGGGTTCTAACGGACTTAAAGTATTTTATTCTCGTCCCAAACTGGCTCTGCAGCTTGTTTATGTCCACCTGAGGCTCCATAATATCAAGAAGGGCCACTTCGCTACCGAGGCCAGCCGTTGTTTCAGCAAGCGCCAACCCAACTCCCCTGGTCCCTCCTACAAGAAAGTTAATGATTTTCGAATGGATTCTATGAGGATGTCTCCACTGATGCTTACCTGTGATGACCGTGACCTTTCCGTCAAGGGACAGTTTTGAAGCGATGGATGCACTGAGGTTTACAGGCTGCTTTGTCGATGTCGAAGCCTCCCGTTTACTACCTAAGCCTTTATCGCCAAATGGCGTTGTTGACCTCCCAAGACATCCTGGAAATCGCGATACTGCACTTTGCGGTGCCATTCTATAAGTGGTCTGGAGCGGGATTGTACCCCATCTCATTTTTGCAAGGGAGGCCATATCGGAATAGAGAACTCGTTTTGTTCGTTGCGCTGATTGCTTTATGTTTATTTGAGCCCTGGAGTCGATGTTTGTTTTCTTCTACTACAATGGATGCGAAACTGACTTCTTAAGGGCCCGCCGTATGCTAGGAAATGCGGGGATAGATCCCATGAGCTTCCCCGCAAATACAAGGGGTTTGAGGGGCAAGTGGTATGCCGATTGAACCGTCCTGGGCATCTCCAAATCGCTCCAAAGTGGGCTACCACTAGGAGATATATTCCGGAACCTGCATTCAATTTCAACCCAGGCACTTATCCAAAAGCTATTGGACCAAGGTGCGCCGATTGTAATGTTTGTCTGTGTTATGCAGTATAGTTTTGCAGCAAGGGATTTATAAATACGGGGCACTTTCCCATTGCTGGATGCAACAGAAGATGGTCACCATTTTTCTCATTTTGGGGGTTTCTCTAACAGTTATACGGGCAAGTACGTGGCTCTTGCAGGAACTCAATCGAAAGAAATACTGTGCTTCGCTGCCTGCAATAGGGACTATTCATAGATGGGCTAGTTGCTAACAGCCGTCAACAGAAGGCATCGATAAGCGGGTTTGTGATTCGTAGATGATAAACGAGATACCTAATTGGCATCATGCACCCCCAAGATCCAGAGATGTCACAGAGCTTCTTCGATTGGTTCTGGATATCTCTTCAAAGAAAGTGGTACCTACTGTATGGACAGGTAGAAATGTCATACCCGCTTGATCTGAGTTGGCGTGTTACATGTGGTCTGGCTACTTGCCGTCCATTCCGGGATAAGATGTTGCTTCTTTTGGCATTTGAATATTTGGATTCCCGCAAAACGCTACAGGGTGGATTCCATACATATTCCATTGCTCTGCCAGATGAAGGTTGGTTGTGACACATATTATGATCTAGGAAACTGATATTACAATTTACAAAAACGGAGGGAGCGCCTTTTCCGCACAAAATACAAAATTGGCATTCCTCCCAAAGTCGAAGATCAACTAAACCACGTTCAGGCGCTAAAATCGAGAACTTGAGGAGACTAAAAGCTGCGCTGCGTAAGTGCCCGAATGGTGGTGGTGGGGTGGGATAGTTAGCTTGTGGAAAATCTCCGGACCGGCAGATTCTCAATATAACTACCAACCAGCGTAAGGGTAAGTAACTACAGAGTATAAGGTGGGTTGGAGATATGTTTCAACAAGACTCTTGATCCAAGTCAGATGACCAGGGGAAGAAGGTCTCTCTCCGCTAGTTACATCATGAGCATACATTGCGCGTCTCATGAGATACACCTTACAATGTACGGGGTACTCATTTCCATGCTGTCCACGTTAGTGTGAAAATTGTCATGTTCACAATATCCCGCCTCCGGTTTCTTTCATCCTACCCTACCCTACCATGATGGGTTCATGATCCTGTTGCTGAAAACGCTCCTTGTATAAGTTAGCGGCAACGCCTAGCCCTACCTAGCGGCTGTCGCTCTTTGGAGGAGGAAAAGGAGGGTGCTTTAAAATAGGTCGAAAGAGATGCACATAACATGAACTTACAGTAATACTTCTTCTCTATTTCCTTCTGTCGCCTTTTTTTTCGTTTCTAGAGTATACGCTCCCTTACTACCAACATATAACCTCCTACAACTATATTGATTTCTCCATATCTCTACTATACAATCACTAATACTCGACGTAACTTCTTAACCAGCCGGGAATGACAGTGAGTGCTGCGACAGATATGAACCACGTGGCGCGAGAACCCTCAAGGAGTTGCTGACCCCAATTCCAACGACAGCAGACGTGTGTATGCACCAGCAGCGAGCGACCTGGTGGCTCTTCTTAGGCGGGCGGATGTCAACCACTACTCAAGGAGCAGCTTGATTTATCTATTATTCAAGAGATCCAATCCTGCAACACTGCATCCGGGAGCTCCATTAGTGGGTTTGGCTCGTTTCTTCTAGCAAGAAGGGGCCACGATTTTTCTAGAGTAAATTCCACGTGGTTATATACTCTTAACTACCCTTGAAAGCCCTATGGATTCCTATTTAAAGCTCCCTTCCCCTTCACATCCGCAAAAAGGATTATATGCCTGCTGCTCAGCATTGGAAAATTGAAGAGGACGGCAGCTTATTTGTTAGAGGATAAATCTGCTTTGAAATCAAGATGGGTGGCCCCACCCCAAGGATTAATCCTTCCGGTGCAAGCGGTGAAAGCGCACCCCATGCTCTATTTGTTTGCCACGAGTGCCAGATTTCACGTAACGTTGTTCAAAGTTTCGACGTTGATCATTACTCTACTCTGGTGGGTGAAATCTGAACCACTTCTCTACTCTTCTACGCAGAACATATATGCATCAGCGGTAAAATCGGCGAAACAGGCTCCTGACATTCTTTCGCTCTCGGTCAATCCAAAATATGGAGAATATACAAAGTCCACTCCAGATCGGCAATATTACTTTGCAACATCGTATCGTTCTGGCGCCATTAACTAGATTTCGCGCGGATGACAATCATGTCCCTCTTTCATTCGTTAAGGAGTATTACGCAGACCGCGCTTCGGTTCCAGGAACGTTGCTAATCACGGAAGGCACTTTTATTTCGCCCCGCGCGGGAGGTTTCGACAATGTACCTGGGATATATAACGATGAGCAAATCAGAGCATGGAAAGAGATCACCGATGCAGTCCATGCCAAAAGCAGTTTTATCTTCTGTCAATTGTGGGCTTTGGGAAGGGCGGCAGACTCGCGAGTCTTGACTGCAGATGGCCATCCAGTGGTCTCTAGCAGTGACATCCCCATTTCTAAGGAAAGCGCTGTTCCTACGCCACTAGATGAAAACGGAATCCAAGAGTTCATCGGAGACTATGTTCAAGCGGCAAAGAATGCCATGGAAGCTGGCTTTGACGGAGTGGAGATTCACGGAGCCAATGGATACCTTTGCGATCAGTTCTTGCAGGATACATGTAACAACCGCAATGACCGTTGGGGTGGAAGCATCGAGAATCGATCAAGATTCGGCATCGAAGTGGCTAAGGCAGTTTCAGAAGCCATTGGATGTGAGAAAACTGCATATCGAATCAGTCCATGGAGCCCGTTCCAGGCCATGGGAATGGCAGATCCGAAGCCACAGTTTACCCACCTTGTTCAAAACCTAGCAAAGATCAAATTGGCGTATTTGCACGTGGTGGAGAGCCGGGTCAGCGGTCCGGAATCGTGTGAAGGAGCTTATCAGAGCACGGATTTTGTCGTCGACGCATACGCGAATTCCGGGCCAGTAATCCTCGCTGGAGGGTTCCGCCCCGAGACTGCTAATCGAAGAATTGAAAATCTCAAGGGTCAACGCATCGCCATCGCATTCGGCCGATTTTATACATCGAACCCAGACCTGCCCTTCCGTGCTTTCAATCACATACCTTTCACGCCGTACAACCGAAGAACGCTTTATACGCCAAAATCCCCAGTTGGATATATCGACTTCCTTAACAGCTCACAGTATGAAGCTTGGGCTAGCACAAAATCAGAGGCGTCGCCGACGCTAAACTAGCGAGTAGCCAGTCGTTAGGATTATTCTGAGGATTGGTAATCTTTGCCATTGATCGCATTGCCTGTCGTGTCGCGCATCATATTGTATCCGTTATGATCAACTTCTTGCAATTACTAGTACATGTATGTACATACATAGATCGATAGAAGCTCGTATATATGCGATGTTGAACCTTCCGTTCCATGCAGAGTACCCAACCATTATTAATTGCTCAGGCAGAAGTCCCAATTTTATTACAGAGTAAAACATCCAAGCACTACGGAGTATTCCTGACGAGAAATAACCAAATTCCTCAACTGGATCGACGCCATACATACATACTCTGTATTGGGCAATATTAAATGCATAAGTCACAGTCACATCGGAGACTTTGTCCACACCCCACCCAACGCCAACGGCCAATCCGCTGTTACATCGGATTAGATAACGCTGCGGCGGGGTTCAAGCCAATGCTGACGAATACTAATAAGAAGCCTTGCAAGCGGGCAGTGAAAATCGGGACGTGATCGGTTGTGGTGGCGTGAAGGAGTATAAATAAATCCCTGTCCCCATGGCGGTAAGAACTCGAGATAGCCTCGTATGTGATGATTCTCCGCTTTGCAATGGCTGCCATAGATCCGTTAGATCCGAATGAAGAATGAACATTATAAAGCCTATGGAAGTCATGTTGCCGGTAACGTCGCATTTACGATTACCAACAGAACGCGCCACTGATGGCACGCGCTCGAGTTGGCTCCAGAATTGGGAATTCTGTTCGTGTATGTGCCCTTGGGGCCCGAAAGCAATACCTTTTGCACCGTGGTTTTTCGAAGGGTTAATTTTCGCCTGTAGGGAGAGTAGTTAATCGCTTTATGGGATTCGAATGCGAATGACATGCGCTGGGAAGTGACGTTTGATGGGCTAGGAGCAAACCAGACTGCATGTTGGGTATGTATCGTACGGAGTATTGGATTTATCAATAGATCTATCTTACCAACCCCATCTTTCGATTATCCTCTGGACCTGCACTAGCTGGAATAAGGCTAAGTAGCATGCGTTAGCCGCCGTTCATATGGCCCGGCCTTGGTCGCAGGAGGGTAAGTGCACGGTAATGGTGGCATCAGATGCAGATCTTGACCTGTCAGTTGCAGGATCTGCGGAGATCCCGTGTTGATATCGTATTGAGATTCCTTATCAAAATCGCAAAGCCGCCGATCGCTGGGTGAGGGGCTCGAATGATGATTCCCTTGGCTGTTGCCTCGGGGTTTTCTAGATGGATTCTCTCTGGATGCAGTCCGGCAGTTCGAACGTCTATGTCGATACCTGATTTAAGATTTTGGCCAGAGTTTGCCTCAGGACATGGTAAATTGTTCCGGAAAAAATGTATTTACTATGCCCAGGCGCAACATCTCGATGGGTAATAGCGGTCTCCGATTTGATTCAAGCGGCTAAATTGCATCAAAAGCGATCTCTAGCTCATCCTCTAAGCTTTGAAGGTCGTTGTCCCGTCGCTAAGGCTGAGCGCTGAGCTTGTGGCTAGAATAGTTAGTTACCGGATTTCACCGGGCTCATGGAGCATGCGCAAAATCTATCGTTGCCTTCATTGCTGCACTTGTAGACATAGAAGAAGCTGCTCTTATCTGTATTGCTCGTCCTCTTGTCTTGTGACTAGCACGTTTTCTTTCTGTCCGCGTACTTTCATTCGCGGATCCAGTGGGAATGTCTCTTGACCTCGTTTCCTTCAAATCGTTACTACATATTCGATGCGATGGGTGTTCTATCAGCATCATGCCGGAGTCATCGCATATTGAATGAATCGATGTTTCAAAGACGACTTTCGGATGAACAGTCAAACTGTTTTCTCAAGTTGTAGACGAAGAGGCGGCGGGGGAAAAAAGCCCCTTGCCGTATATTTCGTGAATTCGGTCAATGGACCTGATCCGCATGGTCGCAAAAGGATGGCCAAGTCATCCGGGAGCAGCTTTCTTAAACCAACGAGTCAGTAACATGCGGATAACTTTCTAGTTGCGGAATATGATGAGCTGTCGCTGCTGAAATGCTTACTGGTTAAGGATTTCAAGAAAATTCAGACAAGGAAAATTCTTTCGAGTTCATCAATTTATTCATGACCTTTCTTTGTAAACAAAAAGGATCGCTTCGATAACTACCGTTTTTCTTGTTGACAGATTTATGAAGGCTGCATGGTTTCTTTAACCTGAACCTTGCTAGCCAAGCATGAAACTCAACTGAAGAGCGGAGGAGTAATCTTCGGAAATTGGTTAGTTATCTATTCCAGACCAGATCTTAACAGAAAGAATAGTTCAGTTAGTGGGACCTGGTCAGCTCTTCATGTTAATCAACAAGGATGTTCGGCTTTTTGACGTTCCTATCAGTTATCCAAGGTGTTCTTGGAGGGAACTCCCAGCTTTAAAAACTCTTTCTTCGCGAAATATGAAGTAGATGCTTCATTGACCGTATCCCGGCCCCCAAGCTTGATCGCAGTTCACACCAATTGGAGTAAAAGACAGGTCCCTTTGTCGAACTGACGGGTCCTCTTGTATAAGAGAGTGCTTGTTATGTTGGCCAACTCATTCTTGCTTCAACCAACTAGGCGTTGGAAGGTAAGTAAAGAACATTCGCACCGGGGACTTTTTCTTTGTTTTAACCAATGGGGCCTGGCATTGTACTGTCCTGGCTGGGAAGAAGAGAAACAAGTAGGACGGCTCAAATACATCGATAAGCACTGTAGTCTCCCTTTGAATAATGTACTATGTATATGCGAGTATTATTTATATGCGAGTGGAAGTCCTCAATTTGAAATACATCGCCAGGTACTTTTATATCAACGTATATTAAGACTTGCAATATCCTTTACTTTCCACCGTATACCTGGTATGTTCTTCCTGCATTCCAGAAGGGATTGTTTCTCAGGATTTTTCCGTCCAGCAACTAACGATCTCAGTGGTAACAACACAAGATCTCTCCGCGATCCCTGACATTATATTCGGTTATTAAGGCACAAATTTAATTACCGACAAGGTCTCCGACTGGCGCCCGCAGTTGAAACCGTTTGCTGCTTGCTCATCTCTAAGGGAAAGTATTGTCATTGTCGAAAGTCGCGTAAAAATGCCAATGTTTGGCAATATCGAACAACTAAGAGCGTCTCGGAGGCGCGAAGCACAGCTGACGAATAGGGAGCTCCAAGATGAGGTGGCAGCTAATTGTCGCCTCAGCAGGCTGCCAGCCGACATAAAAATCCATATCCTCGCATTCGCGGACATTTCAGGCATTAGGACTTTGCTGCGATACCTCCCTCTCTCCGCAACAAGCTTCCAACGATTGTTCGATGAGCGCAAACGAGCAATTCTAGCAGCCATAGTTCAGGAGAAACTGTCGTGGGAATGGAGCATCATAGCTGGTAGCGACCCGTATGTCCCATTAGCATCGCTTAAACCTAGATACTTCAACCAAATCGCACTGGTGGTCTGCGCGCATTTCGACCACACCAGGTTCGGAGAAATGAAGCCAGGAACCGGCTTTAGATGGCTTCCGACTGGACAAGATTTCCCTAATACCCTGCAAGATCTGCGGATGAAGATATATAAAAACGCCACACGTAACGCATTCGACCTGCTTGAATTGCTTGAGGAGGTACAGAAAGAGATGAAGGCCAGAGAGAAGGTCACCCTGGAGCACTGGAAGAAAACCTCCGGAGATCAACGACGAGAAAGTTGGATTGTTTCTTGGGGTAGGAACAACCTGTATAGGGCCTTACTCATCGAGTGGAAGCTGCAACTCCCCGACATCTCAAAGCCGGCTGATGTTACGCATGCTCCAGACACTCGCGGAATTAAACTAAATAGTCCGGCGAGCCAAGCAGTACGTTCCCGATTGACATACGAGGAATGGACGACTCTGGTGGATCTCATGGAAGCCAGAGCCTCGCATCGCAGCCGGAAAATAGAAACTGTCAAGCCTGAGAAGCCATCGGCGCCGAGGGAAGAAATGTGGGGAATTTTCCTTGCTCAGTTGGAAGAAGCTCAATCGAATCTTATTTCTAGTTTGGAAAAAGGGATATCAGCTCTTCCTTGCTTTCTGGATATCTCACCCTAGGAACGCATATATTTGGATAAAAAGTTTCCATCGCCGCGATGAACGACCCAGGAGAAAAATGTACCTTTGTTCATGGAGTTAGGAGGCGGAGGTATAGTTTGCCTACTTAAGATATGTAGTTTAAATATTTGACCCAAGCCTGAAGGTTATGGCCATAGATAGAATTGAAAATGACGCAGTTTATTCAGTATCGGTCTGCCCTTCCATCTCTGACGATAATAACTTGTCCACCAGGTAGGTGATTCGTTCGCCGCTTTCAATCAGCCAAGCCCAACCAATTTCGTCTAATTTCCTTTTATCTTGGCTCTTTTTGGCATCACTCTGCGCTTTATCAGCTCTTGCAATAATTCCCTTTTGGATTGCGGCTCTCAAGGATGGCTGGACTTGTAACATGTCATTAGAGGCTAATAGCAGTAGTAAGGTCTCGAGAAGTATCGATACTTTCGCATTTTCAATGGCATCGTTCGTGTTAGCGGCAAATTGCAGGTAATATTTCTCTAGTGTAGATTGGTTGATGTACGTCTGTTCTGAATTAGGGTGTTGGTGAAGTAAAAGTGAAAGAATCGTCTTGCACAAAGTAGTTCGCGCGTTATCGGCAAAATTAGACAACATCGGACATGATACCAGGAGCTGAAATGTGGGGAGGGACAGTGGACGGACAAACTCCCCAAAGAGCTGATACAAGTCTTCGACTGTCATATAATCCTCCGGGAGAGCATCTGAAACTCGGGACAAAATCTGCATAAGGCGCTGCCGAAGACCAATAGCCGATACGTCACCCAGCAGTGTTTCCTGGCCCGAATGTGTGCTACTTGATGACTTGTACGACGGATGCATATCGAGATTCTCGGCCGACCTCGAAAATGGAGTTGGTGCTGTAGTTCTCGATCGTTTCGGACGCGATGGCCTGGTATCCCCCGTGTAAACGGCGTCATTTTCTTCGTCAACGTCATCTTCGTCTCTTGCAAGGTAGTCCCCAAATATACCTTCGTCAACGTTCACATCCGCTTCACGCCGCTTCAGATGATCCTTGTCCTTTTCTGGTTCCTTTAGTTCGTTGCGGAATATCATCTTAAATTCGTTCAGCGACGCCTGATTCCCGTCCGCGAAAATAGCTCGAACGATTCTTCGATGCTGGCTGGACACTCCCGACGTACCCGAGATATACTTAAAAATTAAGCTCTGGCGGAGAGTATCATCAGAAGATAGTGCTCCTACCCCATTTTTCGAGCTATCGATCAACTTTTCTCTCTCTGCCCAGTCGTCTTCCAACACGTCACACATAAACTCCAGCCAGACCCTCCATCTAGACCAGCGCTTGGGATAAAGAACGGCACAATTAAAGGCCCATCCAACAGCAGACCAGAAATCTTCAGATTGAAACCAGATAGACCCACGACGAGCAATATCCATGTTAATAAGGCCCGGGTACGAATCCATACCTGGAGCGCCGGCTCCCTCGCTCCCATCGTTTTTGCGACGCGACCCCCTATGGCGCGAGGAAGCGTAACGCGTAAAAGCAAATGCACTCCCGAATTGTGCAGCCAAAGGTCCCACTAGCTTATTGGTAAGGCGCAAAAGTTGCAAAGCAGTAGTAGACGCGTGCGCAGCTTCCCGCGACTTTGCGAGAGTTGTGGTGGAGGGATGAACGACTAGAGTTGCCGCAACCGCAAGCTGCTGGGTGGTTGGTACGAACGCAGGGCCTGACGCGATAGTACCTGATGAGAGAAGGCTTAGGAGAAGATGGAGAGCTTGATGGTCTACAAGACACGGATATTATATCAGTTACTTGCTATTATTGGGATCTCTTGCAAAGGAGGGACATGGGAAGCTTACACAGTTTTTCTTCGAAGTAAATGTTGCAGTGTCGGCTCAATTCGAAGGGGAGAGGCTTTGCGCGCCGGTATTTCGGGGCCACAGAGTCCTCCAGCACCTCCTCTTGGGGTTCCATGGCCTGGATAGCTGAGTGGTATTTATATATTTCTTACGTCTCCATGGACACGCGTGATGAAAAAGAATAAGCGGGGATAGTCTAGTCAATCGTTGTGGGCTTTTGTAGGTGATGAACTACTGCTGGGTATTAAGGTTTGGACAGAGCCGCGGAACTCCCTAGTTAATCTTATCAATCAATCAGCCAGTAACTACAAGTACGACTCACGATCCCCGCCAATTCGCCGAAATATTTAATCCCAGATCTCATCGTCTTCAATCAGCATTATTCCCTACGTCTAAAAGGCGAAGTTATCTGCTTTCTTTCTTCGACCCATGCTCCTTCCACGCGCCATGTCCGTGGCAGTCAGCTCATCCCTGCGTAGCTGGCGGTTTGCCCCGCTTCATCCTGACGCAAGTAAAGACAATAACAAGTTGAAGTTGAAAGGCGTTGTGTTTGATGTTGATGGGACATTATGGTACTCGAATTCTTTCGTGAAGGAGCTCCCTACGGTTATATACCGCCAAAGCTAATTATTATTACCAGTCTACCGCAGAACTATATGTTCCAAGAGATGCGGTATGTCCATCCTATCCTCTTTCTCAAAGATACAAAGAATGACAATATCACAATCTCTCCGACTAACAAATGGCAAATTCCAGCTCCGTACTTGGGATTGATAAGTCTATCGATATCATCACGCACATCCGCAGCTTGCCAACGCTAGAGGACCGCACCACAGCTATCAAGAAAGTCAGAGATATCGAACGGAAAGCTATGGTAAAGCAAGAGCCTCAACCCGGTCTTCTAAAATTGATGGATTATCTGCAATCAAAGGGATTAAAGCGAGCGTTATGCACACGGAATTTCGAGTACGTTTATTGATCCCCAGGCGCGCCGCCGCCAACATCTTCAGCATCAAATACCTCCTTTTCACTAAATCAATCATGTTTCTGTGATATTTGCTAATAGCCCTTCTTATAGAACCCCTGTAAACCACCTTCTAACAACTCACCTCCCAACGCATGAATTCCTCCCAATCATAACCCGCGACACTCCAGACATACTCCCAAAGCCAGATCCGGCAGGGATTTTACATATAGCTAAAGAATGGGGCATAAAATCAGAAGAGCTGATCATGGTACGTAAACTATACAAGCTTAATTTTTCCAATAATGGTGGATTTTATTCCTCCCTTGAAACATATCCCAGCTATATAGCGTCATCGGCATCTGAATTCAATTATACAAGAAATACACAAAACTTAAAATGCGACAATTATACATATATAGGTCGGCGATAGTCTTGACGACATGACAGCTGGTCACCTAGCAGGGGCTGCTACGATCCTCCTACTAAACGACCACAATCAAGCCGTGAAGGAGCATGAGCATACGCACTTCTGCGTTGAGCGCCTAGATGACATAATTTCCATCTTGGAGGATGGGGTTGCGGATTCTGTGGAGAATCTCTAGGATTATGCAGACATGGGTACGGTGATGTATATTTCCGACATTACAGATAGAAGACCGTGGAGAGGCCTTGGTGTTCAGTCCCATGGTATTTAGGGTAAAGGAAGTGGTATGTCCGTTTGGTTGTCAGTGCCCTGGAGAATATCTACGACGATGTTGAAATTATCCAATTAGAGTCTGATAGTCGCCATTGTTTTGGCATCATTTTGTCATATGTGATAATATCACTGAAAACCCGGAGATAAATATAGCATAGTATCAAAACATAAATCCGCATGATTGTTACCAGATAGGTATCTCAACAGAAGAAGCAGAATGGCATCTAATATACGCAGAAACGCCAAGATGCAGTCAGCTAAACGTCCATGCAGTATTTCAATTCTTCCATGTCATTTCAGAGTCTATGTTGGTCCCATGCTTTCTGAGCCGCGCTGGGCATAGGTCGATATGTTTCCCTATTTGAACCCCTTTTGACCCCTCTTCCACGACCTCGAGATCCACCTCCACCACCATTACCACCACCTCTAGCCCTAGGTTGCCAACTGCTTGCCCCGTTGCCTTGACGGGTTGAAGGTCGGATAGGCGACAGAGAGCGTTGACGCGTATTGTTACCGAAATATTGGTCTCGTTCTCTATAATCACGGCGATAATCATTAGGGTTTTGCGGTCCCTTCCCGGAGCCTTGGGGCCGACGTGTATCATCATCAAGATTCCTGCCACGCCCAATTCCATTGCTGAAGCGTATGCGTCCACGTGGAGGTGAACGGTGTGTTGTTGGGTTCCAACTATCTGGTTGTCCGAAAGCTCCATCGCTCTCGGGAGATGGTGAATGGCCTCTCGCGCGGCCTCTGATCTTGTATCCAGAATTTCTCTGGTTACTAGTTCCCTTGCCAGAAATGGTAACAGGGAAGGTGTTTAGGTTGGAGAACATTGAGGGGTCAAAATGTTTAAGACTGAAGGAAGAAGAGTTCATTGGAAAGTTGCGAGTAGGACAATCTCCGACCAGATGGCGATTACTCGTGCAGTGACAGCAGGATATGGAAATAAATATGCGGCCTGAGGTTGGGTTTCGCTTGGGGAGCTTCCATATCAAGTCACATTCGCACTCGGTATGGTCGCCGGAACCACAAAAGTCACAGGGTTCTTCCGCGGCTGAGCCTTTCAAAAGAGAAGAGCACGCTTCTGCGTCGTGACCCCGTTCTCTGCAACGTTGGCATCTTCGCCGGGAAGGACAAAATCGACTTTCATGAACAGACCATGCTCCGCAATGTTCACACTACGTACGATGTCAGAAATTTAACTAGAGCTGCTTTCGTGGTGCACAGAAACGGAATCACAACTGCGCCCGATAAAAATGAGACGTCTAGATAACATACCTCCTTATTGGGACAGATATCCGCCAGATGACCTTCCTTCATACAATCAATACATGTTATGGGCAGGCTGAGGTCAAGATCTTCTGGCTCCAAATCGAGAAATATATACCTAGCCTGAGTCTCCAAATCAACACGAGTGAGATCAGCAAGGGTAGTGGGATCTGAAGGGTACTTTGCGCGAAACAAACGAATCGCCTCGGCCTTTGGGCCTCCAGACAAGGCGTTTCCTCTATTACCATCACAATAAATCTCGTCTTCTGGTAGTTTGTTTTCAGTTTGCACAGAGAGGTTCGAGCCATGTGGTTCGCTGAGAATCTCCCCATTAAGTTTTTGAACGCCTGGCACGTCGCTACCTTGGTGGGCCATTTCACGGCCAGGACCATGTAGCTCCCCAGTGGCCTCAATCCTCTCATCTGTTTTAGGCAAACCACTCAGGTTAAGAACGATGTCATTATTGCCATCCGTGTCATCTCCAGAATCCATATCAGAGAACTCTGCAGTGAAAGTCTTTTGGCCTACATTCGTTCCGACATGAGCCTTACTCCGACAAGCATCTGTTTCGGAGTCGCTTTGGCCTTGTCCGTGCATTCGGCGATGATGCTCACCATCGCCACTTCCGGCAGACGAAGCAGACGCACTCCGACTGCGCCAGTATTTCCCATTGACAGCCTCAAATGAATTTGCTGCAGATGAATCAGGCGTGTCCGCTTGGCGTCGCCCACGAAGAGCGGTCCTGACAGTGCCTTTACTGAGTTTGTTCCAATTCATTGCGGGTGCCATTCCTCGAGATGCGGGCGGCGAAACGGATGATGGCACGAGGTCCGTGGTGGTGTCATCACTGCTTTTATTCTCCATGGCCGTATCGGGACTCGAGCTAGATGAGCTATCAACTTCTAGCAGTGTAGAGGTAAATGATGTGCCTTTGGGGACAAAGTCTTGAATGTCGCGACGACCTAACGTGAGATTCTTTCCTGATCGGCGTTTCTCAGATGTCCCTATAGAGGATATTTTCTTAGATTCAGAGAAGGCGTGCTTTTTTCGGGTCCTCAGCAAACCAACAGAGGCTGTACGCGAGTCGCAATCATCCTCATACATGTTCCGCCGGGTAGACCTGCGGGAGGAGTGCAAGCTTTATATTGTTGGAATTAGGCGTAGGCCAGCATGCGTAGCTAGTTATATATGTCGCAGCTGTGACACCCCGGACTGTCGTACAGTGAAGAAGGGAAACCTGAAGTTGGACTGAGGGGGCACGGATCGTGTATGGTGATTTGAGAAGCTGTTTTTAATTAAAGAGTTGCCAACGCAAAGCCCAACCAGGAAGCTAAATCCTAACTTAAATCTTCCAGGTTGGAACGAATCCAGGTCACATGACCCTCAATAACGTCCACGGGTTATTTTATTAATCGCGACGTTGTCTTGGCCCATGTGGCGATTCTTGGCATGTCTCGGGGGCTTCGGTGGAATATTTTTCCGCAAATCAGATGACGAAGCTTCCTGCTCTGGGCCGTGTTCGGTGGCCTTCAACCTTTGGATGCTCGCCAGTGGAAGTTCAAACAACGCCCAAAACACTTCCTTCAATGTTCGCTGTCTTTTTCTCGCCGGTTTGCAGCACCCCTCTTCTTCGATAATGCCTTCCTGAGTTTCCCTTAGTGCTGTGCTGTGTTGTTCAACTCCTTTGCCCGCTGGTGCAGCTAAACTCCGAAGTTCTCCGCAGTTCCGGACAACTCTCCTCCTCCTCCTCCTCCTCCTCCCACCGGTTCACAGCTCCCGCCTCACTCGTTCCTCTAGATACTCTTAATTAGCTGTGCATTCACCGGTATACGGAGCTCTTCGTTGCGACCCTCGGCTCAGACTGCATAAACGCCATATTGTTACGCGAAAACTTTCGATCCGTCCTTATATATATCCCCAGGCGACAACACCAGAGAGACAGCTATCCTTTTGCTCGTATATTTCCCTCCTGTCTTCGCATGCATTCTTCACCCATATTTTAGCAAGCGACCCTATACAATACCGCCAAGCTGTCTTCCCTTCTGGTTCCCAGGACTGTCTCCTTTGCTCCCGATCTCGACTCCGGCCCCAAACCTGATTCCACAATGAGCGAGACCAAAACAGGACGGAGGAGACGGTCGAGCAGCATTATCTACCAGGAGCCTCCGGAGTCGATTGAGCATACAAGTGATCAGGCTGCCCTGCCTAACCTAAACGCCAATTGGGTTAACGCAAAAGGTAAGGATCCGCATACTTCCTTCCTTCTTGACAACCGGGATTTCGGAATTTGTGGAGCTAAGAAGCCGGAGAGGGACAATCAACGACTTGAGGAGGACATGTGCCATATACTGTGTTACTATGAAACGCAAGCTGACTCAAATTTTGATTTCCAGGTGCATGGACTATCCATTTCGTTCTAATCGTCGCTCTTAAGATTTTCTACGACATCATCCCTGGTGTATCGCAAGAGACTTCATGGACCCTCACTAATATCAGCTATATGTTTGGCTCGTTTCTCATGTTTCACTGGGTTCGAGGAGTACCGTTCGAATTCAATGCCGGAGCATATGACAACCTTAACATGTGGGAGCAAATCGACAATGGAGACCAATATACACCAGCCAAAAAGTTCCTTCTCAGCGTTCCGATTATTCTCTTCCTACTCAGTACTCACTACACCCACTACGACTTGACCTACTTCATAATAAACTTCTTGGCAGTCCTAGGAGTGGTCATTCCGAAGTTACCGATCGTAAGTTACTGAAGCTGACAAACGTACCCAAAAATGGAACTCTAGGCTAACCTTTCCCCTCCTCCAGTCTCACCGAATGCGAATAGGCCTATTTTCAGAGCGTCGTGATGATCCTTGATAAAATTATGGGCGTCTTAAGAGAAAGGCGGCAAAAAGAAAACAAAAAAGAAAGAAAGAAAAGAAAAGAAGAAAATTCTCAACTTTGGCTTGATTTAGATTGACAACTTTTCCCTTTCCTTTTTGCTACTCCCGCCCGCCCGCCTATATATTTTTCTTTTCTTTTTTAATATCATCCGTTACTGGATTGGGCGCTGCGTTCCATCTTAGTAGATTCGCAATGGAACAATTGTTTTTTTTTTTTTTTTTTTTTTTTTTTTTTTTTTTTTTGATAGCTTGCTCTCTCTCTGTGGATTTCTAGTGTTTTGCCGGAAACAACTATTTTATTTACTTGCTTTGCCTCTCTTTTTCTCCTTATTAGCGCCTCTGATCATTCCTTAGGAAGTTCTACTTTGAGAAGTAGAGGGGGAAACAAAAATTAAGGCGACTGCGCTTGTGTTGGAAAACGACACCGGAAGAAAATACCCATATTTCTTTTGTCATTGTCCTGTACCTACTTCGCGAGATATTTGGAGCTTTTGGGCGTCGGATTCTGAGCTATTTCGTTTTGCTCACTTTCTCTCTCTCTCTTCTTTTTGAAAAGGGGGAAATGTCAAGGAGGATTCAAATGAGGAAGCCAAAAAATGGTTGTATATAATATAGTCTCCTGTTTTCTAGGTATCTCGGGCATGGTACCACGCCACCAACCATCTATTGCCTTTCCTACATTTCATCCCTCCAGCTTCTTCTCTGGTTATTCAATAGGTGATACGATATATGGCTAATTTGCATACCTTACGCGTACTGGGAGCTGTTGGCGTTGCATAATTGGGCGATCCTCCGTTGCATGGCGACTCAAGTGTTACGAGGTACTGTGCAATCCAGGAGGTTTTAGCTCTTCCAAGGTTCATCCTATCACCCCTAAGGTGGGCTGGCTGGCTGGCTACTTGCCTGTCTACCTGTGTGAAACACGCCGGCCAGCATGACATGGCTATAGCCTGATTGTTTACCTGGAAGACAAGAACACCACGGATACATGTTTAGTTTCCGCCCGCTTGGACTTCGTGCGTATATTGCATACATAGAACCCATTCTCTCAGCACAGATTGAGGACATCAGCGTCAGTTTTTCCCATTTTATGTTCCTGCTTTTTTAATATTAAAACTTCAGTTTGGTTGTTAATATTATATTGAGTTTGGGCGGGAGGAGCCAGAGGATTTGATTTATCTCGTATCATTTCTCTTTCCTGGCTGAGATCGTAGGTAATTGGCGAGCAAATGGCAGCAGCCGGGGCATGAAGGCTTTGGAGCAAGAACGAAAAATAAATGGATAGTAACAGAAATCATTTTAACATTTGGGTTCCGCACATATGATAGACAAAGAGGTATGTCAAGGGGAGGGATCTGCCAGCCGAAAAGAAGTAGGAAAAAAGGTAGAAAAAAGGGAGAAAAAATAATATCGAGACAATAAGCAAGTAATGTTTGGAAGAAAGTCGCACAATATCAGCATGAATTAAAAAGGGAATAAAAAAAGGCAAGTTACATGGCAAGTATAACAGGAGTAAAAAAACGTAGAAAAGGCAAAAGCTTCAAAGCTGTGTCATTTCCGTATCATCATTCATATCAAACACAACGACAACATAAATGAAATGAAAGAGCCGGAAAAAACTCCACATGGAAACCCTTCGTCGCTATAAAACACTGAGATACAAAAACAACCCAGAGAAAAAAAGCAATAACCCATGCATGCCCCAGGAAAGGCCACGCCCTTTTAGACATCAATGTGAAAACGAGAAAAGCAAATAGGTGGGTGGGATAGAACATTGAGGAAATAGAATCCAATATCTATCATTTTAATAGTCGTCGTCATCAACTTGTTGTGGGCTCCCTCTATACTGCCGTCGTCTAGGGTATCCAGAGCTAGTGATAGGGCGCGGACCTGTGGGTTTTCGCTGGGGAGTGTTGCTCTTAGGCGAAGACCTAATTGGAGATCCACCGGCCTATATATCAAAAAAACTCGCGGTTAGCTGCTTCATGCTTCACAAATCGTGGGGGGGGGGGAATCAATAGTATTGAGTCGTACAGGATCGTAATTTGAGTGACGAGAGCCACGCGTAGCCATGCGTTCTGCATAAGTGAGCTGTCCATCCCCCTTTCCCTGAGGCGGTCGTTGGGGAACCAACGGACCTTCATCTCTGATTTTTGGCGGGCGCGGAGGCGCGTTTCGTCTCCCAGAAGCTGACGACCTATCGGAATATCCGCCGTCCGAACCGGGAGCTTTTGGGTTAGGGGTCATCCGTCCCAGGCTAGCATTGGATGCCCAAGCATCCGAGTTAAGAGCTACTGGAGTTACAAAGGTTTGAGCTTGCGATTCCAGTTGGGATTGATAACGATCTGTGGGTCCCTGGCGCGGTTGAGGATGTTGTAGATTCAAGCTATCCCTATGTGCCTGATACTTCGGATACTCCGAAAGCTGCGAGGGTACTAGAGGGGACGGGGGGCGGTTCTCCTGCCGTTGATCTAAGCTCGTGTTTGATCGTAGTCTGTCATCCCCGCGATGATCGTAATAGTCACCAGTATTGTATCCGTCCTGTCCTAGGTCCGAGCCTGATCGGGATAGCTCTGAGGAGTGTCGATCCTTGCGACCGGTTTGGATGCTATTCCGGATGTTCTCACCCATGGAGGAAGCTGTCGTTTTCGACCACCGCGAAATTTTTGGGAAAAACGACGAGCTACTTGATTTGTGTTTTCGAGACTTTTCGTTGGACGTTTTAGGGGTTGTATCTGTGCTCAGTGCCCCGGACACAAGAGGGACTCGCGGAGGAGTGCCCAATGGGGCAGAACCACCCCGTTTATGGCAGCCCATGAGCTGGGCGTCAGTGGCTACTTGCTGGTCAAGCAAATCCTGCTCATCCGGTGTTAATGGTTCTAAATCTTCGTCATCCTCCATAACAGGGCTAATTCGGTGGTCCGATCCACGCCGGATACTTGCAGCTTTCATATCTCCAGCCATACGAGGGGAATTCGAATAGCCGGACCTATCACCTCCTCCTGTTGATGAAGTATCAGCTTGATCTTCAGGCTCATAGCCATCTTGACCAGGGTCATATAAATTTTCTTTCGAGTTAGCGCCTCCAGTCCCCGGTGCTCGGCCCTCTTGAGCAGCTCTTAAAGCCTCAACTTCTAGAAGGAGATGAACGAGCATGTCCTCGACCCTGGAAAGATCGTTAGATCCTTTGAGACTCAAGCCCTTCAACGCCCGTTTGAAGACATTTTTCCTCTTTGATCGCTCATCGTCATCGTCGGCAGTTGTGTGCCGAGGGGTTCGTGAAATACCGAGCGGTTGAGGTCGAGGTCCTCCAACGAGCTTCTGGGTCCGATCATGTTGTTTATCACTCGCATCCATAAGCATTTCATCTTGCTGCGCAATGAACTTTTTCATGTTCTCGAAGGAATTACGCATTTCCGCGGCACTTCGCACAAGAGTCACAAGGATTTCGGTATCTCGAGCATTTCGTTGTGCATCACGAACGGTGAGCTAAGTAAAACGTCAGCATTAGAACTATTAAAGACACGTAAAAAAAGAAAAAAAGAATTAACAAGTATACTCACATGGTCCATAAGTGCAACAATGTCCTTCGATTGAATCCGATCAATTCCGTGACCAGTGGAACTATCGTAAAGTGGGGAGGGCATGCCGTGGGAATAACCACTCAAATGTCGTTTATGTGTTTCAGTGAACGGATCGTCGCGGCCTGATGAAATAGTAAGTCCCAGTATTCTATTATCAAATAATTCAAATGGCTCACCTCTTGGCTCAGGAGTAGCGAGACTTGGCGAACGGGGATTTGCCCCTGATATGTAGCCTTCATCCTTTACTCCTGGCGGAGTTAATAAATGGTCTGGATAGGAATCTCTTGTTTGCCCCTGGTCAATTTTGTTTCCAGAAGGGTATCCATCTCCATATCCATTCCCATAAAATGGTTCGTTAAAATTGGTGTTGGTATAAGGGGGCCGGTGGCCTGTGTCAGGATTAGGGCTCTCATGATCCGCGAGGGGGGCTTGGGGCTCTATTTCATCAGCGTTCGGTTCCATGTGCATGGCATTTCCCTTCGGTCGCGGGGGTGTTGGGTTGTAGGGCCAATGGTCTGTATTTTCATGAGGGATCCCGCCGATAGGACCTTGGATAATCGAAGGATTTGTGTTTATTTCTGACTCTTCAGAATCAGGGAAATGACCGATTTCTGGGATCGGGCTTCCAGCTCCGGGCAATGCTGTTGCTCCTAAGTGCGGCTGGTCGTCGGAAGAATCTTCGACGCTTTGAGGTGGTGATGTAGCACCCATCCGCTTTTGGAATGATGTCTCTTCAGGACTTGATGCATCTTGTCGTTGTTTTAATGGGCTTCCAAGGTTAACTTCTGCAAAACCTCGCTGCGCTCCTGTGTATGATCCCGGGCTTCCACTCTGATATCTACTCGGTGATCCAGAGGCGGAGTTCCTACCAGATTGGAGAGAGCCCATGTCAACCACCGATGGGTCAAGGAGGGAGGCAACGGCTGACTCAACCGCAACAGGTGTGTGGACATATTCCGCATTGGCTGCAGCGCCCTGTGCAACTTGTTGGCCGGGAGTAAAAGGATCTTCTAAACTGTCTTCCGTAGAGTTCGTCAGACGGCGGGTATCAACTCGATCGTCACTCAAACTATCCTGCTCTAGCGAATGTCTATATTCATCACTTTCATCGAGATGACTATCGGCCCAGTAGTCATGTTTGGACGTTCGTGGGGTTGGTTCGTACCCAAGGTCTACGCCAGACTCGTCTTTTTGAGCTAGGAATGCCTTTCTCTTTTCTTCGTAGTCAGCGGGACGTGTAGATCTAGCCAAATTCGTGCTTGGGGCAGACGACAGAGAATCGATGGATAGCCTGTGACCTGGTTCGGGAAAGTCCCTACTTACTGATCCAGAACTATCAGCTTGTTGTCCCGTTTCCTCTCCAATATCTGAGTCATCATCCCGGTAGCTTGCGACGCTCTGGATCGGGCTGAGAGCATGACCGGTGTAGTCGTTGGGGTGTTCGTCAAAGTGATCTATATATGTTTGGTCTGCAGGGTGGGTTTCTGCCTTGGTTGGGGTGATATTCTCATCATCAAAGGTTGGGCTTCTGGGCTGACTTTGGGCACTCAGGCCTTTCGCCGACAAACCATCACTAGATTTAGGCTCGTTCGCTAATCCACGGGGAGTTTGAGTTGGTGTTCGGGAAATAGGTGACTCAACTTCGTGCGGTGACCGGCGTGCCACCTCACCATGACGAGGAGTTTCCGTACCAGTGGTCCGTTGGGACAAGAGCGATTCTCTTGTCAATTCTGAATCAATTTCACTGCGTAGGGGCATTGGGGGCACTCCATGCTTCTGGAACATCAATTCAGTTTCATTGATGCTTCCACTTCGACTTCGGCTCTTGCTGCGCTTCTTCCTCCGCTCCCGCTTGTCTAGGCTTGACTTGGAATCGTGATGTTTAAGAGCAGCAGATGTCAGAGCCGTGCCGACAATTGCTGCAGCTTCAGCATCGCGAAGTCCTTTGGACTTTTTTCTCTGTATGGGTTCATCCGAGGGGTAAGAATCTTCGGAAAACCTTCGCGTATACGATTTAACGTATTGTGACTCCCGTGGTTTCTCCCGTCTGGATTCCCTGGGTCTCCCCGAATATCCGTCAGAAATGACTAATGGATCTTTGCTGCCACTACTGACGATCACACGCGGTTTGGTGACATCTGGAGCACTTGCGTGTTTAGACAGGCGCCGTCCCAGCTCATCCCTAGAGCCAATACTCCCCGAACCGAGAGAACCGTTCGTATCGCGCTCAAATTGGGTTCGATTCGCGTGTACTTTTTGATCTTTCTTCAATTCTTTGAGTTCTGGCAGGATGAGTCGTCGAATAGCATCCTCAACAGTTTCCAGCAACCTTGGGTTGTTTATTGACGATTTGGATGTCCCTGAACGGAAAGAATATTGATCTCCAGATTTGAGTTGGGGGGAGAGAGAATTGCTTAACAGACTCGATTCTGTGCTGGTCAAGTCCTTCTCTCGGTGTTTGCCTGAACGTCGACGCGAGGATTTCCCTTCAGGTTGTAGGAATTCTTTGCTTACACTTCGACTTCGGCTCTTTTCGCTACGTCTGTGTTTCGAGCGAGTGGCATCCCGCGGGACAGCACCAAGTTTCTCTGCCGCCTTATACGCAATCCTTTCTCTGCTTAAACTTCGACTTCTCCTTCTGGAAGGAGTTTTCAACATACCCGGAGAGCGGGGTTGCTCATGACCGTCGCCACTGCTTAAGCTATGGCTTCGTTGGCGGCGAACGTGAGACATAGAGCTCGAACCTTCCAACATGCTGTCCTGGGGCATGGAGGATATATCAGATGTTGGCTGAATATACCTGGCCGACACCTCACTGTCCCTAGAAAACTCTATCTCCAATGGTGAACGGCGAGTAGCACCGGCTTCGTCCGCCAGAGATCCAATTGAGCTGATACTTAGATCATCTGCTGCACCTTCAGTAATTTCCCTAGTTCGAGTTGGCGTTCCTAAAGAAATGCGCCTCGTATATGTAGGCTTTCTTCCCCCTCCAGATTCACTAATCTGGATGTGGTCGTTTTGGTCTCTGAGCTTGCGAGCAGCAGATGGCGTTACTTTTACTCTGACACTGGGTCGAGAATTAAGGCCCCCGCCCTTCTTTCCCCCCTCAAAATATTCGATTAAAAGAGAAGTTTGCGACTGGTGAGAGGTTCTAGAGAGTTTGGAGTCTTCTCGATTTTGAGATCGACGGCGGGTAGAGATAGTAATGGGGCTGCCGTCATCCGGGATGGAGTACGACGTCTTATCGGTACGTCGAGAAAGATCAGTTGCGAGGTCTGTCCCTGTCGCACTGCCTCCTG
The DNA here is from genome assembly GCF_000003855.2 of Blastomyces gilchristii SLH14081. NCBI lineage: Eukaryota > Fungi > Ascomycota > Eurotiomycetes > Onygenales > Ajellomycetaceae > Blastomyces > Blastomyces gilchristii. Next base: position 2,156,259 of record NW_003101680.1, on the reverse strand, counting down.
TTGTATCAAGGAACGAGGAGTCGGTAGGAGCTGGAAGCGTCGGTTTGCGGGTGTTAACACCCATCATGAGACGGCTAGCCGAGCAATGGCATACTCAAAAAGGGGAAAGAAAAAAGGGAGATGCGGGATATCAGGGGTATAAAAAATGTGAGGAAACAAAGCTTTTAGTGTAGCTATTAAGTGTAAACTCCGGAGTCGAACAAAGGGCTATTATTGGAAAAAGCTGGCACAAATGGTCGCCTCCTTGTCCCTAGCAACAAGCTAACTGTAGTCAAAGAGGTGGAGCCATCTAAGTAAGAGGACGACAGCCCTTGAAGATAGCCACGGATCGGTAGCGATGGCAGTAGCTGGCTGGTGGTAGTTGGTCGATACAGCTCTCAGAAGGCGGGTGGGGTGGTTGAAGGAGGTTGGTTGAGGTGAGGTGAGGATAGTGTTGTTGGTCTTGCTCACCTTGGGACAGCTTGAAGGAGCCTCACTCAACACGCAAACACCTCTTGTTTGTTTGCCAGGATACGAGAATGGCCAAAAGACAACTCACAGAGTCACCGAACCCCTATATTGCGAAAAGCTAAGAATTAGGGTTATTATTATAGCAGAAGAGGAAAAATGAAAGTGGTTGATGAGGAGTGAAGTTCAAGATTTGACAAGACTGGAGGGTGAAAGGTGACAACAACAGCCAAGCCCTGGCTGGGGGGGGGCGCGGAAAAAGAAGAGGCTGACAATCCCCTAGCGTGGGCTGTTGCTGCAGAGCACAACACTTACACCTCCCTCCCTCACGCCAAAGCCCATCTCCCTCTTCCCAGCCTTTTACTACGTACACATCGCCAAACATGCCAGTCCTTTAACGTCTATAACTGGACAGCCGGTAGTTCTGTTTACTACTTGTTCGAGAAAAAACACACCCGACAATTCTCACCCAGGCGCTGATTTTCTCCAACTCAGGAGCCAACGGGCCAAGTGGAGCATGCCAAATCTACAGCACATAACGGCGCAGCCAGTATCCAGACGGGAACCCATTGGGCCATGGCCCATGGAACGCTTTTCCACTACTCTGTACGGTTGAATGATTCCCTGGGCCGAAATATACCTCCCGAAACTCTCGCGGAAACCCAACTTCACAAACTTCCAAACCCACCAAAACCCTGTTGAAAATACTCCGTAGTCCGTAACAAGTTGGACAGAAAAATATACCAAGTTTCGCAGCTCTGATTTGATCACGTTATCATTCCTCCCGGGTATTCTCTCTTCTTTTGACACCTGTCTGGCGCCTGGCACTTGTAAAGCAGGGCTCTTCGTGGATCCAGATTGTGTACCCAGCATCAGGGAAACCTCCTGGAATGCTTGCTTCCAACGTCACCCAAAACAACTTGCACAGGGTCCCTCGCCTGTTCCAGCAGGCGGCGCAGGGCCTTTGAGGATATCACACCACACCGTCTATGATTGAAGTTTGTGCAGGATGGCCAGACAACAAGAAGAAGAGACATCTCTCTCATTTGGTTAATTTCAACTTCTCATCATCGATCGACAAATGCTACGGGCTCCCGTCGTCCACGGGTTGTATGAAAAGCGCTCTTTTTGTTCATTTCTTTTTGCGCCCATCCCATCGCATCGGCGATGCTCCACTCTTCTTTCCCAGCCACAGTCACCATGCCTCTCGAAGCCTCAACAGCTAAAGTGTAGCGGGCTTGCTGGTCTCCCTAGCGACAAGGCCCAATTCCACAAGCCAATTGGCTACTACTCCTACCCTTGTTCTGATTTCAGTTTTTTCGCGCTTGCCAACACATCACCCCACACCACCACATCCTTGAGCAATGGCTGCCTTCAATCCAAACCGCCACAGACCTTCCGTCATCGCTGTTCCTGTTGCCCCTCGTCCAAGAGCCGTGGACGAACAAGAGGTAAATGGAGGGTAAACATGGTAAAGCGAATGTTCATTGTTCAGTTGCCCGAGCAAATCATTACCGTCCAAGAAGCGTCCAGCTCAATGGGCAAACGCCCAGCCATCCCGCTTGTGTCTCAAGGTGCGCGATGTTGTGAACCCCGATCATTCCCAACCTCCGTGATTCTCTCCTATCAATAAGTTAAGATATGTTGATCATGGAAATTGTGCCCAGCCACTTGGGCAACTCCTCGAAGCCTTCCTAACTGTGTATGCATTCCACGTGACACTAAGGGGACTTCCTACGGAGTACATAGGAAAATTTCAGGATTTAGAAACCAGCCATGAATTGAGCACTTGAAGATATCCATTCTCCCTTCACGACTGGTATGTACATAAGAGGGAATGATCCTGCATATTTTGCTATTGGGAGGGTGCCGCAGCAGCCGTCAAATTTCGCTCGCAAAATCATGGAATTTGGCTAATCGATGATCAATGAGTGTGGTACTAAATCAAGGGGCTCAAGCAAAGTGCTATCAAATCTAATTGAAATCAAAAGGTCGACGGATCGTACATACATTTATCAGTCAAGGTTCTTTTGACGCAACATTGAATTCTGTGAAGCTCCTCGGAAAATTTTGTCTAATTGAACAGGAAGCCCTCTTGATCTCCTGGTCAAATTGGGAGTGGACGGAGAATGGATGCAAGGGAAAGAAATATGACAAGGAACTAATCAATCTCGCTAAGATGATTATTCAATAAACAGCGAATAGGGATACACAAAGCCATGGCACTAATACCTAACAGTCAAACAAAAGGAGAAAGACTACATGGATAAGTTTGGCCAAGCGTATTCTATCACCGCGATAATCAAGGCCACACCTCCCTTCCCCTTCCAACCATACTTCAGGCTCGGGAAAATAGAATTACATCTGCCTTTACTCGGTTCTCTTATGCTGTAACTCGGTCTTGAACCCGTTGTTTATGCTAACACTGACGGGGACAACCCCTCCGCAACTCAGCCTCCTGGCCCATCACATATGCCCTCGTACCTCGACTTGCTGTCAACATTTCCATTTGGATCTCTCCCACTAGAATGTATTATCTCGTGCCTTGTAGGTCGATGTGATAATGATTCTATGGGAAGTTTGAGGTAAGTGGGATGTCTGATCTTATTAAAAATTCTTTGTTTCGATTCACTAAACTTGCCGTAGGATTTACTTTTGATATTCAGCTTCCTCCCAATTTTCTTCGATTAGTATCGCAACATCACTATTCCCACGCAAGATTTGGCCTTAAACAACGCATTCCTATCTTACCATTCCTGAAACTCTCATTGAGAGCTAAAGGTATCGTATCGAGCATTTGCGTCCGAAATTGGTGAGAGAAAATCCCGAGGCCGAGCAAGTGAGCCCTCTCACCGATATGTCCGGGTGCTCTCCAACAATATGGCAAGTGAAATAAAATGGAATAAATATGCTTGATTTGCTTGAAGAGCGACATAGCTCCAGGGGAAGAAAAGAGGAGAAAGTTTGACAGCTTTGAAACGGGCGAAAGAGGTTCAGTCATATAGTGTCCTGTCACTACCGCTAAGTCCTTCGATACTTTCTATGCCCCTTATGACCGCCCTTTGACAATAGTCGGGTCTGCGTTGCCTCCAAAATATTCGCCTGGTCTTACAGACTTTATGGCGAAGTTGAAAATTACTCGCCAAAGGAGTCTTTTGCGAGTTTAAACTAGCGGAGGAGTGGCGGAAAAATATCCAGCAAAAGATCCTTGGTTATATCAAGCGAACTTATACTCCACCTTACACAGCACGCAGCGTAAACCACCCTGCGAAAGAAATAAAAGCCCAATGAAATAGGATATACACGCTTTCCAATTATCAAAGCCAACACCCGCCCGGTTGGACGACTACTATTGGCGAAAGGCCGGAACGCTAGGTATCTCAACTAACAATAAAGAAAACGCATACAATGCAATTAACGTCCATAAAATATATGTAACCAGACAGGAATACAATATGTTAGGGCGGCTGATACCCTTGAACAAAGCGGATTCGCACGAAAGGCGGCCAAACTAGGACGAACTCGGACACTTCCACCGGACAACCTGTCTCCGTAAGATGGTTGGCTAGAAAAGATTATCTTCGGGGTATCCGACTCTAATATCGATCGCGTCATGTTACACTCCATTTGAAAACTAATAAAACGACAATTTGGCTAGAGACCAGGGCCATTTGCGTTGAGACCTTAACCCCACGGCGTGGAAGATATCACTAACGAGGAAAACTGGCAAATTTCACGTCAGTGCTTCAAGGTTCTGGAGGGTTTTCGGTCCAATTATATAGTCATATCATCTTCTCCCACATTCCGCACTGGCTGTGGGTCCACGTGGGACAAAGGAAAGGGATCAGATTCAGTGAGCTTCTTGAGAAGTATGCATCACTACTAGTGCAGATCTCTTCTCAGAGCCGCGCGATAGAGTATTGTCTTGATACATAGGTGAGTACTGACCGGGTTGTCAATAGCTCAAGTATAGTAGGTAGATCGAAGGCGATGAATCGAAGCACCCCGCATAATAATGATTTATTGGTTTAACGTTATTCATTGGATACACATTCGGTTTAGCCGGTGAGGTGGGTAGCGCATTTCTCGGTATAAAACAACAATAGCTCGATGTTAGTATCTCTATCGTAACTAATTTTCTGTATTTTTTTTTATTCTTTTATATCTTGTATAGGACTTCTACTCACTCTATCAGCAGGCTCATCGCATTCATAACGCATACCAGCGATATCTCGGTCGTTGTACCAACGACCTAGGCACAGCTGCGGAGCTTTCCATCTTCATCATTTAGCACGCCCGTTTCCGTTCCCGTTGGGACGAATCCAGCTCATACCCAATCGCCAAGTGCGAAGAGATAACATCGCAGTGTTACAGTTGTCCACGGCTTCTAGCTAGCTTGGAAATGGATGTACACGTTACACTAGCACCTCCCGTGAGGTTGAGCTCTGTGGCCATGGCATGCCGGGTTGCTGGAAGGCATAGCACGTTCAGCACCCGCCATGCCGAGAGGACTCTCAACACAGCCATATATCTCAATGTTATGGCATTCGGCACCGAGACCGAGAAGATTGCTTTCCGTAACTTCGTCACAACCACACTTAAACCCGTCAACGACAATAAGACCAACCAGAGCTATGACGCCATGGATCCCCAGCTGCAGCTTTGGATCGCTGTAGTTGCTTATGTGACCATGATAGAAAAATACGAGACCATCGTTGGCCCATTCTCCGAAGAAGAGCGTGATCAAGTCTACCAACAATTCTCTATATTCCCCCACCGCCCTTCAAGTCCCACCATCCATGTGGCCGGAAAACGGCTCAGCTTTCAAACAGTACTGGAATAGAGAGCTTGCAAAGAATCCGTCCACCCAAAGAAGCCGTTCGCATTGCTCAGGGCCTCTTTCAACCCAAATATACCAGCCTTTCATGCGCTCTCGCCGTAATCGCGTTCTTTAGACACTCACTCGACATGGCAATAGCGACGGAAGAACTGCCCGCCGATGCTACGGACTCAAGAGCACGTGGTGGTTAAGAGCTCGGTACGCGATTCTCATTGTGTTCTATAGATTGATGTATCCTCTTTACCCGAAACTGGTCAGGACATGGCAGAGGGGTTGTCACCTCTGGCTGATGAGGCAGAGGTTCTTGAAGAGCGGGCTGGCGCAAAATGGAAAGCTGTCTCTGGAAGCTTTAGCGGGAAAAAAGACAAAAAGAACGTGAAAATAGAGTCGTGAACGTCAGTCTAAAATTGTGCGTTGAGTTACGGATTGAATTGTCCTACTTTAAACAAAACGGAATCCCCATTGCTGTTGACATCACGGTTAAGGAGTCAGGAGGGCTCACATTATGCTATTTCACTTTCCTCTCCTTTTCGTTCTCATTTTCACTTTCCTTTTGCCTTCCGTACATTACAAGGAAAGGAAATATGGGGAAGCGCGGCCGGGTTTGATTGGTGTTGGATCGTGAGCGACAAACAAGAAGAATGAAAATGCGAATTGCTAGGCTTGCCCCACTCTTAACTAAATGTGCCCTGGTATACTTTGTAGTTTGAAGCGTATCATCTTCCATGGAATTTTAACAAATGGAAAGGAAATTAAACAACCGTTCAATAGATGCTGATGGGCCTAAAGCACTGAATATTTATTTTCTAGTAACGTAAATGTAGGAAAATGCTCCAACGCCTAACTAATCTAGTGCCCTGTTGTCCACAGGCGTATCAAGAAGTAAAACCCAATAACTAATAAAATACACTAGGGGATATTTTGGAATAATTTTAGTATAGGGAGGCAGGTAGGTATACATAAACCTTTATGCCACGACCCTCTTTCTATACCAATTTCAACTTTAACTTCTTCAATCACCTTCCGATCGATGATCCCTACACATACAGAACTAATCCCCTAATCCTCCACCTTTCGTTTAAACTTTGGCGCATGTTTAGGTTGGCTGCCATAATTCCGTCGGCCCTGTTGCTTCTTATCCCGGCTCATGCTGGCTGCTAGGGTAATGTCGACGCGCGGCGGGGTTGGGAAGCCAAAGCTCTTGGCTACTTTAACGAGATCAAGCTTGTGGACGTCAAACACGGAGCGGAGGGAATGGGAGGCGTAAGCTTGCAAGTATGATCTGTACCCGTCTTTGGCGGACTGATTTTTTCAAGCATATGGTTAGCGAGTGGCTAGTTAAAGGCAAATCGCTCGGAGAACTGTATATAAGCATACCTTATTCAAGTAATAATTCTGTCCAATAAGTTTCTCCAACTGAGATTGAACATTGACGATCTTTTTAGCTGGGAAATCGAACTCGACTACAGGAACTCGAGCCTCCTTCAGGTGCTTGAGGAAGCCCACTTCGGACGGCTGCAGGAACATCAAGCTTCGTCCCTTGCCATTTGCGCCACGGGCTGTTCGGCCAACACGGTGGATGTAGTCTCGAGGATCATCTGGAGGATCAAACTGAACGATCCAATCAACAGCGGGGATCTAGACGTGAGTACATGTTAGATTTAGATCCTTCTGCTGTCATAATCCCCTGAACTTTTATTAAAAAATATCGTGGCCATAGAAAAACTTACATCTAAGCCTCTCGCAGCAACATCCGTGCAAATCAATGTTCCTTGAGTAGCATTGCAAAACTCGAAGAACGTATTCGTGCGCTTCTGTTGCTTCTGTTTGCCATGGAGGTCAAGGACGGGGAGATCGATATAGTTCAGTAACTCCGCATGGTACTTGACGCAGTTGCAGCTAGAGAAGAAAACAATAATCTTCTTCTTCAAATTCCGCTTCAGGAATGAGAATAGTAGAAGGAATCGCTTATCGGAATCGCAGATGACGTAGCCCTGTTCCAGGCCCTCGACTGTGCTGTGTTCCTTGCGGTGGTCGACATTGATATACAGCGGTCCCTGCCGGAGGGAAATCCGGGCCAGGTCTTCCACTTTTGTTGTCTGGGTGGCTGAGAATAGCATCGTCTGCCTATCTTCAGAAGGCAGGATCTTAACAATCTGGCGCATCTCGTCCTCGAAGCCGACTTCCAGAATCCGGTCTGCCTCATCGATTACGAGAGCTTTGAGATTTTTAAACACGAACCCTGGCGTGTCTCGAAGGTGATCAAGCAGACGGCCGGGGGTTGCGATTAGTAGATTGACACCTTTTACAAGCTTCTCTGCCTCAGCCCTCCTGTTGGCTCCTCCAATAACGATACCGTATGTCTGTGAGTGGTGAGCCATGAGCTCCCGCGCGACACCAAAGATCTGCAGCGCAAGTTCTCGAGTTGGGGAGATAACGATAACACCAGTTCCTAAATCAAACCCGGTCATGATCGTTAACGAAAATCTTTCCGTAAAAATTAACAAAACATAGACGGAAGAGGAACCACGGTGCGACAATACCATTCCTAGGCTTAAACCTCAATGCACTCAACATCTCCACAGCGGGTATTAAGAATGCCAAGGTCTTCCCCGACCCCGTCTTCGCCGCACCCAAAACATCCCTCCCGGCCAAGAGCGGTGGTATACCCCTACGCTGAATCTCCGTCATTGTCTCGAACTTCATATCTGCAATCGCCTTCATGGTCTTGTCGGAGAGGTCCAACTCTGAAAACTTCTGCGGCTCAGACTCTGTTTGTGGCAGCGACACGGCATTTACAGAGGGAAGTTCCAGCTGGTCTCCGTTCGACTGTCCGTTTGTTTGCTTTTCTTCGTCCTCATCCTCTTCTACTTCTTCTTCTTCTTCTTCTTCGTCCGCATTGCCGTCTTCTTCCCCGGCAGAACTCTGCGACAACTCTGCCTGCTCATCCTCCTTCTCAACATCATCCGCATCCTTCATCTTGGCCATCTCCTCAAGATCCCCGTCCTCCTCCTGCTTCTTCTTCTTCTTTTCTCCATTACTGACAGCGACGTGTCCTGTCTTACGTTTCTTCGACCTTATCGCCTTCCTCGACTCTGTGGGGGGAGCAGCGTTTGGTGAATCGGCTTCTAGTGGAGTCGCAGACTTGTCTTTTTTCCGAATGCCTTCGCCGGAACTGGCATGCTTTCTCTTCCTCTTTTTAGAGGATTCCTTGGCCGTTTCCATTGCCATTGGCATATTCTTTACCTTTTTTATTCCTTTTCTTTTCCCTTTGGTTTTCCTCTTTGCACTTCGATATTGAATTTGTCGAGTTGAAATAAATTAAGATGATTTTTCTGCTGCTGTTTCGCTTAGCGTTGAACTCGAACAAAAAACTTTAGAGTTCATAGGTCACGTGGTGATAATAGCACTGCTGGAAATCTGTTGGTGCAGCTTCAAAAACATCCCAGAAAATGCGATGCAGGTGAAATTCAATAATAATGTATATACATGTAATAATCCCTCGGAAGCTTTTGTAAAAACTATGTCCATGACAGAAAAATGAATGGGAGTTCATCTTAGTTCTGCAGGCTCGCATTTTTTAATAGATTTTGGTAAGTTATATCACGTGATATTGCCAAGCATTTTCTCGCCGGTGAAGCAAAAGATTGATCGGGGCAGAAAAACCTTAGCTATTTTATTCTTTATTCCACCTCCGCCGATATCTATGTCACCGACGACAACGACACGTTGGCCTCCCTCTCACGTACATTCTCTTGCTTGGGCCCCCTTTCGCCGGTCCTTTTATTGCCGCGATTTAGCAGAGTCCGGAATATTGTCCAACATTGATTTTACTATCCTTTCGAGGCTGGAAGCTTGAAGTGTTCGCTGAGTTGAAACGGATAGCCGCAGACTGGACGAAGGACGGGACGGACAGATACTTCGCTTTATTTTTCGTTCCAATAGCTGCTTTTTCGGGCTCACTTTTTCCTCCGAATCGACCTCCTTGGGCTAATCGTCGGATATATTATCGTCGATAGCTGTGTGAAGATTTTCCATCCGCCCTCGCCAAAGCTATCCGTCACGATGGATCACACAAGAGATCCCTGCCCCTGGGTCGCGCTGAGTGATTTCGGTGGAGCGTTTAGTATGGGTGTACGTTATTTCTTGCTCCCTTCTTCAGACCCGTGGCTGTCCCGTTTTGCTGAGCCTAGTTTGTTTTCTGCTTTTGCTGTAGGCCATCGGAGGTGCAGTCTGGCACGGCGTGAAAGGGTTCCGAAACAGCCCTTATGGTGAACGGCGGATAGGTGCTCTGACTGCAATCAAGGCTCGGGCGCCGGTTGTCGGTGGAAATTTCGGTGTATGGGGTGGCATGTTCTCAACATTTGACTGTGCGGTTAAGGGGATAAGAAAGAAGGAGGATCCGTATAATGCCAGTATGTGCAGAGCCTCCATTTTCTCTGAGTTCCCGGCCCCTTTGTGCATCATCTCCCAAGAGCGGGAGATAAGCCCATGAGGATGAGAGTTCGGAAGTGTTTTGGGGAAAGCATTGTCGTCTTGGAGAATGACTCTTTTTTTTGGATATCTGACAGTTTTACTCTAGTTATTGCGGGCTTTTTTACGGGAGGTGCACTCGCTATTCGCGGTGGTATGAGAGCTGCCAGAAACTCAGCCATCATGTGCGGCTGCTTCTTGGCTGTGATTGAGGGCGTCGGAATCGGGTTCCAAAGAATGATGGCGGAAAATACAAGATTAGACGTACGTCAAGAATTCATCCCCCCTTTTATTAACCAAAAATTTCCCATGTTTCTAATGTACGTCCTGCTCTTATTAGGTACCACCACCGCCCCCTCCAGCAACAGACAAATCATCATCAGCCCCAATGCTAGCCTAACCGTCGGGTATACATTATTTTGCCCTCTTTATTGCTATGCTAAGAATCAAATCCTATCCTCTTAATCTCTCCTCTTCTCTGCGGGAGTTCGGTCGTGGGCTCATATCATTTGTCTCTGGAGGCGTGGGCATAGATGATTTTCTTCTGTCACATCTGTCTGTCTATGACTATTGTCCCCTTTTTACCTTCTGATTTGTTCTTTTTTTCTTCATGTAATTTTTCACTTTACGTTCCTCTTTTCTATGTTTCTACTTTTTCTCCTACCCTCCTTTTTTTAATGTTGCATCTCCCTTATCTATTCTATGCGGAATAGGCCCTCGCCCGAATCACTACCCATCTCTCCCCGGTGAATTTCCCCCTTACGCATGCTCTGTGTTTATTAGGGCGGTGATTTCTGGTTTACTGTTTTTTACTACTGCTTCTGGCGATATTTTGGACTGGGTCAGTGAAAGAGCGGTAACATTACCTACCGCTTTTGTGTACAGTATCTTGGCATTAACAAAAAGAAACAGCATATATATATGAAGTTCATTTTTCGCAGATATTCGAGCTTGCCTGGGAACAATTGGGTGCTGACTGAACAGCAGATCTCCCCTCGGCCACTTTGGAACCTTTTGAAGCAGATGACCGACACGTGACTTGCACCATGCCCAGGACTATAACCTACGACCCCAGCTTGAACAGACTAACGCCGACCCATCCACAGTCGGGAGCAGCTAATATTTGATCTAGGGCCTGTTCTTCAGAGACCACTCAACATACCCTCACCTCCATATACGCTTGCACCCAGCAAGTAAATAATGTCACCTCCAATCCCCCAACCACGCCAACGGACTCGCAGCCAGCCCCTCTTCAAGCCAGCTGTGATCCTCCATGGTGGTGCAGGGAACATCCAACACTCACGTCTCCCTCCAGAGCTATATAAGCAATACCGCACATCACTCCTCACCTACCTCCGTTCCACCACCGCCCTGCTAAATGCGGATATAGAAGAGGAGGAACCATCTATTAATGCCAAGAATGATGCTGTCGATGACAACATGCGCATCTCTCCTGCAAGCGCGCTAAATGCTGCAGTGCACGCCGTTTCACTCATGGAAGACAACGAGCTCTTCAACTGCGGCCGCGGTAGCGTGTTTACGTCTGCGGGCACGATTGAGATGGAGGCTTCCGTTATGGTTGCATCATTGCTCAACGATGAGGACAGTGTTGATGATTTTAATAATAGTGAGGTCAATTGCTTAGCATCGGAGAAAACACCAGGATCTATAAAGCGCGGGGCCGGCGTGATGCTTGTTCGCAATGTGAGGCATCCGATTCAGTTGGCAAAAGAAGTGTTGCTTAGGACAGGCTATGCGAGTGATGGTGATGGTGATGGAGGTAACATGCACTCGCAGCTTAGTGGAGAGTATGTTGAAGGTTTGGCGAGAGATTGGGGGATGGAGTTTTGTCCGGATGATTGGTTTTGGACGAAGAAGAGGTGGGATGAGCATCGACGGGGGTTGAAGAAGGGGAAGACAAGAGGAAGGATGACTGATGGTAGGAATATGGGAGCTGACGTAGAGGTGAGAGGCGAGGGGGAAGCTGATGATGGCGATGGGCTGTATCTGAGCCAGGGAACAGTTGGGTGTGTCTGTCTCGATCGTTGGGGTAATATTGCTGTCGCAACTAGTACGGGTGGTTTGACGAATAAATGCCCTGGTCGGATTGGGGATACTCCAACATTGGGAGCGGGATTCTGGGCGGAGGCGTGGGATGTTGAAGGGGTGGAGGGGCTATCAAATATGAGTGACAGCTCTAATAGTGTGTGCGCTAGTGGCAGGGATAGGTCGAAAGGCTGTATCCAACTGAAAAGGGACACGATGAATTATCAAACCCAAGATGGGCGTGACAATCTGCTTGCATATCAAGCTAGCTCTTCTACCACTACCACCACTTCTTCGTATCGGATGGGATCCCAATGGCGATCTGATTTCGATTCAAATAGCGCCTTCACTTTAATCCGCGACTGTTTCTCTTCTTCCCCACCCCCACCAGGATATGCCGCTTTAGAACCATCTAAGTATCCTGTTGAAAAGTTTCCACTGGGAAAATCCACTTCCAGCCCGCACACAGACTTCAACCCTCATCGCTACAGTCAACCTCAACGCCGACGAATCCTTGCCCTTTCAGGTACAGGGAACGGTGACTCTTTCCTCCGCACAGCTGCCACACGCACTGCAGCTGCGATGGTCCGCTTTGGATCTGCTCAAAACTCTATCTCGCTGGCACAGGCAGTCACTGCTGTCGCAGGGCCCGGTGGGGAGCTCCAGCGTTCGGCGGGGAGGCGGTGGGGGAAGACTGGAGAGGGGGAGGGAGGAATTATTGGGATTGAAGCAGAGGTGGAAACCGATGAGCAGACATTGGGCGAAGGAAAGTTGCGGAGGGGAAAAGTCGTGTTTGATTTTAATTCAACGGGGATGTTTCGGGCTTGGATGGAGGAGAAGGATGGGAAAGACGTGGAGAGGATGATGGTGTTTCGGGATGACTATGAGTGATTTTATGACTGGATGGGTGTGTGCATGCATGAGGAGCAATATGGAATATACTTGTCCTTCGTGGTCCATCATATTGGATTCATGAAACGAGAAATGCCCGCCATGTTCTGCTAATCGCTACATCCACGACGCTTGAACTATTAAGAAGGAAAAAGAAATTCACATTCTTCTTCCTCGATCTCGATCTCCGCCACTATGGGTTTATGAACGCAAAAAATTCATTCGGAACTGAACTTCTGCTAAACGGCATTGCCGTGTTATCTCTGCTGTCGGTGGGTCGCAACACAGGCGTATCGTCTTGAAAATAAATGGCAATGGGGATATAAAGGAAGCGCAGAAGCCAAGGAATTTTTCACTTTATCAACTGCCCCAACTACATACATGAGATGGCTCCAAAACCGGTCCAGCATCCCTTGCGAACAGGTTTTCCCTCCTGACAGGGCTGCTGAAAGCATCAGTTTGGTTTCCACTCCGTACAGCCATCCCATTCTAGCAGATATTGACTCTACTTGAAGTGCCTTGCATAGTGGCCATTCATCCTCGACTTCTTCTCGGTGTGGTTGGCCCGCCAAATTCCATGTCCCATCTCGTTGTGGGCGGACTAAACAGTAGTGTCGGATATATTGGAAATTGTCATGGATGAGGCGGCTCTGTCGGCTCTGCTACCTTGTATGTACCAGAGTTAGGGAGGGACATGATGCAGCCTCAAGTCTTAAACGCACCTTGCGGAAGTCGACAACGGGCGAACTATCCTTAGCGATGGCATTAACTCACCCCGCGTAAAGCCATGCTGACCATCCATATCTCTCCTCTGAGGTAACCTGACGTCCTATGCATATCAGGGATATAAACCAATATCAATATCACTAACGAAGGTGTGGAGCCGCAAGTCTGCTGCTCAGTTTCCTATCAGGTCTTCAGAGTGAAGTGCCACGTCCCCATAAGGCTTTATCGTATGCCTTTGCGCTCGTCCAGTTCTAGCAGATTGGGCGATTCATTGGGCGATGGCGATGTTTTTGGGCATCTCGGATGGAGGTTGAGGCAATGTGGAATGCATACTAACATGTAACATGTACATTTTGTGCGCTATCGCGCATATAACCAGACAGAATGTCCAAGCCTACAATTCTGCCGCCTTCGCCACGGCCCGAAGTGAGATAAATTCAAATCAACATTGAAGGATTGGAAATTACGCTCGGTAAACCTGACTTTTTGCACACGACCAAGAGTCCACCTTTTGTCTTAAAGATTGAGAGTGTACGCTATGATACATACAACATAACCGTCACATCAGAGTAACTCAATTCCTTTACAGAATATTAAGAGGGAAATTTCACACCGCCTATCCGTACGGGTAGTCAGGTATTTAAAGTCTTATTTAAAATTATACGCTATAGCAGCCGCCAGCTGATTGTTGAAATGCTACGGCTCAATTTCTAATGCTCAGATACTCAGTGATATAGATCTAGAGAACTCTGAAATACATGTAGTAGATCTCTGCCGTACGATCCCGAATTCACAACTACCCCATCCTCGGGCACTCCGAGAGGCCCATGCCTGATCCTAAGCTCCTTTCCTGGATCCAACAACTCCATTTCAAATCTCCAAACCGTAACCGCCACCAAACAGGCCAACTCTGCCTGTCCAAATGCTGCTCCGATACAGCTCCGCGGTCCATGAAAAAGTGTAACAAATACATAGTTGCTAGTTGCTCCGCCTGAATTGGCATTTCCAGGGCCCATCCAGCGCTCTGGATTAAATATTCCCGCATCTGGTCCCCACAGTTCGGGATCGTGGTCCGTGACTGCAGGTGAAATAGAAATGATGGTTCACTTTGGAATGAAAGTGTCAACACCGTGTCTCTGACCGCCTCACGTTGTAAATAGGGAGAGGGGGGTAGAAGAGGAGTGTTTCATTGCAAACAGCATGTATTTAGGGGAGGGAGTCAATGAGGGAGGCGGAAATAGGTGCCGGGGAGTCAAATGAAATCGATGGCGGGGAGGACCGAACTTCTTCTCGAAGGCGAGTTTGGATTGCAGGATACTTGCAGAGGGCATAAATAACAGGTTGAAAAGTAGCAGATGTTGACTGATGCCCGGCAGCAAGAAACGTCATGATTTGGTGGATAAATTCCCCACTTTCCATCGCAACAGAAATTATATCTATGTATCCAGCTTCTTTATTCTCTATCTTCTGCTGCTTATCGTGGAGAAGGCGTTCGCAGAAGTTTCAGACGTATCGACCACCTTCTTGAACATCGCGGTTGTGTTTTATTGGTAAGCGGGTGAAAAGTCTTGGGCTAATACGAGAGAAAAAAAACTGGGCAAACAATGTGAAAGTTGATACCAGTGGGAAAATCTTTCCACATTCGATACTAAGCCTGCTTGTCGGGTTCTGGATGGAGCTGAAATCATAGCCCATTCCAGCAAGTCCGATAACACTCGGAGTAGTATTGTGGCGGACATATTACTTGCGAAAACAGAATTTTCCCAGCCCCCCCTGAAAATTAGTAGCAAAACACCACCAAAAAATCAAAATATCCGCATTTCTCTAGAATCATTCAATATCATCCAATACACGTCTTTTTCAATCAAATATCATCCAAATACATGTCTTTCTTACCTTTATCATCAAATCCACATATATCAATCAACCCTTTTTTCAATATGCCTCACAATGCCCGCTGTCCTGCTGCTTTGCAAGCCTGTACAAAGACTCCTACCCTGCGCCTCAGTCTCCCCAAACTACCTGTTCCAGAAGTTCTGGATAATGGAGAGGATCCGGTCAATGATGAGATGAAGAAGCAGGTGGATGAGAAGGATATAGAGACTCAGTCTGAGGATTCTTGATATTCACAAATCTCTACACCTGAGTCTGACATCTCATACAGATTGTATGAATGGGTGATTATCAATGAGATAAAGAATTCTGTCAAGATCAAATATCAGACTGTCTCAGTAAATGATTCAACTATCAGCTTCTTTCATATTCAATATACTGCAGAAAAGATGACTAAGGAGTATATTGTAAAGTAGATCTGTAAGAAGATGAAAGTTGTAGATTATACAGCTGTTATCATATCATATAAATATGAATTTCAGGTCAACAAAATCATCATTAAGAAGAAGAAGAATTAAAAGAAGATAATTAATCTTTTGAAGAAGTTGTATAAGAAGAAGATGAGTGATCTTATTATTAAAGTCATCTCTTCTTTCAATCTTCTTGATATCTTAATACTATCTTCAAATACATCTATAATACACAGTTCTGCAGCTTTTATTGAAGTGTCAGATTCACAATTAACAACTCAGGCATTGATATTAAAAAGAGCTCTTGATGTTAAAGAAGATACAATCTTATTATTCTGTAATTCTCATCACTATTCTGTCAAATCCTCTTAAATTCATGAAATATTCAATGATGAAAAGTTATCTACTGTAATGTGATAAAACTGAAGCAGTGACTAGTCAGCAGCATTATGTAGAGATAGTTGTTTAAGAAGTCATATAAGTAAGCTTAACTATCTTGCTTAAATAGTGAGCTTGTAGGCTACAGAGTTATTGTGAGAATATCACAGATATAATACTTAGTATACTAAGAAGATTGTATAAAATATACAGTAACTCTTATATATATTTTAGTAGAAGAAAAATGAATCACTGACTTCTTTGATAAGAAGTCAGCATCTAGCTATTCTATATAAATAATAAGTGAATACTCTTCTCTCATTTTATAAGTAAGAATAGCTGAAGTAATATCTCAGTAGTATCTTACTATCAAGAAAAAGTAATCTGCTAATCTTATATAGAAGTGAGATTCTTATATTCATTAATTAAATCTTTCTATAATATATCTGAATAATGTTATAGAGTGATTGAAAACTAGTTCAGATAGAATGAAATCATCTGTATGAAAGTAATAAGTTATATAAAACTGTAACAGAGTCTTGACACAGTTGAGAGTATGATAATGCTCTTCTCTTTAAGAGTATAGTCTTAATACTCTCAAGATTACTGAATTAGAAATTATCTTTATTATATAGCAATAATTATCAATCAATTGACAGTATATATACAGTATAAAGAAATAGATGAGTTATTCTACTAACTGTGTAGATCTTTCTTTTCTCATCTTTATTCAAATTAAATATGTGATAAGTGAGTTTCTTATATATTAATTTGAAATATGAAAAATGTAGTTAATAAGTGACTTGTAGATCTCTCAATATATTTCATTCTATATATGAAATTCTCTGCAAAAGTAGTGTATTTTAGAGACAAAGCTAATAGTAGTGACAGGATTTTTTTAAAAAGATCTTCTCTCTCTGTGACACATTTTTCTTCCCTCTCTCCATCTGTAATAGTGAGTGCATGAGAGTATCATTCTTAAGAGACAATGAGAGACTTATTCTGATGTTTTCTAGTGAGTAATAAACATCTTTGTGATGCAGCTGCAGCCTCTGTGACTGTCAAGAAAGCCAGGTTGAAGGTGAAGATAGTGTCAATGAGCCGCGGGAGCACTGCTCTCATTGTCACACCTTCTCTCTCTTCTGCATCTCTTGCAGCCGCGGTGGTAGTAGCCACGCTGTACAGTGAGGTGTCATTCCTTCTGCCAGCTGATGCATCTGTGTCCAGTCCGTCCCCTGTTCTTCTCACTGCTGTCACGACGCCGCCCCCCCCCCCCAGCCAATACAGTGATGTATGACTCTGTGTGATCATTCAGAGAGGAACCTGGAGAGAGCTTGATTCTGAGAACAGTGACTTTGAGAAGCTCAATTCATAGTTCCTCTCTCACATGCTTAAGCCCTGCTCAGAATGCTGCTGAGTTGAGTCTGCAGAGTTCTGCAGTTTCTTCATCTTCTCTCTGTGAGAAGGCTCTGATATAATCTCTGATCAGCACTGTTACTTGTCTGCACTATGCTAAGCAGCTGAAGAAGAGAAGAATCTTATATACTTATCTCTTCTCTTACTTCTGTTATTTCTGTTGCATCTGTAACAATAACTTCTATCTCTCTGTAAGTATTATCTACTCTATAAGAAGGCATCATATCAGCTCTGATAAGAAGCTCAGATGCTTAAGCAGTACAGAGTAAGAGTCTCAGAGCTTTAAGTATTGATAGATTCTATTAAGACTGAAGAGATCTCTCTTACTTATCTATAAAAGAAGATAAAAGCATAAGTCTTTAAGATGAAAAAACATCTCAGAATAACTGATCTCAAGAAAGAGTCAGTCAGTACTATTATTAAAAGTGTCACAGAGATTAATCACTGATTAAAGAGAATCTCACTTTAATTGAAATAGATAACTGAGATACTTTATAAATTAATAAGTTAATACTTTAAGTATTTCTTATACTCTTCTATAGCATGCTTCTCTGTAGTATCACAGTACTAACTTCTCAGCAGATAAAGATATCAGTATCAGAGACTTTATATAATATAATAAAACTGAAGTGATGACTAGTCAGTGATATTATATAGAAATAGTTGTTTAAAAAGCTATATAAGTGAGCTTAACTATCTTGCTTAAATAGTGAGCTTGTAAGCTACAGAGTTATTATGAGAATATCATAGATATGATACTTAGTATACTAAGAAAATTGTATAAGATATGCAGTAACTCTTATATATATTTCAATAGAAGAAAAATGAATTACTGACTTCTTTTATAAGAAGCCAGTATCTAGTTATTCTATATAGATAATGAGTAGATATCTTCTCTCATTTTATAAGTGAGAATAGCTGAAGTGATATCTTAGCAGTATCTCACTATTAAGAAAAAGTAATCTACTAATCTTATATAGAAGTAGAGTTCTTATATTCATTAATCAGATCTTTCTATAATATATTTAAATAATATTATAGAGTAATTGAAAACTAATTTAAATAGAATGAAATCATCTATATAAAAGTGATAGACTGTGTGAAACTGTAATAGAGTCTTAATATAACTGAGAGTATAATAATACTCTTCTCTTTAAGAGTATAGTCTCTATATTCTCAAGATTACTGAATTAGAAATTATCTTTATTATATAGTAACAGTTATCAACTGATTAACAGTATATATGCTGTATATAGTATAAAGAAATAGATGAGTTTTTCTGCTGACTATATAGATCTTTCTTTATTCATCTTTATTCAAACTAAACATGTGATAAATGAGTTTCTTATATATCAATTTAAAATGTGAAAAACATAGTTAATAAGTGACTTACAGATCTCTTATTATATTTCATCTTATATATGAAATTCTCTGTAAAAGTGATGTATTTTAGAGACAAAGCTAACAGTAGTAATAGGATTTTTTAAAAAGATTCTCTCTCTCTATGAAATATTTTTCTTTCTCTTCTCTCAATTGTAATAGTGAGTGCATGAGAGTATCATTCTTAAAGAATAATAAAGGGCTTATTCTGACATTTTCTAGTGAGTAAATGTCTTCATGATGTGGCAGTGGTCTCCGTGACTGTCAAGAAAGCCAGGTTGAAGACAGAGATGATGATGTCAATGAGTTATGAAAGCACTGCTCTCATTGTCACACCTTCTTCTTCTGCTTCTCTTACAGCTGTAGTAGTAGTCACTGTGCCTTGCAGTGAGATGTCATTCTCTCTGCCAGTCAGTTCATCTGTGTTCAGTCTGTTCTCTGCCTCTCTCACTGCTGTTGTAATACTACTCCTTCTCTCAGTCAATACAGTGATGTATGACCCTGTGTGATCATTCAGAGAGAAATCTGAAAAGAGCTTGATTCTGAGAACAGTGACTCTGAGAAGCTTAATCTGTAGTTCTTCTTCTACAGCATATCTGAGCCCTGCTCAGAATACTGCTAAATTAAGTCTGCAGAATTCTGCAGTTTCTTTATCTTCTCTCTGTGAGAAGGCTCTGATACAGTCTCTGATCAGTATTACTACTTGTCTGCACTGCATTAAGCAGCTGAAGAAAGAGAGAATTTTATATATCTGTCTCTTCTCTCACTCTCATTATTTCTGTTATATCTATAACAATGACTTCTATCTCTCTGTAAGTATTATCTCACAGAAAGATGTCATGTCAGCTCTGATAAGAAGTCTAGATGCTTAAGTAGTACAGAGTGAGAGTCTCAGAGCTTTAAGTATTAATAGATTCTATTAAAACTGAAGAGATTTCTCTTACTTATCTATAAAAGAAGATAAAAGCATGAGTCTCTGAGATGAAAAAACATCTCAGAATAACTGATCTTAAGAAGAGATTAGTCAGTGCTGTTATTGAAAGTATTACAGAGATTAATCACTGATTAAAGAGAATCTCACTTCAGTTGAAGCAGATGACTGAGATGCTTTATAAATTGATAAATTAATACTTTCAGTATCTCTTATACTCTTCTACAGCATACTTCTCTACAGTGCTGCAGTACTAACTTCTCAGCAGACAAAGATATCAGTACTGAAGACTTTAACAGTGAAGAATGAGTTTAATGAAGATGTGATTATTAGTAAGTAGACTCTGATTTCTCTTTTTACTTTTTCAGTGAGCTGCAGCTTTATTAGAATAGTAGTGATCTATGAGTTAATAATATTAATCTTTTTATTGATTTCAAATATCTCTTTTCTTTTAACTGTTTCAGAAATGTTACACTTGTGTAGTCTTATTAAACTTCTAAAAACTCTTTGAGAGAAAATAGAAGAAGAGTACTACAGAGTCTATAAGATATCAGCTTATCACTATAAGATTATCTCTAAAAAATTCTTTAAGAAAAATAAGAAGTCTTAAGTAGTATTTCTTATTTAATATCTTTAATATGTAACAGAGTAATCTTTACTAATCATCTCATAGATTACAATCTCTTTCTCAGTATTTTTCAAATGCTCAAGTGATTTTCATGAATTCTCTGATAATAAATAATCTTCTCATTTAATAAGATATTGAAGCTTGCTGTAATATATTTACTTATTCAATATTTTCTTCACAAGATATTCAGTATCATTCTTAATCTCAATACTATTTAGCTGAGACAGCTCTGTCTCAGAGCATTGCTTATAGAGCTTTAAATAGAAAATGTGAAAAACAGAATAAATTGATTTCAATTCTGTGAGTAATTTCAACTCATATATCTGCTTACTCATCACTCTTATTACTGAAAAAGATTCTAGTCATCACTCACTGAGCTTCTTACACAGTCTCATTATCTTGATATTCTTTACTGAAAGTAGTACTTGATTCTCTATTAAGAACTTCATTGAAAGATGTTTTTAATTATAGTATTTTATCTGCTACTTCTGAATGTGATAAATACTTTTCACTGTCTTCTTATAAATTTTGTTCAAAAGTTTCAATCTTGCTTTTATTTCTAGCACTGAGAGATACTCTGTTCTCTGTATCTGTCTGACATTCTGACTGCTTATTTCTCTCTTCAGAATGTTATTTACAATGTCACTGAGTAATAAAGAATTATATTTATAATAAGCATAGAAGAAAGATATCTTTAAGATTGCATTCTTTATATTATTATATACAAATTCAGCAGTCAGAAGATGTTTGAGTCAATTATTCTGATAATATAAATAGAATACTTAAAGATGCTATTCTAGTGTCTGATTCTAGTATTCAGTCTAGTCATCAGTCTGCAGATGAAATGTAATACTGAGAAGATGTCTTATTATAAGATAATAACAAAAAGCTAATCAGTATTTACTAATGAAGAGAGATTCTCAATCTGTTATCAATAATTTCAGAGCACTGTGATTATAAATAATAATATCTAAAAACAGGTCAGTCAATTCAGAGGCTTTAATCTTTTTATAAGTAGAAATATATCTGATCATCTTTATAAAGTGATTAACAATGATTAAAATCAAGTCATATTCTTTAACTCTTGTTAACTTTGACAGATCAACTATGAAATTCATTGATAGATTCTGTCATAAGCTCTTTGAAACAGACAGTGATATCAACTCACTGTATTACTTATACTACAGAATCTTTATTCTTTGACAGATATTATAAGTCTTAATATACTCTTTGATATCTGTCTGAAGCTTGTCTTAAGTATATTTATATTTTAAAAGCTTCTCAGTCTTCTCTAATTCAAAGTGCTCTGTATGAGAATCATTATAGTGAATTCTTAATAACTTCTGACACATCACTCTACTATAAGAAATGAAGACTGAATTATTCAGCAGTAGAAGTTCATATTCTTCTAGTTATCAGTGACTTGATTTCTTAACAGTACTGTTCTACTCAGAGTCTGTCTCTTTCAAGTTCAAATCAGATTCTTTCTTCTTCAACTTCTGAATTCAAGCTGCAGTAGAGATATTTCTCTTCTGTAACTTATCAATGAATTTCAAAAGTAGTTGAATTGAAAGATTGTAGACTGTTTCATTCTTTGTTAATTCAATAATTATAAAATGTGATATAAGAAGCTTATGATCTTCAGTGTTAGTTCTCTGTAAGAATCTGGGTTTTCTTTCATCTTCTATACTGAGTTGTATAACTGTCTCTTCAGTGCTGTTTCTAAGCTTCAGAGAATCTTAATTCTCTGCAGCCAGCTTCTTCTGCAGTGATAACAGAGATTCTTTTATAGAATTCTTCTCTGTATCAATGATATTATAATCAGACTGTCTAGACAGTATATTAGCAGAGTTAAGCTGATCTGAATAGTATCAGATATAGAAATCATACTCTGAAAGCAGCTTCACTCACCTGACTTAATATTCTGTCAAGCTCTTTATTGTCAAGAAGTAATACAGATTTGTATAATCAGTGAGAACTTGCACTGAGTACTTACTATTCTGAAGATAATGTCATCAGATCTTAAAGAATTTGATAATTACTAACATTTTCTTGTGATTCAAAGGTTGCTTAAGCCAGCGTATGATTACGGGCGTACGCCGGCTTCTTATATATTGAATCTTGTACGTTAAATTAATTAGTGGCTGCTATGGCCCCTTCTTTACATTCATATGCTAGTAGTTCGGAAGCGGCCGTGTTATTATTCAACAGTTGTATGTTCTTCCGAATCACATTCTCTCTCATCAGATTCAGTCATGCTCATATGACCATGTCATACACTCTAGCTTCATGCGGATTAGCTCGCCACTAGTGTTTTGTGATTGTGTGATCTATTTCTGATTCAGCTAGCATTCTGTGTACACTCTCACAAAGAAACTTTCACTATATTATATCACTCATTTATTAACTTTTTTCATTCTTCAATTATCTTCTCTATCATTATCATCATTGAATATCACTATCTCATTCAAGATTTCTATTCCTTCTTCTGTTCAACTCTTTTCATCTGTTTATCTATCATATTATATGCATTTCTGGTGATGATCTCTCATTCTCATAACAAGTATTATTATAGTGCTCATACTGAGCAGTTCATTAGCAGTAAGTGTAATGCATTGTGAAATGTATATGATTAGAACTTGTTTATCTTCTAACAATTATCAGAATATACTATTATAAATGACACATCTTCTTCATCTTCTTATACATCTCTGATTGTTTTCTTCAGCAGGTTTCTGATCATGTTTTCTGACATGATTTTGTATAAATGCAGATGCTGATATGTTTGTTTTTATTTGCATAGAATCTTCACATGTTGACAGATTCACATCTGCTGATGATAGTGAATTCAATATTGAATCATTGATTGAGAACCTGAAGAACATGATAATGAAGAAATTACTCATGTTATGTGTGACTGAGTCTTCTGTGTTCTTCTCTGTCTCTTCTGTTTCTTTCTCTGCCACTTCTTCTTAATCTTCTACATCTATCTCTGTGTCTGATTCTCCCGCTCCTGCTATCTCTGTTTCTGTGACTCTCACTTCTGCTACTTCTGCTCTCTCTGATTTTATCACCTCTGCTTTTGTTATCAGCTCTTCTCATTTCAAGGAGATGTTGTATAGACTTGATGAACTATGTTTCTCAGTACATACACTCTCACCCTTCTTATCAACTTCTAGAATAATCTATTGTACAAAGACAGTGTATGACACAACTATCTGAAGCTCAGTCATGAACACTGATTATTATATTCATTTTAAATATTTGTGATGAGACAATTGTTCATTTATCTCAGAGAATCACTTCTCTTCTCAACAGTATCAAGATTGTAAGTCTTTTTCTTTTTCATCTTTTCTTTCTGATGCTGATTTTTCTGTTCTTAGAAGAAATCATTATGAGTTTTACTGTGTATAAAGTCATAGTATTCACAGACACTAAGAAACTTTTTACAACTGTAAAGTTTAATATCACAGAGATATCTGCTCTGATGAATTTCTTTGAGATGATAGATCTGTATCAGTCTATTCTCTGACATCTGTCATCTGACTTCATGATGCAGGCAAAAGATATCTGTGTTTTCAGAAATAGAAACACAGATGTTATACTCTTTTACACCTGCAGGCATGAGGCTTATATATCTTGTCTGAGATGTTATTATGAGAATGAGCTGTTCACACACTGCATTCTGCTTCCTGCATTTTCTCATGTCTCTCTTTCTCTTTCTGAGAAGCCTTGTGCATGTTGTAATTGCATGTACAATTCTAAGATCAGTGAGTGTTCATTCAGTAATTGTTATTCCTGCTTTTATAATTTTTGTACACTAATAATGATTCTTAGTTGCTTCAGTGTCAGAGATCATTCTAATTGAAGATGATAATGCTGCTGAGACTATCTCTCTCTGTTTTCAAGCTTCTCTTATTGCTTTCTCTCTCTTCTCTGTGAGAAAGATTGTGTGCATATCAGATTATAAGTGTTCAGTATCAGATGACTTCTGCTGTTATTTATTCAGTTCTGCATCTTCTTCTTCTTCTGTTTCTTCTGTCTTCACTTTCTCTGTTCTGACTTCTGATTCTGTGAGTTCTGCACTCTTCTTCAATTTCTCTACATGTACATGTACACATTTCTATATTGACATTTCAGTCAATCTTGTGATAAATGACATTAATGTTGTACACAGAGCAGTAGAGAAATCAGAGATATGTGTAATATTATTGTAAGAGTAACTTGTGACTCTCAAGTCTCTTGCAGATCTTGAGTTTTGAGATTTTCTTTGTTTTTAGTATTTTTCAGATGATGTGATGTTGAAAATAGATTAAACATGTAATGTATGAAAATAAATGAGATGTGTATAATAACATTTGTCTTTTACAGCTGACTCTTACAGTTAATAATCAATTCATTATTTCTTTTCTTATGCTTTTTCTTTATCTGCTAGTCACTACTCTTACACAATCTCTATATAATATAGTGTTCAATGACTAGGTTCAGCAGCTTTCATCTTTTGTGATTCTGTCTCATACATTATACTGTCTCTCTTTGCCTACTAAGATTACTACAGTGAACAGCTCATTGAAACTAACCTCATCTGATCTCTGAGTGTTCTCAGAGGTTAAGATAACTTAATCTCATGCATTCACAGATGTTTCAGATAGTTCATTCTCTGTGATCTTCACAATTGAACTAGTGTAAATAGTCAAATTCAGCTCTGAATTTCTTTTTCTTCTGTGATCTGACTCATGTGCAAGTCTGTCACTTTGAGATCACTCTTTACTGTGTTGTATCTGCTGTCTGCAGCATGTTATCATACAATCAGCTACAGTCTCATCACTTATTGAAGTATAATATTCATCTGATTTCTTCATTTCTTCTCATTCTTTTCTTATAATTGTGAAAAGATTGAAATAAGTGAGATTATCTGATTTATAAGCATCTATGATTTCTCTTACTTCATGAGGCTTTTCAATTATAAGTCTCTTCTTTTTCAACACTGATAATAGTACTGTAGATGATTATAATTCACTCAGGTCTTGCATCTTTGCTTTCACAAGTTATGAATTATTGATTAAGTTGTATAAGATCTGTTTCTCTGATTCTTTCAATGCATACATTCTCAGAGAATGTGATTTGAGTATTTTATATAACTCAAATCATCTAGATTGAAACTTCTCAGAACTCTCATTGTGTACAAGAACTCACATTTTCATCTTGAGACTCAATTTCTTAATAAGTGAGTCTTGTATTCTTTTTAATTGAATTACTCAGTTCAGAAGTAACTTATTAGCTTTTGCATGTGTGTGACTGATCTCTTTCAATCTTGATTTCACATCTGTGACTGTTGCATTCACAACTGCTACTGCTGTGTCTGTAACTGCTGTTTCCTCTCTCATCTTTTTCAAAGCATTCTTTAGAATGCGCGGATGCAATTCATACAACAGATAGAATGATGAATGCTTGAAGACTGCATGCTGTCAAATCTGCATGATCAGTAGTGCCTGTCTGAGATATTCATCTCATAGTCTTGTAGGCTTGCTCACTAGATATTTCATCAGCATATTACTCAAGATTTCATTCAAGCATTTCATCTTTCTATTTGTTCATAAATAATATGATGTTGTTCTATGATATCTTGTCTGTAACTGGCTTATGAAATGCCTCATCACTTCTTCTACAAGGTTCACACTGTTATCAGTTAGAATCTCACACAGTATTTCATAGTTAACATAGATCTCATTATATAGAAACTTCATCACTATCTTCTCTGTCATCTCTGAAACTGCTTTCATGACTGATCAGTCAGTAGTGTAATTAATAGCAGTGATTATTCATTGATTTTCATTTGATATTCACAGTAATATATCTATGAGATTCATCTCTTATCATTTAAACAGTTGTATTATACACTTCATCTGATGTTGTACTTTCTCATGTTCTAATCCTTTCTTAGATTCTTTCATGACCTGATAATTCAGGCACTTGTGAGTATATGTCTGAATGTCCTCAGTCATGCTTGGCCAGTATGCTCTTGGTTCAAGTATACTCATAAGTTCAGGGCTTTCTAAGTGACTGAATTCCTTGTGCATGTAAGCTACTAAGTCACATCTAAATGAAGATTCTAGATAGAGAGCTTCTGCATATTCTAGATTGTGATAAAGCACAATGTTGTTTTCATTTCTCAATTTTCTCAGCTTGAAGTTCAGAAGCATCTCTTCTACTACTCTTATGAGACACTTGTTATTCAACATCTTGTCATTCTTCAAGTGAGAGATCATAGCATTCACTCATTCTGATTCCTTGCATCTTCTCAGCATGTTTAACACAAACATTTCTTGTGCCTGGTTTACAGAACTCTCATTCATGAAATTAGGTCTGTGACTGATTGTATCAGACATCACTATATTCAATCTCTTTCAGTATTTGATATGAAGATCATATGCTTAGAACTCTGAGATTCAACATGCTAAGTGTTTGAAAGATTTTGTTATTAATTATAGATAGACAAGACTTTTATGATCTGTGATCACTGTTATTGTATACTCATTGTTAATATATCTATTTCACAACATCAGTATATGCTTGATTACTAGCAATTTCTTTTCATGCACTGAGTAATTGAGCTCAGCATCTGATAGTTTTCTATCATTATATACCACTGAGTGCAGCTTGTCATTCTTACTCATCTGTAGAAGAGTGTCTCTGATAGCTCATTCAAATGCATCTGTCTTGATATAGAAAGATTTATCATGATCTGATTGAATAAGCACTGAGAATATTATTACATGTTTTCTCAGTGTGAGAAAAGCCTCTTCACATATGATATTTCAGATGATTGAACAAAACTTCTTCTTTCACAGATTTGTATCTGTTTCTCTTAAGAGATCTGAGAGTGATGCAGATATTCATGTGAAATCCTTAATAAATCTGCAGTAATATGAGATCAACTTAAGAAACTGTTATATATAATATACATTTCTCAGCTGTAGTCAATTCACTATAACATTCAATTTCTTCAGAATGAGGCTTATACAGTCATCACTCACTACATGTTCTACAAACTTCAACTCTTTCATTTCAAACACACACTTGATTGATTTGACATAGAGCTTATACTCTGTCAGAGTTATAAGCACTTCATCAAGATGCTTCAGATGTTTGTTATATGAGTTTGAAAAGACTAGAATATTATTGAGATATATAAGACATGAGATTTCATTCTGTTTATGAAGAATTGTATTCATCATCATTTGAAAGATGACAGACACATTTGTCAGACTGAATAGCATTGTCAGGAATTCAAACTTCTCTCATTGTGTATTAAATGTGATTCACAGAACTGACAGTTCATCTACACAGATCTGTCAGTATTCTGAGAGAAGATCAATCTTTGATAGATATCAGGTGTTTCTCACTGTATTCAACTGTTGTTGAATCTATGACAGTGAATATTCATTCTTGATCATAAGCTTATTGAGTGCTTGATAATTGATACATATTCATCACTTCTCACTCATCTTTTTCATAAATAGAACTGAAAAGCCTCACATACTTGATAAGAGTTATATGAGATCATGTTCTAGAAGGTCTGTGATCTGACACTTCTGTTCTTCAAGATACATTTGTGACAGAGAGTATGCATTCTGATTGACTGGTTTTATGTCCTCTGTGTCAATCTCATGTATGAATTCTCATTTCAGCAGCAATTCTGATGAAAGATCTGTTCAGAAGACCTTCTCATGCTTCTTCAGAAGCTTCTTCATACACTTATTCTTCTGCATATCTTTTATCTTGGTTTTCTCTGCTTTCAGGTTCTGTATGACATACAGAATGCTCTTGAATGAGGTCTTGTGAATCATTCTCTTTACTTATTGATGTGTAAGCAGATTTAATTCTTCTATATCAGAGGTGTGAAATGTTCTTCTCATATCAGTTGATAGAATTGTATGAACTGTTTTCTTTCTATCAGTTAACTGTATATGACATGTACATCATTGAATCTGCAGATTGAATCTTTGAAATCAATTAAGTCTGAGAATAAGATCATATTTCACATTCTGCAGCTCTCACGCTCAAATATAGCAAGATCATTCTTCAAAGTACAAGGGAACTCTTACTCTTGCAGATGATATCAAATATTAATTATCAGATAATCTTATGCATCAGAGATTCTTCACTCAGCAGACCTCTTTCAATCTTCAAATTATATAATCATCAATATATTATGTAGAAGCTTCTGTGTCTGCTAATACTTTTACAGTCATCTCTCAATTCTTATTCAAGTGCTTCTTATACATTAACATTTCAGATCTCAAGACATTGAGATGAGTGTTCACTTCCTCACTCACACTTCAGTCAGAAGCCTGCTTTCTCTTTGTGTTTACAGAATTCAGAGAGTTATCTAACACAGACATCTCTTTCACTTTAAAGACTTTTTATAGAATATCAGCAAGTGTCTCTGAGCTCACTGATTCTGCTAGTTTTTTGACTCTCTTGCTTCTCTTAACTGCACATGCTGAGTGCAATCTTTTATATCATGATTTTAACATCTACAGTTGAAGTAAGCTCAATGCTCATAATATCAAGATTTTCACTCAGAGAATCTCTTTTTCAGAGGATTCAGTGCTTTAGCAATGACATTCAGATCTAGATTCATCATGTCTGAGTATGTAGCTTGTGTTATAGAAGTCTGATTATCTGTTCTTCACTGAGATATACTTGATTACAGTATTTTCTATTGCAATTGACTCACTTATTCCTGTATGATAAGAATATTGTATGCTTCTTTCACTGTGCCTGATTATGAGATTAAGCATTTTCATTTCACTCTCAACTCAGATGTAAGATCATGAATGAAGATCTGTAAACAGAAAGATATTGAAAGCTCTTCATTCAATGTGAGATAGTGTAAACTGAAGTGTATAAAGTATGATGTAAGATCACTCACTTGTCTACACTTAGTGAAGTGTTTGTAACACTTGTCTTATATATTCACTTTCTCAAAGTTATACAAGATTCATTTGAAAAACTCATTTCATATTTATGAAAATGAATATTACTTCAGATCTGTAAGATTTATCTTTTCATCAGTTATTTATAATAACTTTGCTTTTTCATATAGAAATATAACAGATCTTAAGACTTGTTAAAATTCTGTTGACTGTCTGTCTGTGAGTTCATATTCAATCTGATAATATAATTGTATCTGACTTAGTCAGCTGATTGCAGTATTATTTTTTCAGTCATTATTAAAGCTTAGTAGCTTCAGCAGATCTTTCAGCTTGATATATTTCATACTCAGATTCTCATTCTGTACAGCAGTCTCTGATAATATATACACTTCTGAAGAGATTGTGAATAATTGTGATAAGATCTTCAGATTCAGTGTAGTCATCTATCTGTATAAATATTCAATCTCTCACTGCAGATCTAAGATCTGATTTTCTCTATTCTTATTAATGATGATAATTGTATCAGTGAAGCTCTTTATAGTGAATGCTTAATCTGCAGTGAATGTCAATTGTTGTTTGACTTTCATCTCAGTCTGTCACTGTGTATACAAGGCCTTGATCTCATTTAGAATTCTTATACACATACAGAGCTTTGATTTCAGTTCAGCAGTCTCAGCTGCTTTTCTTACTACTTTAAGTAAACTCTCTGAGAGATTCTGCATATCTTTCAGTTCAGATAGCAGAGAAGAGTATTGTTTATATCAGCTAGAGAAGATATTCATTTCAGTGATTTTATCATTGATTATATAATGTCTATTGTTATCACTGTATTATTATATTACTATATCACTGTATTATTATATCACTATATCACTGTATCATTATATCATTATATGATTTCTGTTATTATTATACAACTTCAGTGATAATTATTCCTCTCTTTTATTCTTCTTTTAAGTAGAGAGTGAACTTCTTTGAATCTCATTCACTGCTCTCATTCTCTTTCTCACATCTCATTCATTTACATACATGGCATTTGTCTGAGTGTGAAGTTTTCTCTTAACAAGTGAAGCAGTATCAATCAAATGCTTTTCTGCTCACTGCTCTTTATACACTATCTTTTGAGACATTCTAGAACCACACTGGCATGATAACTATGAATCACTTTGTAGATGGAATTATCACACTCTGAAGAAGTCTGCACTTCTCACTGGTTTTTAGATATGCTACTAGATGTGATTCAAAGGTTGCTTAAGCCAGCATATGATTACGGATGTACACCGGCTTCTTATATATTGAATCTCATACACTAAATTAATTAGTGGCCGCTATGGCCCCCCCTTTACATTCGTACGCTAGTAGTTCGGAAGCGGCCGCGTTATTATCTGATAGTTGTACATTCTTCCGAACCACATTCTGATCATGAGTATTATATCTTCTCTGTATAAGTGATAACTTCTTAGAGAAGAAGATCACTAATCTCTATTTATAATATCTTATAGACTTTATAAAAAAGCCTTCTTTCATAGACAATTCATTATCTGTTTTCTCAGAGATAATTATTCTCTGATTCTTTCAATATTGAAAGGTCTTCAGTGTCAACTGTGAAAAGATTTCACAGATCTCATTTCTGAATACATCAGTCTCACACTGACTGAGTAAGTCAGAATTAAAGTGATTCAGTATTGTAATATCTGTAAAAGCTTGTTTTAATTCTGCAAACATCTGCACAGTGTCTTGAGTGAGAGTAAACAGTTCTGTTTTTCTATCTTTCATACTTCTCTTTAACAGATCTGTAAGAAGAACAGTAATCTGTGAATATGTATAGATGAATTGTCTGTAGAAATTTACAAATTCTAGAAATATCTACATCTTATGATACATCTGCAGCACTGGTCAGTTCTCAATGATGAAGACTCAGCTTCTGTTCATTGAAATATCATTCATCTCAGCCTCAGTGGCCGAATGGTTAATGCGGCCACCCGGTAGCGCCTTGGCGTGGGAAACCAAGGCGCGTGGGTTCGAAACCCGCAGGGGATACATTAAATCCGGAACTTAAGCACCTCAGGTTTCTAATAAATACAGAGGTGTACAAATCACTTCAATGAATCGCTCTATGTTCCTGAGCTGGGAAGTTATTATTGCATGTATCTAATTGTCACTTCTTTGTATTTTCCTATGTTCTTATTATCTTGACATGGTCTCAACACCTGTATTTCCTCCTGTATAATCAATACTTGACCTGTATTTAACATCACGCAAGGACTTATCATAAGCTCCGCTTGCATATGAGTATAATGAAAGAATAATAATAATAATAATAATAATAATAATCATTCATCTTAATAATATAATCTAAGAAATCAATCTCCTGCATATAGAACAAGCATTTTTCAGTGTTTATATAGAGTTAATACTGTCTCAAGTGACTTAATACTTCTTGAACATGAGTATCATGTTCTTTCTCTGATTTTAAGAAGATTAAAATGTTATTTAGATATACTATGCAGAAGACATTAACAAGGCTCTGCAGTGTCTCATTTATATAGATCTGAAAGATAGCTGAAGCATTACAAAGATTAAAAGATAAAATAAGATATTCAAAATTGCTATACTTGATATAAAAAGCTGTTTTTCAAATATCATCTTCATTAACTCTGATTCTATAATAGATATTCTATATATCAATCTTTAAGAACATCTTTGCTTCAGATAATCAATCAATCATCTCATCAATCAATAGTAATGAATAGCAATTCTTAACTGTCATCTTATTAAGACCTCTGTAGTTTATACATAGATATAACCTATCATTCTTTTTGAGTATAAAGAGTATAGATGTCTCTGTCAGACTTTTTGATAAATATATTCAGTTCTTTGATTGCACTTCTTGAAGATATTTACACAGAATATTTAATTTCTTTACAGATAAGTTATAAAGAGATCTGTACAGTGCTGTTACACTGTCTTCAAGATAAATCTTATATTATATCTTAATGTCAGAAAACTTCACTGCTTCTCTTTTCAAAAAGATATTCTTAAAATCTGTAAAGAGATGTTGTGTATATTCATCTTCAATAACAGATATTGCTGCTAATCTTGCAGTGAGAATAATGACTTCTTCACCTGTTTTCAAGTCTCAATCACCTGCTACACAGTATATCAACTCAATCTTTTTCTCAAGATTCTTCTAATGAAACTCTTCAGATTTCTCTATCACTGTCTCTTCATTAGTGAGGTAATATCATCACATCTGAGTGACTCAGTCAATGAGAGAATTGTTTTCTCTCAATTACAGAAGATCTAGAATAACATTCTCATCTATAATATTAACTGTGTGAAGAAGCAGACTGCTTTTCTTGAAGATTTCTTCTGAGTCTGTAATCACACACTTCACTTGAATTATGTTAAAATAATGACATTTTATTTCATCAGTAAATTTCACATGATCTGATAAATCTATCTTCTTTTAACTCTTTATTAAAGAAAAGAAATAGAATATGAAGTTGACATCTGCTTTAAAGTTGAGTAGATATCTTACTGATATCTTCTTATTCAGAGTATGCATTGTGATTATAACATAAACTCAGAGATATGAGAATTGTTAATTCTTTTCTTTCTCTTCTTTATCTTTCACAGATACATTTGTCAGAAGAGAAGTTAACTTTGAGAAGATGTCTTCTCAGTTTCTTCTCTTCTTCAGCTTCTTACAATCACTGATATAGTGATTACCAGCTCTGCAGTTGAAACAGAGATCTTTATCAAATCTTTTTTAATATTTCTTCACAGTGAGTGAAGAATCAGAATACTTGAAATTCTTCTTTACTTTCTTCACACTGAAGCTGTCATGACATTATTTAGATTCTGTTATTGATTGCTTAGAAGAGGTCTTGTTGACCTTTTTCTCAGAGAATTGATTTTTCAAATAGATTTGAAAAGTCAGGTTGACAAGCTCAGTATAATTGATTGATGAACTCTGATATTATGATATTATTATTCACACCTTGTAAGTCAGCTTTGTGAGATAAAGCTGTGTTTTTAATTAGTTCAAATTATCAGTTAATTTCTCTTAATATTCTTTAAATCTTGTGTTGAAATTGAAAGAATTCTTATCATTTTATTAATATAATGAGTTGAATCACTGTGCTGCTGTGAAGCTGTGATTGCAGTAATCTTTGATTTGATTCAGTAGAAAGTTCTTGAATTCTTCTCAAGTTATAGCAGCATTGATACACTCAAGCTCTCTCTTCTTAATAGCTCAAGTAGTTGCAGAGATGCCTTCAAGAAGGTTGACAGTGTATATTACTCATATCTCATGAGTATTATACTAACTCAGATTAAGGTGGAATTTTCATTCAAGAGTATGAGTAAAGCTATGAAATTCAGACAAGGTGTTTCTCTTATATCTCAGTGAATCTCTGATCTTAATCTCTCTATCTTTATAATAGAGGTAGATGTGTAGAGGCTGCAGTGATGACAGAGCAGTTGAAGAGCTCATGTTAAAATATACAGCAGATTCAGAAATCTCAGATTTCTGCTGAGATAGAGATGTATACACTCTAGAGAATGATGTAGTATTTCTCTCAGAGAGTGAGATCAGATCAGTTTCAGTGCAGGTGTATGAGATTATATCAGTCTGTTAGAGCTTGACTGATTCAAACTTGTAATCAGATTAAGTAATTTGAATTATAACATAACAGAACTGAAGTGATGACTAGTCAGTAGTATTATATAGAGATAGTTGTTTGAGAAGCTGTATAAGTAAGCTTAGACTGACCGTGTGACCGTGTCTGAGACCAGGATCAAACTTTACAGTTGTCATGTTGCCTAAAAGCATTACTTCTGATCATGGTTTGTGTTCATCATATTGATTTCAAATCACATTATTTCAGATATTAAAGGTCTCAGATTCACTTTTCAAATAAAAATCTAGTCTCAGATAAAGAATATATTTGAATTCTTAGTCACATTTTCATTCTGATCTCATTATTGAAAATAGCATTAAATGAGATCATGAAATCATTTCTCACTTACATAATATCATAACATAGTGCTCATTTGTTGAAAATTCAATAGAGAGTGTTATCAAATATCATTACTTTTCTAAACACAGATCATAATTGATATCATTTTAATTAAAAAAAAAATATAAAATACAAAAAATAATAAAAAAATAAAAAATAAAACAACAAGAAAAAATCACAACAAAAAAAAAAAAAGAAAAGGAAAAGAAAAAAATAAAAAATAAAAACAAAAAAAAATCAAGATCACAGAGCTGCAGCACTCTCAAAATACTCACTTTTCAGAGTCTTTACAATGTTCATCACCAATCATGTATCTCTCACAGTGAGAGTAACACAGCTGTGATGAGTCATTGTCTTAACACTATCTAATAAATAATCAGTATATATCTATATAAATGTGAATAATTAGAAAATATACACTCAAAAAGTGTGGCCAGGGTGAACTCTGCTGCCACTTGAATGACATCAAGAACAGAACACTGGAATCAATGATTTCTCTCATCAATTTCACAGACAAGACATGTAAAGATGATCTTGAGAAATATAAGATTCTCTGACTTCTGATAAAAATGAATCTCACAGAGAGACTCTATTTTCATCATATCAGAGACTGAGTATTATCAAAAAGTGTTACTTCAATACATATGCACTTACTGCAGCAATTCATTCTCTATGCATGTGACTGAGAGTTGCAGCTTTCTCACATCACACAGCTCTCTCTGAGATGCTGCTGTCAGTTTACAACTCACACAGTCTCTCAGTTCAGCACACACTGCATATATGCAGCTCTGCATGCTGGGGCTGTGTTGATCATTATAATCTGATGTGATACTCACTTTTCACAGGCCATGTTTCATTTGATTGAGAGAAGGGGGGGATGTGACTGCTGTTTTATTTGAGAGAGAGTGAGTAATTGAATCTGTAGAAGATAATTTGATTTCTTCTGCATTTGAAATTTAATTAGTCTATACTCTTCAATTTGAGAGTTTCTAAGAGTGTTTTAATAGTTTTCATATCAGCTTGAAATTAGTGATTGATTGAAGAAGAGAAAAGAGAGAAGAAAGAAATGAGAATAACTTATCTTTATAATATGAAAACAGAGAATTGCTGCAATCATTTATTCTAGTAACAAAGATCTGTTTTCTGCATATATCTCTGATACAGATTATATGATAACTGTATTCAAAGAATATCAACAGTGCATGTATTGAATGAAGATGATGTTACTATGCAACACTGTAGCTGTTTCTGTACATTGCTGAAAGCTGTTAATATTTTCTTTGAGTCTTTTTATATTTGATAAGTCAGTAATATATTTCAATGCACTTTTCCTTTCATCATCATCATCATCATCATCATTATTATTATTATCATCATTATTACTATTATCATCATTATTATCATCATCATCATCATTATCATTATCATTATCATATCATTTCTGATCATCTCTTCTGCCTTCACCTCTCTTTAACACTCATTGAAATCAATCATGTCATTCCTCTTCAAATATTCTGCGGTCCTGCGGACCATCAAGGCGCGTGAGTGCTGTCACAGATTGAAGAGAGAGAAGAAGAAGGTGTTCAAGTGAGAGAAGACAGATTGTAAGACACATTATAATGCCTTGAAGAGGCTCTGTAAGAGAGTAGAATAATAACAATTTTAAGTAACACTTCTGATAGATTTAGACTGAACTAAGTATAGAAATAATACAGATGACACTGCCTGTAAGAGATTAAAGAAGAAGATAGTGAAGAGTCTCATACAGCAGTGATGAAATCAGAAGAAGTTTCAAGAATGATTTGAGACTAAGATGAAGAGAGAGAGAGATGAGAAGAGTGTTACTGTAAATAAGCAGCAGTAGAAGAAGATTAAGAAGATGTTAAAGTAGAAGATAAAGAAGTTAAAACTGATAAGTTTTTTATTTATTGAGAGATAATGATTTTTAATAACACTTCTGTTCTCTAATTGATTAGCAGAAGCTGGCAGAGAAGAAGGGAATTGAGGCCTTGTTCAGGTCTCAAATATGCTTCATGATTCAGAACATTGAGAAGACAGCTCTGCTCTCTGAGCATGTCAATCTGCTTACTACTGAAGTGGAACCCAAGACAGCAGATCAGAAAATGCGGGATTTTGAGGTACAGGTTGACCTGGCTGAGAGAGAGCAGCAGGAACCCTTCTCTGAGAAGGCAGTAGAGAGAGATTTTAAGATGATTATCATCTCAGATGAGAAGAAGAAGAAGAAGAAGAAGAATGAGAAGTGAATTATAAAGAATGATAAGAAGAATGAGAAAGAGCAGAAAGATAATGAGTAGAAAAAGTTTTTTTCTTTTTATATTAGTTAGTTATAAGTTCATAATTATTAATAATTAAAATTAATTTTGAGTTTTTAAAAATTATTATACAAGTTGTAATCAAGTCAGGAATAATATATATATATATATATATATTTAACTATCATGATTCACAAATCACTATAATATATAAGTATCAACATTTTTTCAACATTGATATTTATAATATTAATATATTTTTAATAATATTATCTGATAATGTAATTTAATAACACTCTCTTTCATAATATTAATATATTTCAAGAAATATGACAGAGATTAATCAAGATTGTTTATTTACTTTTATATATTGATGATATCTAATCTGAGTTAGTACTAAAATTATAACTAAGCTAAGAAACAAGATTATTTTCTCTTATATTAATTCTTCTTACATACATCAGTGATCAGTTATTGAAAATAAATTATCATCTTTCTCAAATTATTATCATATCTTCTGAATTCACTTCTTTCACTTCTTTTACTTCTATTAAAGATTCATAAACTCTTCAAGAAATCACTGTGAATTACAAAGTCTATATTATTTACAATTCAATATAGAATGCTCTCTTTCAATTATAATGAATAATTACTTCATTCTTCACATCTGATTCCAGGTTATGAAATTTATGAAAAACTCAACACAAACACTGAGATGAACTATGAAATAATTATCAACAGGTTGTATTATAGATTACTAAAGAGTTATCTCTCTGCTACAATCACTGCAACTTTATTCAGAAACATTCATCATAAACTGATCATAACTCTGAAGAAATTTTCTGATATCTGAAGTCATCAGAATACAGATAATAAAAGAAAAATAATCAGAAAATTACTACTGAGCTGATAAGTTGCTCTATCAGATAATGATTTTTAATAATACTAACTTTCTAATTTGAAGAAAATCATATGAAAATAATCACATATCAGTACTCTGATTTCACAACTCTTATCTGATAACTTCTGTGAATAATTACTTCACATGTGTATATCTCTGAATCTTTCTCTTCAATCAATTGAAAACCCTGAATTCTGAACACTTCTTCAAATGCTTAATTCAAATCTTCATATTTTACATCAATTCTGTCTTCAGTTCAACCTTGAGATATACTACAAAGTTAATATGCAACATCTAGAATCAGAGTTGAAGAATTATCAAAGAGTGTCTCTTACAGTGAATGCATGAACTAGTACAAATAATCTTACATTTATAAGAGTTACATGTTATTACATTGATGAGAACTGAACTTATTAAGAGACATTAATTGAATTTGAATCATTGATCAGTAGTCATACTGAGGATTATATGACAGAGATATTAATAACTGTGATTAAAAATGACTATTGAGATATTAGTCTCAGTCTTCTTACAATTATAACTGATAATGCTGCAAATAACTACACTATGATGAAGAGCTTGAAGCAAAAATTGGCTTTGCATTTCTGAAATAATAAACAAGGTTATATTCTCTGCATTGCTCATGTGATTTAACTTGTGATACAAACACTGATAAAGAATCTTAACATTGAGATAAAGAATAATGAGATGACTGATTCTTGAAATGAGAATGAGATGAAAGTAATTACTCAAGTAACTTTTGTATTCACTTTGCAAAAGATAATGTTTTTTGACAACACTTTTTAATATTGCTTTTTAATAATGCTTTTTAATAACACTACTGTTAATTTTGAATAGATTGACTAATAATTTAAATATCACAGATTTGAAACATTGTTAATGTGATTTGTACCTCCTCTAAATAACAACAACAATTTCATGATATTTAATAAATAAATAAATCAGTCATATCACTGAATATGATACAGAATGTTAGAACACAGTGAAGTTCAATATATAAGATAACTGTTCAGACTCTTTGATTGTATCAGATGATTGATCATTGAGTGTAACACTCTGATCAGAAAAAGATTCAGATATTGAAACTTTCTGATATGAAGTGAACTCAGTTGAAATATGTGATTGATTTACTGTTTCAGTTTTATAAGATAACAAAGACAGTCTCAATCACTTGTACATCAATGCTGCAGTCAGTCTGATGAGTGTATAACAGTTTATTTACTCATCTTGAGAAGCAGTTGAATCACTCAAAAAGAAATTCAGTCTGAGATGATGCTATAGCACAGGCTATTATTGCTGTAAGAGATAAACTGGCATATTATTACAGCAAAACTGAACAATCTTTTGCAGAGTACTATACTATAGCAGCTCTACTAGATCTCTTCTATTGAGTTAATATCTACACTTCTCAAGATTGAACAGAGGAGAAATGAGACTCATATGTCAAATTAGTCTGAGACTACTACAATACCAACTATCAGAGATTTGAACAAGCAGATGTTCAAGATATGAAGACAGTGAAATACAATTCTCTAGTAAGTAACAATCTTTGATAACACTTCATATCACATAGAACTATAATACTAACTTTGAAACAGAACTTACATACATTGATTATAACTGAAAATCAGGCAAAACTACATACTTGTAAAACTGAATTTGACTGCTATCTTTAAGATAATCTGATGAATTTACACATCAAATCAATTCTAGAGTTATGAAAAATTGTTGAGAGTATATATTCAACTGTTGCACTGATGATATGTAATATTCTGACAATTTCATTGACAGAGGTGAGAATGAAGTAAAAGTTCAACTCAAGTCAAGATATTTATTACTATCATCAGAGACAATTATAAGAAGAAACAATCAAGAAACTCATGATTGTAAAACATGAAATTATCAGACAGTTTAATACCTCTGATCACAGTATATCAGAGAAGTGTAGTTTTCATGAGAAAGTGAAGAATAAACTTGCACAAGAATGTATTTAGTTGTTTCATGAGCATTATTAATAATTATAACCAAATTCTGATTATATAAGCAATCACTGAATGAACTGAATGAGACTGATTTTGATCTTCAGTCTCAGTCTCATTCTGATTTTGAAAGAATAATCATCTTTCATAGTTTATTCTGAGAAATTACTTTCATTTCACTGTTCTTGAATTAAATCTGGTCATTTTTCACACCATTTCTCTCAGAAATGGTCCATTTTCAGATTTTTTTGAGGCTTGGTCCTGGTGGGACTCACGCCAAGAAATGTATGAGACCAGACCAAATGGGACCAAATGTGAAATTCATGGTCCCGCCGGCCAGTCTAAGTAAGCTTGACTATCTTACTTAAATAGTGAGCTTGTAGGCTACAGAGTTATTGCAAGAATATCACAGATATGATACTTAGTATACTAAGAAGATTGTATGAGATACACAGTAACTCTTATATATATTTCAGTAGAAGAAAAACAAATCACTGACTTCTTTCATAAGAAGTCAGCATCTAGCTATTTTATATAGACAATGAGCAGATATCTTCTCTCATTTCATGAGCAAGAATAGTCAGAGTGATATCTCAGCAGTGTCTCACTATCAAGGAAAAGTAATCTGCTAATCTTATATAGAAGTGAGGTTCTCATATTCATCAATCAGATCTTTCTATGATATATTCAAATGATGTCATAGAGTGATTGAAAACCAGTTCAGACAGAATGAAATCATCCGCATGAAAGTGATGAGCCGTGTGAAACCGCAACAGGGCCTTGGCGCGGCCGGGAGCGTGACACTTCAACAGTGAAGAATGAGTTTAATGAGAGTGTAATTGTTAATGAGTAGACTCTGAGATTCTCTCTTTTTACTTTTTCAGTAAGCTGTGACCTCATTAGATTAGCAGCAGTCTGCAGGTTGATTAATATTAATCTTTTTATTAGTTTTAAATATCTCTTTCTTTTCTTATTAACTGCTTCAGGAATTTTACACTTGTATAGTCTCATTAAACTTCTAAAAAACTCTTTAAGAGAAAATAGAAGAAGAGTGTTACAGAGTTTATAAGACATCAGCTTATCACTGTAAGATTATCTCTAAAAAACTCTTTGAGAAAAATGAGAAGTCTTTAAACAGTATTTCTTACTCAATGTCTCTGATGTATAACAGAGCAGTCTCTACTAGTTATCTTATAGCTTATAATCTCTTTCTCAGCATTTTTCAAATATTCAAGCAGTTTTTATAAATTCTCTGACAATGAATATTCTTCTTATTTAACAAGGTATTGAAGCTTACTGTAATATATTCACTTATTCAATATTTTCTTTATAAGATATTTAATATCACTTTTGATCTCAATGTTATCTGACTGAGACAGCTTCATCTCAGAGTGTTGCTTATAGAGCTTTAAATAGAAAATGTGAAAAACAGAATAAATTGATTTCAATTCTGTAAGTAATTT
The DNA here is from genome assembly GCF_000003855.2 of Blastomyces gilchristii SLH14081. Lineage (NCBI taxonomy): Eukaryota > Fungi > Ascomycota > Eurotiomycetes > Onygenales > Ajellomycetaceae > Blastomyces > Blastomyces gilchristii. Next base: position 2,115,197 of record NW_003101680.1, on the reverse strand, counting down.
CAACTTATATATCTGCTTACTTATCACTCTTATTACTAAGAAAGATTCTAGTCATCACTTACTGAGCTTTTTATATAATCTTATTATCTTAATATTCTTTGTTAAAAGTAGCACTTGATTCTCTATTAAGAACTTCATTGAAAGATGTTTTTAATTATAGTATTTCATCTACTGCTTCTGAGCATAGTGAATGCTTTTTACTGTCTTCTTATAAATTTTATTTAAAAGTTTCAATCTTACTTTTACTTCTAATACTGAGAGATACTCTGTTCTCTGTATCTGTCTGATATTCTGACTATCTATTTCTCTCTTTAAAATATTATCTATAATATCACTGAGTAATGAAGAATTATATTTATAATAAGTATAGAAAGAAGATATCTTTAAGATTACATTCTTTGTATTATTATATATAAATTCAGCAGTTAGAAGATGTTTAAGTCAATTATTCTGATAATATAAATAGAATACTTGAAGATACTGTTTTAGTATCTGATTTTAATATTCAGTCTGATTATCTGTCTGTGAATGAAAAGCAGTACTGAGAAGATATTTTATTATAAGATGATAGTAAAAAGCTGATCAGTATTTACTGATGAAGAGAGATTCTCAATCTGTTATCAACAATTTCAGAGCACTGTGATTATAAATAATAATATTTAAAAACAGATCAGTCAATTCAGAGACTTTAATCTTTTTATAAGTAGAGATATATCTGATTATCTTTATAAAGTAGTTAACAATGATTAAAATTAAGTTATATTCTTTGACTCTTATTAACTTCAGCAGATTAACTATGAAATTCATTGATAAATTCTGCTATAAGCTCTTTGAAACAGACAGTGATATCAACTTATTGTATTACTTATACTGCAGAATATTTATTCTTTAACAGATATTATAAGTCTTAATATACTCTTTAACATCTGTCTGAAGCTTGTCTTAAGTATATTTATATTTTAAAAGCTTCTCAGTCTTCTCTAATCTGAAGTGCTCTGTATGAAGATTATTATAATGAATTCTTAATAACTTCTAACACACTGCTCTACTATGAGAGATGAAGACTGAATTATTCAGTAGTAGAAGTTCACATTCTTCTAGTTATCAGTAACTTGATTTCTTAGTAGTATTATCTCACTCAGAGTCTGTCTCTTTTTAAGTTCAAACTGAATTCTTTCTTCTTTAACTTCTGAATTTAAGCTGTAGTAAAGATGTTCTTCTTCTATAACTTATCAATGAATTTCAAAAGTAGTCAGATTGAAAGATTATAGACTGTTTCATTCTTTATCAATTTAATAATTATAAGATGTGATATGAGAAGCTTATAATCTTCAGTGTCAGTTCTCTGCAGAGATCTGAGTTTTCTTTCATCTTCTATACTGAGTCATACAGCTATCTCTTCAGCACTGTTTTCAAGCTTCAGAGAATCTCAACTCTCTGCAGCCAGCTTCTTCTGCAGTGATAATAGAGATTCTTTTATAGAATTCTTCTCTGCATTAATAATATTATAATCAGATTATCTAGACAGTGTGTCAGTAGAGTTAAGCTGATCTGAATAATATCAGATATAGAAATCATACTCTGAAAGCAGCTCTGCTCACCTGGCTTAATATTCTATCAAGCTTTTTATTATCAAGAAGTAATGCAGATTTGCATGATCAGTGAGAACTTACACTGAGTACTTACTACTCTGAAGATAATGTTATCAGATCTTAAAGAATTTAACAATTACTAACATCTTCTGATTATGAGTATCATATCTTCTCTGTATAAGTAATAACTTCTTGAAGAAGAAGATCACTGATCTTTATTCACAGTGTTTTATAGACTCTGTGAAAAAGTCTTCTCTTATAGATAATTTATTATCTGTTTTCTCAGAGATAATTATTCTTTAATTCTTTCAATGTTGAAAGATCTTCAGTGTCAACTGTGAAAAGATTTCATAGATCTCATTTCTAAATACATTAGTCTCACACTGACTGAGTAAGTCAGAGTTAAAGTGATTCAGTATTATAATATCTGTGAAAGCTTGTTTCAATTCTACAAACATCTGTATAATATCTTGAGTGAGAATAAATAGTTCTGTTTTTCTGTCTTTCACACTTCTCTTTAACAAATCTGTAAGAGAGACAGTAATCTGTGAATATGTATAAATGAATTATCTATAGAAATTTGTAAATTCTAGAAACATCTACATCTCACAGTACATCTGTAATGTCAGTCAGTTCTCAATGACAGAGACCTGACTTCTGTTCATTGAAATGCTGTTTATCTTAATAATATAACCTAAGAAATCAATCTTCTGCATGTAGAATAAGCATTTTTCAGTGTTTATATAGAGTTAATACTATCTCAAGTGACTCAATACTTCTTGAATATGAGTATTATATTCTTTCTCTGATTTTGAGAAGATTAAAATGTTGTTCAGATATACTATACAGAAGATATTGACAAGGTCTCACAGCATTTCATTTATATAGATTTGAAAGATGACTGAAGTATTATAAAGATTAAAAGATAAAACAAGATATTTAAAATTGCTGTACTTGATATAAAAAGTCATTTTTTAAATATTATCTTTATTAACTCTGATTCTATGATAGATATTCTATATATCAATTTTTAAGAACATCTTTGCTTCAGATAATCAATTGATCATCTCATTAATTAATAGTAATAAATAGTGATTCTTAACTGTCATCTTATTGAGACCTCTGTAGTCTACACATAAGTATAGTCTATCATTCTTCTTGAGTATAAAGAGTATAGATGTCTCTGCTGAACTCTTTAATAAATATATTCAGTTCTTTGATTGTACTTCTTCAAGATATTTATGCAGAACATTCAATTTCTTTATAGACAAGTTGTAAAGAGGCCTGTACAGCACTGTTACACTGTCTTTAAGATGAATCTTATATTACATCTTGATGTCAGAAAACTTCACTACTTCTCTTTCTGAAAAGACATTCTTAAAATCTGTAAAGAGACATTATATACATTTATCTTCAATAACAGATACTGCTGCTAATCTTGCAGTGAGAGTGATGACTTCTTTATCTATTCTCAAGTCTCAATCATCTACTACACAGTATATTAACTCAATCTTTTTCTCAAGATTCTTTCAATGAAACTCTTCAGATTTCTCTATCACTGTCTCTTTATCAGTGAGACAGTACTGTCACATCTGAGTAACTCAGTTAATAAAAGAATTGTTTTCTCTCAATTATAAGAGATCTAGAATGACATTCTCATCTATAATGTTAACTATGTGAAGAAGCAGACTGCTTTTCTTGAAGATTTCTTCTGAGTCTGTGATCACACACTTTACTTGAATTATGCTAAAACAGTGATATTTCATTTCATCAGTAAATTTCATATAATCTGACAGATCTATCTTCTTTCAACTCTTCATTAAAGAAAAGAAATAGAATATGAAGTTAGTATTTACTCTGAAGTCAAGTAGACATCTCACTAATATCTTCTTATTCAGAGTATGCATTGTGATTATAATATAAACTCAGAGATATGAGAATTATTAATTCTTCATTTCTTTCTCTTCATTATCTTTCATGAATACATTTGCTAGAAGAGAAGTTAACTTTGAGAAGATATCTTCTCAGTTTCTTCTCTTCTTCAACTTCTTATAATTACTGATATAGTGTTCATCAGCTTCACAGTTAAAACAGAGATCTTTATCAAATCTTTTTTAATATTTCTTCACAGTGAGTGAAGAATCAGAATACTTGAAATTCTTCTTTACTTTCTCTGTACTGAAGCTATCACAGTGCTGTTTAAATTCTATCATTGATTACTTAGAAGAGATCTTATTAATCTTTTTCTTAAAGAATTGATTATTTAAATAGATTCAAGAAGTCAGGTTGATAAGCTCAGTATAATTAATTAATGAACTTTGATATTATAATATTATTATCTGCATCTTATAAGTCAGCTTCATGAGATAAAGCTGTGTTTTTAATTGATTTAAATCATCAGCTAATTTCTCTTAATATTCTTCAAATCTTATATTAAAATCAGAAGAATTCTTATTATCTTATTAATATAATAAGTTGAATTACTGTGCTGCTGTAAAGCTGCAGTTGCAGTGATCTTTGATTTGATTCAGTAGAAAGTTCTTGAATTCTTTTCAAGTTATGATAGTATTGATACACTCAAGCTCTCTCTTCTTGATAACTCAAGTAGTTGCAGAGATGTCTTCAAGAAGGTTAACAGTGTATATTACTTATATCTCATGAGTATTATACTAGCTCAGATTAAGGTGAAATTTCTGTTCAAGAGTACAGATAAAGCTGTGAAATTCAGATAAGATATTTCTTTTATATCTTGAAGAATCTTCAATCTTAATCTCTCTATCTTCATGATAGATGTAGATGTGTAGAGACTGTGACAGTGATAGAGTGATTGAAGAGCTTATATTAAAATGTGCAGTGAGTTCAGAAATCTCAGATTTCTGCTGAGATAGAGATGTACATACTCTAGAAGATAATGTAGTATTTCTCTCAGAGAGTGAGATCAGATCAGTCTCAGCATAGATATATGAGATTATATCAGTCTGTTAGAGCTCAACTGATTCAAACATATAATCAGATAAAGTGATTTAAATTGTAATATAACAGAACTGAAGTGATGACTAGTCAGTGATATTATATAGAGATAGTTGTTTAAGAAGCTGTATAAGTAAGCTTAACTATCTTACTTGAATAGTGAGCTCATAGACTACAGAGTTATTACAAGAATATCACAGATATAATACTTAGTATACTAAGAAGATTGTATGAGACATGCAGTAACTCTTATATATATTTCAGTAGAAGGAAAATGAATCACTGACTTCTTTGATAAGAAGTCAGTATCTAGTTATTCTATATAGATAATGAGCAGATACTCTTCTCTCATTTTATAAGCAAGAATAGCTGAAGTGATACCTCAGCAGTGTCTCACTGTTAAGAAAAAGTAATCTGCTGACCTTGTATAGAAGTGAGGTTCTTATATTCATCAATTGAATCTTTCTATAATATATCTGAATGATGTCATAGAGTGATTGAAAACCAGTTCAGACAGGATGAAATCATTCACATGAAAGTAATGAGCTGTGTGAAACCGCAACAGGGCCTTGACGCGGCCGGGAGCGTGACATTTACACATTCAAGAATCACAGTCATCAGTCAATAACTGAAGAAGGTTTGAAATTGATAATCAAAGAAATGAGATTCTTTGCAGATTGAACATGAGATAACTGCTCAGTGACATTGTCAAAAGATGAATTATTATAACTTTGAGCAGAGCACTTGCTGAATAGTATATAATAATACTCATATTTAACTTCTGAGTAGTGAGATTGTAAGTTGAATAGATAATATTGAATATAATAAAGTAATGATTGAGACTTCTTCAAGAAAGATGACAAAATAATTAATGAGTAGAAAGAAGAAGAAGAATCAGAAGAATGAATCTATAACTTCTATATTTAATTCTTCTATACAGACTTCTTAATTATTAGCAGTTATATTCTCTTCTTCAGCTTCAGCAGCTTCAACTTCATCAAATATAATATTTTCAAGTGAGATAATCAATGTGATGATAATGAAATATATGATGAAAGAAATAGAAGAACTGAATTCACAACCTTATTATTATTTATGTTCAGATCTGTCATCAAATCTTTTATTAAATTCTTCATTAAATTCACTGTCAAATTCTTCATTGAATTCTTCATCAAATTCACTGTTGAATCTGCTATTGAATCTGCTGTTGAACTCTTCATTGATTCTGTTATTAACTTCATCAAATTCATCTTCAATTTGAAGCAGTTCAATACCTCAATTTGATGAATAAGCAGATTTATTCTTTGATAAATACTTTAAATAATTGATAATCTGAAGACCTAATAAAGCTTCTAATTTATTAGATACTAAGTTCATTCTTCAGAAGAAAGAATTTAAATTGAATTATCTACAGATGTTGACAAGAGAACAGTTGCTTGATATGAATATTAAGAAGAGTATATTTCAAATTATAAGAGATGAATTAAAAAATTCATTATAATAGACAAGATTACAGAAATTTAAATCATCTCTATCAACTACTTATAGTGATGAGAGCAGATCTCATACTACTTCAACCTCTAAATCTGTATTATAGTTGAATGAATTACAATCTGAATCTTTCTGATTATTACAATACTATTCTATATAAGCAGATCTGAAATATTCTTTTACATCTTTTTCTCTCATAAAGTTCTCAACTGTATGATGTAAAAAAGCTTTAAAATCTTCATTAAACTGAGTATCTAACTGATCTCTATATCTTCTAATTTATTTCTTCAATGTGTGAAAAGACTCCTCTATAGAATTATAGTCAGATGAATATAATAATAAGAATAATAGTTCAATATCTGCATCTCTGCAAAGATTCTTCAATTCTTGAGATCAATGAGTATTATAATTATTCATCACTAAGTAGTGATAACTCTGTTAATATTTGAGCAGTATTCAGATATGTACAAACTTATTAAATCTCTCTGTATTGTAGAATCTCTGATATATATCATAATTAATATATTCATTGACAGTTATCACAGATAAGATTGATCATTTTTGAGATTGTTTACAGAGCCTTCTAACATGACAAGGGAATTCTCTGCTTGATCATTTATATTATTGATTCACTGTATGTTTATTTACAGTACTCTCATTCAAAAAGATTAGTTGATCAGAGAGATACTGAGTGAGTTGAATACATTATTCAGCTTGAAGTTCTTTATTGTATTGAGTGACTATGAGTTCAACCTATATTATAGAACTAATGAATTAGTAGATTCTATATATCAAGTGATATTTAATTGTAATATTAATTATCTTCTTTCATATCAAATTCAGTTTCTTCAACACTCTAGATATTGACTGTGGGTGAATATCAACATTAAATTCATTCTTCACAAAGCAGACAGCCTCATCGCGATATGCAGTTGAATACATCTCAAAAAAATCCTTCAATCCTGACAAGATATCTGGTGTGATCTTTGACTTTACACTGTGTGTTGAATGAGGTCCTCTAGCAGTTTCAAAGCAGTGAAGATTTCATTGAATTTGATATACAGTAGTCAGATGACAATCAATGCTTCGCGCGATCTCAGCAGGCATATAACCATCCTTAAGAAGGTGTACAATCTCGTTGGTGGTGAAATCACAGAGTTGAGGTGGCATATTGATGATAAAGGTAAGAAAGACGTGTATTTGGATGATATTTGATTGAAAAAGACGTGTATTGGATGATATTGAATGATTCTAGAGAAATGCGGATATTTTGATTTTTTGGTGGTGTTTTGCTACTAATTTTCAGGGGGGGCTGGGAAAATTCTGTTTTCGCAAGTAATATGTCCGCCACAATAGTACGTTGCGCCAAATCAGCGATCCTAATTGCTTTTGGGTTCTTTCGGGATGTTTCGAAATCATTTTCCATTGCTTTGGTCATTTCGACCCCCTTGCTCTAAAAGATCTAATAAAGACCCTTAACATGGCGGAATGAGAAGGCTGGTCTAAAAACTTTTCGTTGATACTTTCGTCAGGATGTCCATGTTAATTCGACATGCCTGATTGTTTTAATTCTACTCGGAGACAGAGAGTCTAAGAAACTTACTCTATGGCGGTCGCCTTCTGCGAGGATAAGACCTTGTCCTATTTTCTTCTCCATCACATCTTTCATTTGAGTTTGTCTTTCATTTGAGTTTGTCTTTCATAGTCATCGCATTTTGACACCAAAACTTCGGCTGTGGCTTTTGGGCTCTATACCATAATTCGTTTAGTATTTCTTGTAAGGTAAAATCGCAGGAGGTTGCTATTCGGGACTTCTAGCATCCATCGTCGAGCCGCAAGCCCCTCGGGTTCGTTTGTGAACTGGGCGAATTGCCCGTTCCATATACTCCTGCCCTATATGTACGACGTAACGTTAGTCTAAAAAAGGATGCACAGTTATAATTGAAATGATATGGAGTTGGTCGAGGTTCGCTGTCTACTTACAGGTGGCGTTGGAATGTGTGCCCAGACTCTCGATGCCAATTCAGCTTCATTTGTGTGACCAGTCTCCCATATGAGTAAGTTATCAGCATAGATAAGAACGAGACGAGACCACACATCATCAACTGTCTGGGTCAGGGCAGATTACCCTTTTTCTTTTGGCTAGCTAGGGCTCAAGGCACGACGGATGAATCTCAGCGCTGATTTTGCGAAGCTGCAATTGGAATGCCTTCTGCAGCTGGGATCTATTGAAATCAGCCCTATCAAAGACAAAAAGGCTCCTAGGTAGGGCACAAAGAGTTAGTTACCAGGCGTAACAATAAAGTCGTGGGTTTCTAACTTACATAGTGGTTACGGTGTGCTTTTCCTGTCCTAAACATTACGTATAAAGGAAGATATATAGTGTTGAGGGTCCCGCGGTTGATCGGCCCTTCTACCAGCAGTGCGCTGGTGGTGACTGAGCTCTTTTGCCCCAGTAGCCTACATATAGTTACCTCAATCTATTAGTAAGCAAGACACATCACCAAGTGTGGCTTGAGAATGAGGGACGAACGTACTCCGTAGATTGTTGATGATGAAGAAAGCTAGTTAAGTTAGTGGGAGATAGGCAGGCATACATGCATGTGGGTCAGGTGGGCGACGACAAGTGTGGGATATCCAACTCCCACTTGGTGGTTTGCAGGTGGCATACTCAGCTCCGTAGGAGGCGAGTTTTGATGATACAATATAAGGTCATCATTATAAACAATAGCAAAGGTGAAAACCTTGCAGATAGTCCGCCCATATAGCCGCTGCAAGGAAAAGCACAGCGTAGTTCATGCACCCCTTTAAAGGAGTGACATAATGGTAGGTGAGAACTAGGCTCGCTAAGAAAAGATGTAGTTTAAGTCCAGATATTAGGCAATGCCGGTAATGATATTCAACATCGTTATTAGCTTTAGCCAATAGCAAATTATATACAGATGTGGGGATAGTTACCAAAAGCAAATGCGCACATACTTCTCCAGCTGGACTTAAAATGACTGGATGAGAGCGCAAGTATGTCGCCATCAAAAAGCACAAAGCGGCTAACCTAAAAGTCATCAGTTTTCAACTCCAAAAATTGGGGAAGGTAGAGAGGAATATGTGTGACAGGCCATGACAACAGAATCTGAAAGAAGTTCCCAAAAAAAAGAGAAAGAAGAAGAAGAAGAAAAAACCAATAAAACACAGCTGAAGAACCTGAGAAAGCTGTCGTTGTACGGGGAGATATATGTTCTTCCTTCACTAGAGACTGAAAGTCCGAAATATGGTCCAAGAAATATATTACAAAAGTAAAATATAAATGGGATTAGAGGGGATAAATATCCAAATAAGAAATATATTCACCCAACATCAGGAATTTAACGTCTTAACCATCATCCACTCGTTCGTCCCAACCCCTAAATTCAACCCATTCCGCGCCCACCACCGTCGTACACGTTGCTCGGCCCCGGAAACTGCGTCCTCCAGCGCCTCTTCAATATCGCACGTTTTGAACTCAACGGGCAAACCACTCCGTTTCCACCACTCAAGCACTTCGACATGACCATTCTTCGTCGCGCCAACAAGAACTTGATTATCGAAAATGAGCTTCTCTCGTTTCCGCCGGTGCCAAAAGTCCAGCACAGGAACGTGGCCATGGTTGCTGGCGATACGGGTAACAGATTCAGCATGGCTAAACGGGATATCAGATTTGTCCCACCAAGCAAGTGAATCAGTGCGTCCAGATTGTGCGGCGAGGAGTACGGATTTTCCGACTTTTAGCGGGATAGGGTCGCTAGGTGGTGCACTCTTAGAAACGTTTTTCCACCAATCGAGGATCGCGATCTGACCTTCCGCGGAAGCTGACTCAAGGGACCTCTCGGTGTAGCGAAATGGGCGGCCGGATTGGCGCCACCATTCGAGCACATTAACGAAGCCTGCACGTGATGCTGCATCGATAGCTTCAGGGAGGTAGTCTTTTATCGGGAGCGCAGGTAGGGTAGAGCAATTTTGCCACCAAGTAAGGATGGATGTGCTACCAAACCTGGACGATGCCGATAAAGGTAGATTTCTGAGCTGAGGCGTCGCTAAGTAGAGATCCATTCGTGATTTGCAGATAGTGTCGAGGATATCCGTGCGAGAAAATTTAAGGATTAGGTCGGTGACAATTCTGGACAGCGGTTTGCGGGGTGGAATGGCAGACAGCTGCTGTTCAATCTCTTTTATCGAACCTCGAAGCACAATATACTCGAATGTAGCAGGTGACCCGGGGCTAGGGATACACGGTCTCCATTTTTCGGGAACAGGAATTTTAGCATATACTCCAACTGACATTGCTGTTTCCCAATCATCAAGCATCTCGAAAATCATCGTCAATAATTCCGGGGGAAGAATGGGTTTCTCCTTGCGGATGGCGCTGGTGAGAACTTTGTTGATTCCATTCTGATACGTCTCGTTATTCGTTACCTGCTCTCTCTTTTCGTGTAGATTATTTGATATAGCCAGGGGTGTTGATACTATCCCGCTGGCAACATCGTTGGCTAACTTATCGTCCTCCTGCATGGTGCTGGAAAGAAACGAGGGTGCAAGGCATTTTCCAATTTCGCGCCTAAATGCAGTCCAGCCATCCCAGGGAATCTCCACGAGTCCAATAGGAATTTCAAATTTTGATAAAGTTGGTGGAAGTACTTTTACCCATGGCCAAAAAGTAGCCAGGTCACTAAGCTGCCGTTTAGTTATCGGGGATTGCCACTCTGATGTGGTCATTCTGGGCACCAGTAGCACCGTTTTTGTAATATCCCAACCACGCAGAACTGTCAATGTGAGGCTTGTGGTGAGGCCTGCAACCATTGCCCCGAGAGTTCCCGCATCAATAGGGTTGACAATTAGCACATCAGCCCACTCGATCAGCTCAGTTGCTGTTGAATCCAGCCAAGGAAGTGAACTCAACTTCGAACCAGGTTGTGCGGAGATTGGTGTATTTAAATAGCATGTACCCTGGGCAAAGTCCAGGACGTCTTCTGATATCACCCGAATTTCAACATCCGAGATTTTCTTAAGGAAAGGGATTGCAATTTCTGCAAACGAAGCATTCGTCGAAATTAAGACATTCTGCCGTGGATTCTTGTTACAGGAGAGGTTCGAGGCAGACAACCAGTTGTTTCTGTCTAATTCCACCCCATGCTCGCCCACCACAGTCCCCTTTTTGTTTCCATACACATGTGAATGGCTCCTAATTTCCGTGCCAGTGCCTCTGTTGACAAGTGCCACGCCCGGAATTGCTGTCACCTTATCGCGAGGCACTTGGGCCTTAGAGCCTTGAGGAGAGAGGGTATGTGGCGGCGTAAAATCGACGGCCATGTGATGGGTTTACAAGCCTGTGAGACGGTCTGGTAATAGCTTTTGTGCACTCTTCTAATCCTCAACCCCTTTTAGCGTACCCTAGCTTGCTATATCTTCGTAATAATAGTAATCAGAATTCTTTTCAGTTTTTGGTTCCATAGGTCAATAGTTCATTGCTTGTGTGGGCTGTTAACGAAGACAAACGGCAATTCCCGCGGCAATCACTTCTCGATGGGCCACAGTCGTCCCCGTACTGCAAGAAAGGGGCAAGCACAATAACGATAATGGATTTTATCCTGTGTTTCCTCCTATCCTTTCTTCTCTTTCCACTGCGTTCCAAAATTCAAATTTGGTGCTTCTATGGACGCCAAAGCATCCGATTAGTTGATTCGCGTGGTCCGTAATTTCGGCTTTCAACGATAAAGAATTCGGATAAAACAGCGAAAAGTTGCGTTTCAAAAGGAGCTAGGCTATCTATATGTTCGCCAGCTAGCTGTCTAGTATTGGAGGAGCCAGCGTCCGGTTGTAGAAGTTACCCTACCTTGATGTAGTTTAGCAGATTGAACCACAGTTGATAAAAATGAAGGAAACGCAGATCGGAAACATACCAGCTTAGCGACAAATATATTTCTGTTTCCCCCACCACCCACCTGGGATGCTTTCTAGGCAAGTCTTCAAAGGCCAGGATAGGCTTAAAACGGAGGGATCTAAATCGGATCTTGCAGGATGAAGAGGGTGGGCGGCAAGTGCACAGTTAATGAGAGAATCTAGCAACTGATAAACGTTCCAAAATGGATTGTCCGGTCGAATGCGACAAAGCCTTCGTCGGTGTAGGTATACGGAGATGGGGATGGCAAGGGAGTTAGGACGAGGAGCTGTGTCGAGACTTGAGAGAGATAGATATATATGGATTGTGGTCCGACTGCTGGCGCTAAAGGGAGGCCACCGCCCACTATTGCCACCACTTTAACCAGCCATCTTTCCTAGCTAATAGTAATACCACAAGAAGTTTATCTTGAACTAGCGTCCTGCATATTTCTTGCTATTTTATTTCTATTTATTATTATTACCTTCGGTTCGATACGTGAGCTAGGCACTGGGATCCGCTCGTTTCCATGAGAAAGCGTGGATAATGAAATTGACGTCAGAAATCGAAGCAAAGTTAGAGTTCGGCACGGAAAGTTCCCGAATCGCATAGTTGATTCAAGGGCTGCAGCAATAGAGCATACAGTATCCACCATATAGAAAAGGTTGTGAGTGTATTCGCCTTGGTTCTGAACATATTATTGTGTGCGTATTGAAAAAAAATCGAAACTATATGATAAATTATATTCTCTCCTCTTTAAGGTGTAGCATGTAAAATTCCGAAAAATGCGCATGCTCAAAATTACAAGAAAATGACAAGAAAATCAGAGTGTATCTCACTCGAGGTGCTCGTCTAACATCTTATTTCCTCGCAAGGTTCATATGTAGTTTGTGCTCCTTCATGAAAACGCAAGCCAGAACACCCAGCACTGCTAGTCCCAGCATTGCCCCAAACACACCCTTTAGGGCATCCATATATGCATCCAGCACACCGGGACGCCAGTCTGCTGGTATTTTATCGATCGCATCAAGACTGTCGCGGACCTTCTTAATTATCTTCGCTGCGTCTTCCCGGTCACCGAACCTTGACCACAGGCCAGATCTGAGCAAGTTCTGAAAAACGGCAGAGGCAGTAGTGACACCTATCGAGCTCCCCGTACTCCGGAAAGCATACGAGGCCGATGTGACCACCGCCTGGTGCTTGTGTTCAACGGCAGCGATCAGCGCAACCAGCGTCACCGTAAGCATGCTGCCATAACCTAGACCAAAGATGAAGATGTGAACAAAGGGTTGCCATGGAGGTGTTGTGAGGGTGTAGGTGGTCATCAAAGCGGAAGATAGAACAATAAGGCCAGTGGCAGCATAGTTGAAGTAGAGATAACGGCCAGTGACACGCATTAGAATCCCCGAACCCAGGGATCCCATAGCTGTGCCTACAGCCTGTGGAGCCAACCTTAGTCCGGCCATCGTGGCAGAATATCCTTGGACCTGGAAGTAAAAGGGTGCATAAAACAGGACAGCAAAGACTGCCATGGTGGAGAACCAATTGGTTAGACAGGCTGAAAGAACCGTGGGGTCTAGAAGGAGCCGAACAGGTATAACCGGCTCAGTAGCAACCTTCTCTTCCACGTAGATAAACAAAACGAGAAACACCCCAGATAACGGGAGTGTAGTCCAAATCAATGGATGATTCCAGGGGACTTGGTTGCCTCCACAGTTCAATGCCACAAGTAGCAGAACAAGGGCGGTAACGAGCGTCCCTGCACCGAGAAAATCAATTCGCTTTAGCCGTGATTTATCCGACACTTTCACGGGAATGTTGACGTTCCACACAGCCAGGATTGTGGCGAGCGCTATACAGGGTACCTGGATAAGAAATGCCCAGCGCCAACCCCAGTTATCGTTCATCCAGCCTCCAAAAACACCTCCCAAGGCACTCCCTAGACCATAGCAGAGATTCCCAATACCCTGCCACACTCCCCGTTTCCGCAGCGGTACAAGGTCGGAGCTGATAAAGGTGGAGATAGCCGTGATACCGCCGCCGCCCATTCCAGCCACTGTGCGCCCAAATATCATCACCCATTCATCCTTTGCAAGGCCGCAGATGAGGTTCCCGACGCCAAAGAGTATGTTCGAGACTATTAGTCCCGTGCGCCGGGAGAATATGTCGGTTAATTTTCCGCTAAGCGGCTGGCATGCTGCGTTCGCTGCGAGATAGGCGGTTGCGAGCCACGACAGAAGGGAGAGCGAATTGAACGATGAAGATATAGGGGCGGCAATTGTGCCGACGATGGTGCCATCTACGGATCTCGGGTGTGGTTAGCAAAAAGGGGTGCTACTGGATTTTGGCTTCTGGAGAAGAGGAGACTCCAAGTTACAAAGGCGGGTGTTCGATAGCATACCTAGTGCAGCGAAGAACGACCCAACCCAGACGCTGGATAATACCATGAGCAACTGTTTCGTTGTAAGTTCATCTGCCAATGGGACGTCCGAGTCATCAGGGCGGTTTGAGTCTTGAGTGCCAGCATCGCCGCTACCATTCTCGATTGCCGCCTCGTTCCCCAGCAAAGGAGTCCTCTCCGAATGAGCGAGTGAAGCATCAGCAGACATGGCTCTCCCGGGCCAGGGATTTGGCGCTTGATCGTTGTTTTGTTTGGCAACTGTTCAGGGAAACAAAGGAGCTGACGAGGCTGTTCCAAAGCGCGGGGCTGGAAAGAAACTAATTGGTTTAGTTTCTCAGCATTCCGAAGATCTCGGATCTGCAGTGCTAACAGCTTGGCCTCTAGTAAAAAAATAATGCTAATAAAAAATAAATCAAGAGTGAGCAAGAAGATTGGTTCAACCCTTCGGAAGTCAAGTTCACATGACTTCCCGAAGCCGATCCCGATCCCCCAACTATGACATCATCATGGCTTTATTTGGGGTAGCAGGAATTTCCCAAACGTTATTTCAGCCTCACTCCAAACTGTAAATTATATCCTCCACATAAAACCTTCTGCATGTCCCATATAAGAACCCCACTACACCTGTCTAAGATGCCTTTGTTGTCCTAGCATACTTGTCTCTTTAGTGACAACTGACGTCCCCAACAGTTTGCTGTATCTAAAGGTAGAACTTGTCCTGCATGTTTTACAATCTTGCATGAATCAATCCTGAAGGTAAGAAGCTTTGATATCTTATGCAGTAGACGTAGCCAGGTATAGCTATCTAAATACTACTTAGCTTGGTAGATACTAAGATAGTTAAGTTGCAGTACTTATTACATGGATAGGTATGCAGCCTGACTGCACAGCGATTTGTTTGGTGCTTGAAGTTTTGAAGGGTCTACAGTACAAATATACTAGACCAGGATGGAATGAAAACTTGTTCAAAACCACAGGCTATCTTATCAATTTTATACATGAGTCCACCAACTTTTCCAGCTTTTCACACAGAGATATAAATAACTCTACTAGTTCATTGAGGGATTGGTGATGTTCCTAACCCCTGGACTGGCTGGTGGGGGGTAAGTTGGTTGGTTGATTGCTTCCGCTTCGTATTTAGCTAGTCAAACCCCGCCCACCTACATAGTCCTAGAACAGCTTCTTCTGTTGCTGGGTGGATGTCCAGGTATGGATCATCTACGTAAAGAGAAACAACAAACACGCCGGGCTGTCACGGACTGCAACTCCGGCTTTACATCAGCAGCTGCTTCAAGTTAGATTGGCGGGGATTGTAATTCTTTTTAACATCCGTGAGGGGCAGGATAAAATGTCTCAAATAGAATATTGAAAGATAAATCAGACCATAAAACTACTATATATATATATCATCAACAACCGCCTCTCATGAGGATTTCTTGAATTGATCATTCTTCAAAGAAAATCATACTGGTCGCTATTCTGTAGCCTTCCATTATACTTGTTTTCTTCCCGATGCTTGATAATTTCTAGATTTAAAAAATATCACCCAGCCGCTCCTGATTAAAATCCTGTGTGATCACATTAAACCACCCGGCAAATAACCTTTTTAACCACCGCACGCGATCACTGAGCTGTCAAATTTCCGTCGGAAATCAAAACCAAATATACAGTCAACGGCAACCATGAAATCGTCCTTTCTCTCTACCGCCGCCCTCCTCCTCTCTCTCTCTAAGTTGACACTCTCTCAGCGAGTGATGACCGTCGCATACGACGAAGTCTATGATAATGCAAACATGGATTTGTTAACGACGGCTTGCTCGGACGGATCCAATGGCCTCGTAACTAAAGGCTTTAGCGTCGCGGGTGATCTTCCCATCTTCCCCAGAGTCGGCGCTGCGTTCTCTGTTGGGGGTTGGAATAGTCCCAGCTGCGGAAAATGTTACAAATTGACGTTTGAGGAGACCGGTGTGGAGATCCCTGTGATTGCAATTGATCATGCTGGGAGTGGGTTCAATTTAGCGAAGGAAGCCATGGACGAGTTGACAGGAGGACGAGCAGCAGAGTTGGGAAGGGTTGATATGTCTGTTACAGAGGCTGCACCAGGGGATTGTGGGATGTGAGGAAAGTGAGTAGGAATGTCGGAGACCGCACAGAGCTAGGGGGGTGAAGCAAAGCCTGAAGTGGAGGGTCTGTCATCGTGGTTAGTTGACGCTTGAATGATAATGCCGTTTTTCAATCATGTATTTAGCAGGAGTAACTACCTCCCTCTATATTTAATGGCAAGTTCATAAAGGTTTTCCTTGACCACCCACCAATGGCTCCATTCCTGATATGGCATGGGTACTAAGCCATCCGTTAAGTATGAATCGCGTTCTTGATGAAAATGATGGGAGTTTGCTGCGGGATCAGCTCAGCCTGGAGGATCCAGGGTCTACTAGGACAAACATATCTTCGATTTGCAAATGTACTGCACCACTAAGCGTACACGCACACTAGACAAGAATGAAGTTCCTGGTAGTATGCGTGCAGATTCAACTCCCACTGAGTTCATAGGGAGATGGATATATTTTAGACCCCAGCGAGCTGCAAGCAATGATAGGAATTCCACTAGTGGATCCGCTTTATGCCCCATGATTGGAGACAACCTATGCCTTAGAAAAGTAGTGGGCACGCGGAGGCCTTCCCAGAAAGCTCCCTTGTCAAATGAGAGTTCTAACATGCTGAGAGTCCCTCAAGTTGTGTGTGGCAAAGCTGATTCTGCGTGACCACGGATGGGTACTCAGAGTAGAAAATCAACATTGCATTCTCCTGAGCCATGGAAGCGCTCAGTAGGCTGTTTCAAGACCCTGGTAGGTTGTCGCTAAGAAAGTGTGCTAGTGTCAGGGGCGATTGCTCACCGTGGGAATTTGGCTCCCCAAGCGATGAGGCCGTGGGCTTGGGTTCCGATTTTGCGGCCTTTTCAAACCATGAAGCATTTCATGCTGTTCACGTAACGATAATCACCGGTGTTGCACACTTATAAATATATGCGCGAGTCGTGTGATTATTATTATTGAAGCAGGCCATGGCATGTCCGCATGTCCAGTCAATACCCCAGAGCCATAGACGACAATAACCAAGTTGGTGGGCCCATTCGCATGGCAGTGTCAGCTAACAAGCAGGCAGATCAGAGGAACATGGTTGCAATGCATGGATGGGCAGGCGTCTAATAAGGGAAATATGGTGATGGAATCGTAATTATAGTTAGCGGTTCCTGGTTAGCGGTCGGATCACGTGGGTTTAGGACTCGTGCGCGAACGCCATCCTCAACCTCACCGCATTCTGTCCTTTTCGCACTTCGTCTGCCGGCTATCACTACTCCTCCCGATCATTCTGCTACTCAATAGGTCTATAGTTTAGCGGTGGTGGAATATTGCGTTTGGCTTGCGAGATCCATATTCTTAATATTGTCACCCCTCCTGATCTCTCCTTCCTTACTCTTCCCGACCTTCTCTCCTGAACCCTCTTCATAATGCCTGGTGTTCGTAAGTCGTACTACCATTTACAGCCTGTGTTTCTGTTTGGGGGTTCTAGATATCTGCTCTGCCTTGCGTATGAACTTAATTTTACAGCCTGACACTCAAATAGCTCCAGATGCGCTGGACCAGCTGAAGAGAGGGTTCAAAAAGTTCTTCAGGGGTCGCAAGAATCGAATGTCAACTGCCCAAGCTGCTCCTTCAGCAGACACTCCGGAAGCCACCACCACAGCACCCGCACCAGATGCAAAGCCAATGAAGGCTACACCATCGGAAGACTACTCCGGCCGCCCCACCCAGCAGCCCCCAGAAACAACTTACAGCAGATTGCCGACTTCTCCCCCCCAGCTCCCTGCTCCCCGGCGCAGCACCAGAAACAGCACCGGCGACTACTCCAGCCACTGATGCAACAGCTCCCCCCAGCCCCAACTCCCGGTGCAGCACCAGATGCCTCCCCAGAAACTGCCCCAGCCGCTGCCGCAACGGTTCCCCCCGCAATAACTGAGCCGCCTGCAGCTGCTGACCCTGCTCCTACAAGCGAATCCACGTCTGCAGCAGTTGATGCCCCTGCGGCCGCCACCCCTACCCCTGAGCCACCGAAGGAAACAGTTCCAGCAGCTACAGATGCTACTCCAACTCCAGCTCCAGCTGCTGACGGTACGCTCACCAGCATATATTTATTATTCTGCAACCATTACAGAAAGCTAATCATAGTTAATTGTGGTTTAGATGTTGCTCCTACTCCTGCGGCCATTCCTGCAACGGTCCCCGAGGCTACCGCTGCTACTCCCACTGCTGCTACTGCTGAAGTCTCAAAGACAGCGGACCCAGCGCCAGAACCAACCCCCGCCCCTGAATCGAAACCCGCTGAAACCCAGTCTGCTGAGATTAAGCCGGCTGAAGTCACAGAAGCAGCGAAAACGGAAGCCGAACCGACTCCAGATGTCAAGACGGCTGCTGCTCCAGCACCTGCTCCTGCTTCGTGAGCAATTTTTTCCTCTCCCCTGAATAACCCTTAGTAACATCATGACGATTTTTCCACACTCATCTTCTATGCTCATTATGCTGCAACAAACGCAACCATGGAATGTTGTTTTGCCTTTATACATGACATGAACTAAAATATCAAATCTGGGTTGGATATTGGTGGATTAATATCTTGTTGTATCGTTGGATATTTCAGTACTCCTACTGATTTATGTTGGTTGCCGCTTGTATTATGCGCTATATTTTCCTTTTCTTTATTGTGTCAACTGAGCACGATTCCCCGTAGTGCACTCTCGGCCTCTGTGTACTGTGTACTTTTTGTTTGTCCACGTCCGACTGGCTTGCATAATACCCGTTTTTTTTCTATATTTTTCTTTCTTTTTTTGTTTTCTTATTTTCTTTTCCTGTTACACCAGTGCCACTTTGCAAAAATAATTATATCACACAGCTGTTTTTGTCTTGCATACTCTTCGGTTACTCCCAATGTGCCTCGGAATTTGGGCAGCAATTTCTCCCCAACGTGCTATGCAAGAGTGATTTTGAGCCTGGTGGGGATTAATTAATAAATACTTACATTTGATGTTGTGTGAAAGATACTTTTATACTTTTGTAAGTAACCTTCCGAGTGAAGTGTAATGATAGACACTTTTACATTGAGGTGCATCGCTAACACCCGCTATAGACAGGATTGGGAAATGATGGCCATGAGATTCTAGCCTTGCTCAGTAGGAAATGAAATGCTAGCCTTGATCCTGAGTTGCCTTGTAGTGATGTTCTTGTGCGATGTATGCAAGATCTGGTTTATTCCGCGGTCTTCTTTCATTCAACTCATCCATACGGTCATAGACTCCTGTAGCTCCCGAGGATTATCCCAAGGCGATATTCGAACTAGTTTCCCCCTTTTCTCCTATCTGTTTCCCTGCTGTTTACTTAGCGGTATGTACGCTAAGTGGTGTTTGTGGATATAAATCACGTGCTGCCTGCCAACTGCCCCTTCCAATATTTCAAGGTTTCCTTGTCTCTTCTCGTATCGTATCAGATGCTTGTCAGGGTTAAGTCTAGTGTTGATTCAGTGGAGAGAGATATCTACTTGTACATGTACATGTACATAGGTCACTTTCTTTGTGAATGAGAAACGGAGTTATTTTAAGGTGGAAATTGATATCCAAATACCTGATCTACTTAAGTAGTAATGAAACTGTATGAAGATCGATTAGACACCACAAGTAAATCAGCCTGTTTCCCGGAATAGAGAAGTGCTAAATGTGAGAAATGTCTTTATACATCTTTCAGATAATCTCTGCAAGATATTTTAGGCGTTCCACCCAGCTTCCATGAAAAAACGTTGTAACTATTACCAAAGATTGTGTTTGAGCGGCTTGTGGGTCCTCCTCCGGGTATACATACAGTTGATCGTGGTACTAACTCATGCCAAAAAAACAGCTCGGCGCGGTTCCAACCCAATTCCAACTTGGACCCAACCCATGGCAGTTACCCCCATTAAAAGTACTTACACTAGACATATCCAGCACAATCACCTCTATCTCCTCATAATATTGGTTTTTTATATTTCTCAGGAATCTAACGCTTTCTAGCCTTTTCTAGTTCTAATTCTAATCATCTCTAAGTCTCTACACTAAGAAACTGGATGTTGAGAGGAAGAGTAACAATAGAATGTAGTAGATATTGTATTTAGTCCATACTGTGTAGTTACTCCGTATAGCGTATGTGTATTATTATTATTATTAGGGAGGGCTGGCCACCTCCCACGTGAAAAAACCTTATCGACGACTAGTTAGTTAAATAAAGTTCCAAGCGGCGGCAAGTTCCGCGATTGGTGACATGGGACGAGGAGGTCGCAGCTTGTATATTAATATTGCTGGTAGTTCTATCAAAGTCCTCCACATTAGCGTCCAAAACAGCGTTTTGAAACTATGTTACGAGATTTCCCTTTTCGCGCCTCTTACCTCATGCCCCACTTCTCGCAATTTACCGCTTTGACATCGGAAGCTTCCGTGACATGAGTGGCGTGGAGAAATGTTCTTAAGCTGTCCTATATTCCATATTTAAATTTCTACAATATGGAAGCAGCCGCCAACATCAAGTAGGTGTCTCTGGTTCTGGTTTATTTCATCTTGCCCTCCTCTTTTCTTGCTTCCCTTCTTTCTCTTTCATCCTCACGTTTACATCTAATCTACTCTTATCACTATTTTTTATTTATGTACATGTACTTATTTTTGACGCTGTGAGAAGCGAGTTAGGCCGAAACTATTTTCGCGAGCATAGATCAAAGGTATTATGGGTACACGGTGGCATATGTTGCTCCATGCACCTCAGGGAAACAGAACTCCAGCACCTCCCTCCCGGCTTCCCGTTCGCGGCGAATTGCCCTTCCCAATGTCACAGACGCCGTCTTTTCTTTGGTCATATGCGTTCATTTGTGCGCGCCTATCCAGCCTGCCAGAGGTTCACCAGCATGCGTTCGGTTGAGTTCTGTCCGGTTAATCGTCTCTATCATTATTCATCATCTCACGACCTGCACTTCCCTCTTGCTCACCTCTACCATCACGGAGGGTAGCTTTCTTTTCCTTTTCCTTCAACCTCTTTTTAATCTTCTTCTCTCGGTTTCTCCTCATTCGCTTTTCTCTTTCAGCCGCTTCCGCAGTTCGAGTGGCAGCAAGACGACGGCGCAGTACGATACGTCGCTTCTTGCCGGGTTTTTTTCGGGATTTGGGCGCTTTCGTGGTTAATGGGTTTAAAAGCGTGACACCTTTTGTCTGTGAAGAGTCTGACGGAACTTTCGATTTAGTTTTGGATGGTGTTGTTTGGAGATGGATGACTCGCCATGAAAGATGGCAGCCAGGCTAGTTTTCGAAGTATTATTAGCTAGCAACATCTACAAGCTTCTTAAAGGTTATTTTATTTCCTTATATATCCGCTTTCTATGTTTCTTTCCTTCTGTTTTTTTCCCTACGTAAAGTCTCCCAAAGGAGGAGGTGGAGAGTCAATAGTTCGGCACTTACCCATGCGCACTTCTTTGCCCCTTCAAGTATTGTTTCCCCACTAACTGCAGCATCAACAAATATTTGCTTCTGCCGTGTATCCAAATCGACAGTCCGGGCCTCTATTCTATCCCCCGCCATTTTCCGCTTAGCCCACTCAGGGTCCGAGAAATAATACTCCCAACCCCGAAACGGGACGACAAATCCACCCACCCCATCATTAGCGGTAGGCGTAGGTGATCGCAATTTGATCCTGAATTTCTGAATCCCAGCATCTTTCACATCAATTTGCTGTGGTCCATCGTTATGGTCACCTTCGCTTTCATCCCTAGATTTCACCCCTCGGGTGGGTTCCGATACACACTTTCCGGCACGCGCTGGTGGGACGTGAAATAGTCTGAACTCGAACTCCTGCTCCTCCTCTTCATCCTGGATATGTTCCAAGTCTGGCTCGGGGTGTGTTGCTTTTGGGGTAGGGGGAGTATATGTTTCTACCGACGAGAATATGTTTCGTAGGGCGTTTGCGGCGTATGTGGCTGCGGTGCTATCTGGAGGGGATGGCGAACGGGAGGAGCGACGGGACCGTAGATCTTCACGACGGACGCTATAAAAGAGAGAGAGAGAGAGAGAGTTAGCAATAACAGGTATTTTTATTTGCGGCCGGAGATTGTTGTAGGGCGTCAACTGTTTGATCGCCGACAGGCGGGTAAAGCCTGAGAGTGACATACCGTTTTGCGCCGGGAAACTCAAACATTGTGTGTACTTGTATAAAGTGATTGCTACGATATGCAGAGTAGAAAAATTACTATGCTTCCTTTCTAGAAGTAGGTATTAGAAAAACATGTTCGATGGACCAGTAAGTGGATGGGATGGTCAACTAACCCACTGGGAGCTTTGAGGCGGAAAGTGAAGGTTTAGGCGCGCCAAGGCTTCGTTCCACCCCCTTCCTAAGATAGATATACTCCGTACAATGACATGGTAACTTTTATAATCAAGATGCACTGTCGTCCATTCTAATTATCAAGATTCGCTGTTCTATGACATTTTTTTTTTTTTATTTACCTGTTTATAATTCAATTCATCCTATTAATGTAACATTGTCGCAACTCCTAGAATATATGAGACTAAAATGTCAAGTGCCTACTTTAGCAGTATAGTAGTGCGTGTGGAGAGGCTTCAATACAACGCTTCCTAACTGAAATTTGCTAGTATTTACCGAACTACTCTAATGCCGACAAGGACAGTTTCTGACTCTTGAATAGCCACATTTAGATTTTGCTAAACATAATGACAGAAGAATATGGAACATGTTTTAAATAACAACCACTGCCAAATACCCTTCGCAAGCAATACTTGAGAGGAAGCCGAAGGGTGGAACAAAGGAGTGCGAAAGACCAGAAATTTTGATATATCCTCCATTTGAAGTTACATATAGGAGCCAAGCAACACTTAGGAGGTTGTTCTCCGCAACCGTGCGCAGTAAGGGCCTTTCAGTGGTCGCAGCATTTGTAATTGTTGCCTCCAGGACAGAAGCCTGCAAGGAGGTGTCAGGAAGCCTTGTACCAAGGGGAGTTTTCTCCGTATGAAAATAGGGTGGAGAAGGGGAGAAAAAAGATGTAATCAAACGCACCAGATCTAAACCTTCCACTGCAATGGCGACTAGTCCATCCGCAGTAGCTCGTGCGGTCTTCACAACGGGCAACTGTGCAGCATTTGACGTCGGCCGGGTCATTAGGGCAGCGGTTGCTCACGTATGTCCCGCCATAAGACCTGCAGGTGGATGTCGAAACGCAGATTCCGTAGTAGCCTCGCGTATCGCTGGTACCGCTACACGGGCCATTCAAAGCTGCTAGAGCCGGTGCTCCAAGGATGGAGAGCGACGTGAGGATGCCGAGAAACTTCATTGCCAAAACCTCGTCTGTCAAAAAGATATGGTAGGATTTTTCTTTTTTTATAAGGGCGGAGATATGCGTGGATAGACTTGATAATTTAGGAAAGATCAGAGTCATGAAATCTCGTACGAGAGTGGCAATGCTTCTTATATTATCACTTTCAGGCTCTTGGTTGAAGGCAACGAGAGCCTGTCAAGAGGGGTACATAAACAAATACATGGATAGGACGCCACACCATGGGGATACCGGAATAAATTGAGCAGATAAAACACCCAGGGGATTGATTGGATTTGGGCTTGAGGACGTTATCGGCTAATACTTTCTTCCGCGGGGGTTGTACACAGTGGGCAGGCTTGGAGCATCTTCGCAGGATGCACAGGTTGGTTTACCAAGGTATATATGTGAGACAATCCCACGGTCACACTCACACTTATATGAGAGGGCGACATCAAGGATGCGCTAACGGATCAGGAGAAGATGAAAAGGACGAATCTCAGCAAGAGGCCATCTTCAGCAAAGCCACTGATTGACAGGGGCCGGCTGGGAACCATGAGCGGCTAGGTAGGCTTGACGTGCAGAATTATCAACCCAAGGACCTGGGGTTGACTACAGCGTAGGGATTCACGGACCTTGACACCAGATCAAGGCAAGGTCTTCAGGCCGCTTTGATTTCCATTGATCGTAGCAGGCCGGGGTTGAGGTTGCAAAGCGCAAGGTCCATAGGAAACCCGGTCACTCGATGTCAAAAGAAAAGTCAACGTGGGGCTTGATACGAGCTAAGAAATGGGCGAGAGCAGACCCAAATGGCATGCCAAATGTTTATGAGCTTCAGCTGCATGGACGTGGGTCCGTTAATGGATTGAATCACTGATTGAACGGGTAATATGGTCAGAGAATATATATGTTGGAACGGATAAAAGAAAAAAAAAAAAAAAGAAAGAAAGAAAGCAAGAAAGCAAGAAAGAAAAGAAAAGAAAAAGAACTGTTTGAAGCGAGAACAACCAGTCCGTCCGGCACACTGATTCATTTGCTCATTTTATCTAGGCCTGTTTTATCGTATTGCGGCAGGGTAGCGTCGCACGAACGGGAAATAAAAACGACCGCGCGAGTAAACGTGTGGAGAAAAGCAAATTAAATGGAACGCCTGGTCAAGTCGAATTAAGCACTGACACGGCATGATCTGTAGTAGTAGGTTGAGAGTTGTTGTTCGAACGGTCTGTCCCCGCATTTGTCACAGGAAACTCTCGGTCGTATAGTTATAAATATATTAAAAATCT
Organism: Blastomyces gilchristii SLH14081; assembly: GCF_000003855.2. Taxonomy (NCBI): domain Eukaryota; kingdom Fungi; phylum Ascomycota; class Eurotiomycetes; order Onygenales; family Ajellomycetaceae; genus Blastomyces; species Blastomyces gilchristii. The sequence goes on along the minus strand of NW_003101680.1, from coordinate 2,090,159 downwards.
CTGCCGCTCATATCGCTGCCCTAAGAGCATGTTTTGTGGGGCTGGGCTCAGATCTCCCGTGCAGCTTAAATATAAAAATCAGACACTGTCCAGGGCTTTACTGTGGTAGTTATAAGATAATAATAATAATAGTACCCATTTATCCTCAAAATTGACAGTGTATATCTGCTAGAGGAGTCTGGATTCAAAGTCTCTCTGCCTTTATCTAACGTATTTCACCACGAAATTGATCACACCACAACCTGGATCACTTTGTGTCTCTACACTCATGAGAGAGTACGCCTAAGACCAATAAACACCAAATGTATTTTCTCAAATCGATCTAGGTAGTGGTGTGGTGAAATCAATTTCGTGGTGAATACGTCAATTGTTAGTTAATTTTCATCTCACAGTAATGAATGATAACTGACTCTTTTCCGTAGAACCTATTCGTAGACTCAACCTGGTATGTATAGACTCTACGGGCAAGCCATTATTGTCCCCTTAGGGCCTGTTCGGTGCGTTCGTACTCTTTTTGTACGGAGTGGGTAGTTATAGATGCTACTATTTTGGTCAGAATCTTAACAGACAAATGGACAATTCTTTTTGAAGCAGATATTCTTTACCTCATTTAGTTAGACGGCTCCACTTTTCACCTCTGATTGACACTAAAAACACTAGAAAAGTCAAATCTTGATTACTCATTCATTTTCAAAAATATCATCTGTATTTTTGCTTGTAATGATCAAAACCAGGGTATTTTTGCTGAATAAGTGTATTTTTGACTGAAATCTGTGACTGTGTACAAAAAGAACGAGTAGACTGCTCACAGCGTTAATCCATGGAGTTCGTACCAGACTGAGGCGTATAATACGCTCTGTGCTCGGGAGGTAGAATACCAATACCAGATCAACAAATCCAGGCTGGTGATTGGCCACAAGACTGGCTTGGCAGGCTTGGCAGCATGCTGGTTTGTGTCGCTGCCAATTCATCAATTTCCAGCCTTCAACTTTCGCATCTACAGTACAACCTCATCACAACTATCCGGGTCTTCTACTCCCGCCGCCATATGCAGATGCCGCACATTCTGACGGCTCGATGACTTTACGTTCAGCCTTCTCGCCTACCTAGCACCCCTGTTATTACCATATAACCTGCCACTTCTCACGTCTGTCTACCCCTCGATTGCTCGATTGCGAGGTCGAGTATCAAATACACATCCACGTTGTTGAGTCGCAAACTAGATCGCAATACATGGGCATTTGCGCGTCTTGCCTGGGTCGGGGTGGCCGGGACAGCCACGACGTAAGCAGTCCTTTCTCCTTTTTTTGTCTCGTTTTTGCCTTGTGATGGCTGGCAGCGAAGAAGCCTCCTGTGTCGAGTTCACCCTCCATTTAATTTCACTGACATGTTTTGTAGTCTGAATCATCACGGTTGCTTGACGATGACCTGTACCAGTCAGGCTATGGGTACGGCGCTGTTGGATCTGCCCATCGCCAGGGACCCGACCCAGAATCCTTGAAACGCGAACGAGAAGCCCTAGAGGCAATATGCCAACGCACATCGGAGTAAGTTTGCGCCTTTAAGTAACTCAGATATATATAATCCGCCCTCTTTGGCAACGCAAATCAATGCCACCATACCAGCACATGATCTCTTCAGCTAATCATCATTACCATTACCCACTAGTTCCGTGATTGATATCTGGGCCTTGCAAAGCCCCCACCCGCCCAGACCTGCGCCTTCGTCGATACATACGACCACCGCATCTTCATCGCGAGCAGCGAGCCACCAGACCGCAACATCATCAACAACGGAAGAGCCTCAATCTCCAGCACAAGAGCAGAAAACTGAAAGCCAAGCAGATAGCATTAGACGAGCTGCGTCACCAGCTCCGGGAGAATTTGGGAAACTGCGCTATGCGCCACTACCACCAACAAATGACGTCAACCTCTCAAATGTACCGAAACAATGGGGAGAAGTTGTTATGACGGCGAGGAGGGGTAAAAAGACCAGGCTTGGTATAAATACTGAGAACGGAAAAGACGAATCCAAGGATATATTTGCGGTTTTGGTTATCGATTGAACAGCCAGCTGAAAGGCGAAATCCATGTACGGACAAACAAGGAGCTGGATGGAGCTAACAGGCGGATACTATATTCATCGATTGAAACAACATCACCCATCAAGCAAAAGCCCGCTCAGAACCTCCCCTTACTCGGTCCATGAAAGCGTGCTCGGACTCGATTGCCGGATCTCCGTCACCAACGACAGCACGCTCTGCTCGAATATCCTGGGAACCAATTTTATGTTCTTTCAAGAAGAAAATCCCTCTATGGTTGATATACAAATGTTCCGACATAACTCCTAACTGGACCTGAAACCGATATCCGCTCGAAGCTTATTCTTGTCTTCCCCTCTAGAACGCGAGCGTCACATTTTTTCCCCTGCCTACTACACATTCCGTGTCCCAAAGGCTATTTGAATTGCACCGCATCTTCTTGGCTGGCCAAAGCCTTCATTTTATCCCCATTTCCTTTTTTAAATTCTTTTTCCGGGTGATATTCCCATTCGTTTTGTCTTATTAAGCTGTCAACATTTCAGTCACGCACATATATCCGTTCGCATTGTCCTCCATGCGACAACCAAATATCCTTATACAACCACATCAGCTTCCTTTCTTTGCATCCTATTTACACAAAATCCACCGCTTGTGAGTGGTAGTACTTCATTAAAAGGGATGGGGAAGAACCCCCCCCCCCCCCCCCCCTTTTTCTTTTTTTTTTTTTTTTCCCTCTATTAAATATTTTTTTTTTTTTCCTTTATTGTGGCTTGTGTTGTTGATTGAACTCCAGTCTAAAAGAATAGGGCTAGACAAAAAGGAGCCAAGGCTAAGTATACTGAGAAAAAGACAGGAGTGGCAGTGTTTGGTTCGGCTATATTTATATCCTTTATCTCTTCATTCCCTTCTTATATTTTCTTTTCTGTTCAAAATCTCTGTGGGCTGTCTCCCGATCTCATATCTTAATCATATATCTTCTCATTTCCTTAATCTCCTTACATTGTTGCATTCTATTGTATATTTACGAGTTCAAATATTTTAAAAGCAGAATAAAATATGGGGCGATATATCAGACAAGTCATGCTCCATTCAATATTTTGTTCTGACTCTGGATATCACAACACCTTGTCATGTTATGTGTAGGATGACAGATTAAAGTAGCTGGATGAAATATTTAATGAATTAATTACGTTTGTTAAGCCTGGTAATTCTGCATCATCTGACGAACCTGGCACATCAGGCGCTGCAAACCTCGCTCTTAGGGCTGCTGGGGAATGGCACATCTACCGTGCTTCCGCCGCGGTTTGATGGTGGGTTGCATAAAGTGCCTGCTGCACAGTTGGTCCAATAGTTGATTGAATATTTCGAAGGGGGGTGGTGGGGTTTGGACATTAGTATATTTCTAGCAACGGGGACTATCAGGGGCACTAGTTTATGCTTTGAAGTTTTCGTTTCGTTTTTTTCGCGTGGGGTATATGGGCCTCCTTTGTTTGTTTTGTATCAAAGGGGCCTGCCTAGATGGTCAAGTGAAGGGGGGTTGACCTCAAATCTTGCACTTACGCAGAAGGCACTTAGGCAGAAGGGGAAATTTGTGAGTGGTTGGTTGGTTTGGGATCTGTGGAGGTTATCTAGAATTGGGTTTCGACGGGAGGTCTGTATGAATGATGCTGTGAAATAATTATTTGTCTGCTTTCGCCATATCCAGACTGTCCGTTTTTGTTGGTGCTGAGGTTGGATTTCATGTCGGACACAGTTTTTGGTTGCTGTGGCAGCATGGAAGAGTCTGGTCACCTAATATGAAGATAACCGGATATTTCAGGTTTCGCAGGGAGTGGTCAAAAGAAAAGTAGAGCAAGCTGTATGTAAACATGTTGGGAAGAGCGGAGAGAGATATAGACAGCTATCATATGCTAGCTAAGTCGGAAAAAAAAGGCACATTGTGAAACCAAATCATGAGAGGAACCAGACAACACAGGTAAAACGAATTTATTCAGAAAAATAAAAATAAAAATGAGGAGGTCCAGAGAAACAACGCCTTGTGGAGAAAAAGAATAAGACGATAGAAACACACAAACAAAAACAAAGAAGAATATGAATATGCTGCTTAGAGTACCAGGCCCCGTCCTGCTAGAAAGATTGAAAAACGGCGCCCCGGGAACAACTCGTCGAAGTAAATGTTGAACATAATGTTGTCTGTACCCTGCACTTGATATCCCCGTTCATTTAAAATATAATATTATTTCCCAGCCATGATGAAGAAGGTGGGTTAAATCAATCCGCTGTTTGAGTCGAACTCCTGAATTAACGCCGGGTAGCAGCCCTAGTCGGGGGCAAAACTACGAAATCGAGGTATACCCTGTGTCTTCCATGTCCAAGAGCTCCAAACACACATATGCAAAAGCTCGGTCCGGCGTTTTAGAGAAGAAGGTATGGCCATCATACGTCGTCCATTTCTCCAGCGGGCTCCTCATTCCCGGACATGTAACTGCCAACCGAGCTCAGTTCGTCATCTGATTCCGAGTCCTCGCCAGCTTCATCCGCTGCATCTTTGCTCGCGTACTTGGCGACATATTCTACCCCACAAAAAGGAGATTTTTATTAGCTTCCGCAACTTTTGGATGAGACTAGCGATTAACTTCCTATCATACCTCGCACCCTGGCCTCATATTTCTTTGGATCTCGCATCAACACGGCGGCAGCATCCCCGTTTAGGGGATCTGATGGGTTAGGATATCGGAGGAGCTGTGGGAGGAAGACTTCGAATATATTGATCATGTCGTACATGGGTGACCATGTTTGGTTGATTACATCCAGACATACCGAACCAGACCTAACCGTCCAATTAGATGGTGCTAAAAGGTGATTTTTGAGTGGGTGTAAAGTCTCACAGCTCATCAATATTAGGATGGTAAATTCGGTTCACGAAGCCGATGCTCGGACTCTTGTATGGGTACTGATCGGGTAGTTCCACATGGATTTTCCAGAGCCCGCCCTCGAATGGTGCTGAAAGGTTGTTAGTCCGGTAACGCCATATATCCAATCGAGGCTAATACGCACTCTCTTCCGGTCCCTTGAATCGTACGTAGAACTCTTGCCTAAATTCGGTAGCTGAGTCAATCTTGCCCGGGGTACCGCCAACGATTCAACAACGAGCGATGGGTTAGGGGATACGAAGGTTATATTACATACACTATAACAGAAATGTTAAGTTACGTTAGCAACATATGATCTTCATATACTAAGATAAATGACTAGTTGCACTCACTGTTGTCGTTAACAAGTGTGACCTCATAGTCACTCATCAACCTGGGCTATTTGTTAGCACCCCGAAACTACTACTCTAGATATCATCTTCGGATATCAAGAGAAACTATCTCGCAGATATAAAGCTTGTAATCATAGTCACGGGAATAGCATACATCCTGTAACCTTGGTTAGTTTCTGTTTCACAAGCAGCATGGGATATAAGGCAGCATACTTCATCACCTGTAGGAACAAAGAAAAACACCCAGGTAGTCAGTCACAATATCTCCAAGGAGGACATAATACTTATCACACCATATCTCTCCAAATCTGGACTTACATCTGTCTCGATCCTCCGCTTTGGACTACTCATCTCGACGAACTGCTGGATATTTGATGGCTGGAACCGCTTCTGGAGAACTTGGCCTCGCGGCTCCGCAGGGTAGATTTAACCGTAAGGATTAACTAATCTATCTCGTTTGCAGTGAATTTATTTGAGGGCGGGATGCAGCGTTGATAAAGCGAGGGAGTTAGGTGGTGGCGGTCTAAAGCGGTATCGGGAGAGCGGGGAACACGGGCGGGATGGGGAGGGGTATATAAAGGAAAGAGTGGCAGAGTTGGGAAGTATGTGCAGAAGAGCGTTTATGCAGGTCGGATCAGGCCGAAAGATGCGTTGTTTCGGCGAAGACGGGCGGAATTAGCATGCAAGTGGAGGAACAGTGCAGTGTGGTCAAGCGTGATTCATGGAGAGAGAACTAGTTGAGGAAGATCAGCGTAGTCAGCGCTTAGGTAAGGTGATCCTGTGCCACGCTATTTTGGACTTCTTCTCGGCTCCTGCAGAGTCCAGAGTCGGCGGATCCATCCATCAACGACAATCACGACGATCACGACATCACGACATCACGACATCACGACATCACGACATCACAACATCACGACATCACGACATCCGCATGCCTCCTGTTTGCGACGGGAAGATTGCCATCGCAATAGTTATAATACTGGGCTGGTTATCGTCATTCATTATCTGCACATATCCTACGTGTTATTTATTGCCAAGCCCGGAAACTCTCCATGCCTCAAAAAAACCTCTTATCCATATACCTCAAATTCAATTTCTCTGTTCCAAAGTATGTGCTGCACAATGCATACTTCAAGTCAATACGTTTCCCATTTTCCTTTCCTCTCTCACCACGAGGAAATCACCCCATCATTGCCAATACTATGATGATCAACCTCTCTCAAAACAAAACAATGTGCCTGTTCCAGAAAAGTGGTTCTTATGCGAGCATGCCAACAGTCCAATTCCCAAGCTGTTTTATACCCCTAGGCACACATTAACATGTGTCTGTCTCCGTCTCATATTATTCTGTTTAATAGGGAGAAATTGGGGAAGCGTACAGGAACACCCATCTCTCCAAAGATGTCGTAGTTAATTATAACTAGCACCCATTCGTCTCTCGAATTCTCTCCAGTTGCCCACAATATCAAACCCGTCCAGGTGGAACATGTCTTCCCTCACAGACGACGTATCTGAAACCAAACTGTCTCTTCCACTTTCCTCGCTGTACCTGTCGGTATCAGGGTCTTGGTCAGGGGCATTTTGGGTCGCATATGCGTAAGCGAAGCCATGTTCAAGCGGCATCGGGGTTGGCTGGAATGGGCCTCTGGCAGCTCGTCTCTCGCGATGCTTCAGGCAAATAAGTTGGTCAGAACTTATATATAACACCTAGGCGTGGAATCCCAACGACTGGAGAGCGAGGAATGCAAACCTTTTCCTTGATGGAGTTCACAAAGGGGATTTTGCTACTCAACGGAAGCCAGAAGTTTACTATGACCTTCTTGAGCCAGAATTCTTTCTTGGGGTTGTCACGGCGTTCTTTTGCCTTTGCCTATGTATGAGATATAGCAGAGTATCAGCTTGGAGGGACAAGAATCCTCTGGCTGCAAATTCAGATGCAAGCTGTATAAAAAATGATACTCACAATGCTCTTTCTGATTTGTCGTGCTCTTAACTCTGTGCGAAGACTGGCAGGGGTAAGAATCATCCTCCACTTCTTGATCAGAACTTCACAGGTTCTTTTTGTTTGATACAGATGATCATTAGCTAGAGGCAATCTGTTTCAGGAACAAAAGAAAAGACATGAAACAAGAAGAGGAACAAAAATGGATGATGACTCTATATTCTAATGAAGCAGTATTAATTTTCAGGTGTGAAGTTGTGTTGAAGAAAAGTAGTAGATGAGATCTCAGCAACAACACTTGAAGACAAGAATACTATCTACATGATTTGTCTACATCAAGCTGAACAGATGTGTGCACTGCTTTGTTGCTCTTCAGTGAAACATCTTTTATACTATCAATCTTATCTATAAGAATTACAATCATCAAACCATTGACTTTTCAAAACATCTGAGCAAATGCAGCAGAAATAAAAGAAAGATTCTAAAAACCTTACCGTCTCAGCTATGCAAAAGAAATGATGCTAACGGAATAATATCCTCCCCCGCCAGAATAGAGCAGGTAAAAGGAAGGGAGACAAAGAAAGGGAAAATATGAGAAATATCCAACCAACCAACATAAACTCCCTTCAAGTAGGATAACATTCTACCAGCATTCCTCTTTGCCCACCAAAGTTCACTTCTCTCCCTCCATTTCCTCTTGCATCGCCTCAACAGAGCTCCAATCATAATTATAAAGCCCAAGACCCTAGGCTCTCAGCACCACTCAACTTCTCGCGCACAATATCCTCCAACATCCTGGTGATTAGGTCGGTAGTCTCTCAAGTCCAGACCAGCTTGGTTTGGTGGCTGTGTAGTAGTGTCCAGCTTGCTTCCATGTCGTCCATTGTTTTTCTATCGTGGGCTTGGCAGTCGGTGCGGCCGTATTCAGTGCGCTCACCACTGTTCATTGTAATTGAATGTCAATTAGTTGAAGGATCGCAATATGGAAGAAGAGGAACCTGAGGACCGGGGTATTTTATTTACTAAAAACCAGCTGAACTACAGCATAATCCATCCTGTCACCGAAATCCATTGAGAGGCTCAAAGGTCGTATTTCGTGACACTACCAGGGGAACAGGAGGCGGGGATATATGGGCTGCTTCGAAGGTAATCATGTTCGAAGGAGTAACATCTGTGCCATTTTCCAAGTCAACATGGACTATGGGATACCCAAGAGGCTTTTTCGGAAGTTCAGTTTGTGTTTGGGTCTAGTGTGAATTATTTACTTCACGGAGAAAACGAGACCTTGGCTGATCTTTTCAGGAGACCGCCTTCAATAATCTAAGTAGTGCTGAGCTGTCTTTAGGCTGCCGTTGACTTTTGTATGATGGGCTGCCGCATTGTCACGGCTTATTAAATTGACGGCCCCTTTGCGGAGGTATATGAAATCATAACCGGTTTTCCACCAGGCCCTATGATAGAGAGTTATTCGGCGTCTAGGGCATTTTTATTTCCCCGAAAAGAAGCGGTAAATTGTCAACCTCGCTCCTTTGTTTGAGTTCGAGGTCTGTTGTATTTATGTTCGTTACCGTCGGGGTATTTCCAATCAATTACTAGTAGGAATACAAGCAGTTAGAATTTGCAAACAGATTTATCATTTTCATGTATCCACACAGCATTGAGAGAAGGAAAAAAAATCGAAGGAATATGGCAGAAAGATATCTCACCAACACCATCGAAACCATGCTTTGTAACCATATCAGCTACGTTCTTCGCATACTTCTTCCTACTGCTATTGTTTTAACACCAATAGAAAATATCATGGCCATCACTCCAACTCGCACTAGCAATGAATGTTTAGTGACGTTTGAAAACCAGCCTCGAATTTCGCTGATGGGTGCGATTGTGGCATACTTCCGCGGTGCGCTTTCAATGAGGAGGCTGTTGATGGCGAAAGTCATGTTGGCACAGTCGATGCCGACGGTTTGGTATCTACCTAGTAGAGCGGTGTGCTATTCCGTTGTGGCACGAATGGATGATCCAACGGTGCGCATAGGCATTCTTTGGGCAGAACCTAACAAGAGATAGTGAAGCAGTGCAATATTTATTGAATTACCCGGCATATATTCTTAATATCCAAGTGCCTGTCAGGATCTTGCCTTGCCTCGTCATCTGAGCGGTTTCCTGTAACAGTGCCATGACTTTCCTCCAGTTTGGGAGAGATACTATCCATGGAATGTTTCGTCTTCACAAGAAACCCTTATCTCGCCATATATCTCCTCTCTTGAAAATCTCTTTAGAGTGTCCAAGTTATTGAAACAGTCCTACAATGCTTGTGCGAACCAAGTAGAGGCATATGCTCCCAGAGGTTGATATGACGCAAGATGAAGAGAAAGGAGAAACCAGCGAAACGGACCAAAATCCTATTCAAAGTATTGTATACTGCCAGATCGAATGGCGACTAAGACAAGAGATGTCTTTCGAGACACAACGAAACGTCCATTAGCTAGGGGCGTGTCATATTTCTGTTCGAAATAGTGCCTTTAGTCAACGACTCCCCTCTGATATAACTACTCTTTTATGGCAGGAGTTCGCGATTGGGCAGTGCTCAATGCCCACGTAAGCCGCCCTTGCGGAGGGCATGTCACAAGGCTGCTGAGGCGCAAAGCCTGCATTCGCCAGCGACTGATCTAGCCACATGAGATGTTTGCTTTCAAAATTGACTGCCGGGTCTATCCAACGCTTGATCTGTTCACCCCGCAAAGTATAAGGCCCAATGATCCCTCCGGTCAGCAAATTCTTGAAGATGCAACACCATAACATAACGCAACAGAGGTTTGCGCATCCGATATGCATAATCATGCACTCAGGATATTGTTAGAAAAGCCGACTTCCCTATATGTCGCTTGAAATCGCTGCTGCCGTGCTTGAGAATGTACGCTGCGTAAATGAAGCTCCCTCACGTTGGAATTAAGCTTAAAAATTGGGTTCTTGGATGCTTGGCCTGTGCCAAGAACTGTGCGCAAATCCAGTCCGTTAAGCTTCGGTGAACTGTTCTGCGATGAGAATCAGACAAAGCCAATATCCCTTTACTCGAGATAAGCGCATTTTTTGGTATTATTGGATAAATATATATTACGGAGCTTCGGAGGTCACAGTCACAGTACCCTACTCCCAAAAAAGGACATTCGCTGTGTGGTGGATTCTCCGTGCATTAACCCTTCATCCTGTTTGTCATATTAGGTTGTGCTTGATTTTGAAGGGGCTCGTGCAATTCTTTCGGATGACAGTTATCGGAACATACCCGTTGTACTGTGGAATGTCCGAATTGTTGCTAAATTTATCATAGAGTCTTCGTGATGAAGCCACATTATTGGATGATGGAGGCCTTAGTTGCATGTTATGGGCCGGCACTTGCATGTACACGCAAACGAGCGGGCCTGGTGAGCCGATTCCGTAACAAGGATGCGTCGCTCTCACCAACAACAATTGCATCATATACGAAAGTTGATTCGCCAGCCATCCTTTCATCATACGTATGCACCTGTACCACCTGTGTGACACTTTCGGGCTCCTAGGAATAGCATCAGTATTGATGTGGCAGTGAATGCATATATTCTACATTCCAGAGCTCCACGCGTGAAAGGCATAATGATGCAAAATTTGGAACAATCGTCGATGTCCTCTGTGATCTCCAATGACCGCTTTGTTTTTAACCTTCCAAAAAGATGGATGGAGAAGAACAGAAACGAACTCACCGAAAGAAAGGTACCGGAGGAATTGGATCTCGAAAAGAGCGCGGGTTATGCGTTTTCAAATAACGACTCTCCGGGTACGACGACGAGCTCACAACCTTTGATCGACCATGATAAACTGGAGTCACCGCCGTTCACTCCTGATAGTCCACATAGTGGCTGTTACAAACTCGAGCGATATTATGGTCGAACGCTGGCCGGAATTCTGGTGCCGCTTGCAGTAACTGGCTTTTGGGTTGCCATTTCACTAGACCTGTTGCAAGAGCGTGATATTGTCGCATATGGGAGCGAGCACGAGATCCTGATTTACTATGCGTGGTTCACACTTGCTGTGTTTGGGCTCTGCCTTAGCCAATATGGGTTGGCAATGGCGTGGGGCATCCGTCTCAGTTACAATTGCTCCGCTGTGAAGTCGGCATCGGAGTTTAAAGTCCTCACCCGGAAACCTTCGCTAGATAGTGTGTATAGAGGATTAGCCGCAGTTGGAAAATCGTCAAGTTTCGAGGGAAATGGAACTGTTCTTGCATTGAGCCCCCCACCCCCGGCTCCCAGCAAACATATGGGGGCATGCGCGTATTGGCATAGATCTCACTAAACTGAGCATTTATAATGGCTCCGAGGTGTTAGCATTCGACGAAGAAGACTTCTAGTATGCCAATGTCCTAGAATATGCCATGAGGCAAATGCGATATGCCCCAGCCTATGCTGACCTAATTAAACATCCTCAATTTGACGACTAGCTCGAGCAGACCATAGCAGATATGTATTCAGCCATTTACGTTGGCTTCCAACGAGACGTCCCAAATTGACAAATTTTTCTTTGGCGAAGACGAGGAAGGGACTTTAAGGTCGATTCCACACCGACCCCCGATAAGCATTGCAGACCCCATCGGTGTGCGCTGTGTACTCTGTACATACATCCGATCTTGGCACCGCCACACTGGACGCCCGGACCTCCACATACACTGACTCTAAGCGGTCTCCCAGTCCCCCTTTTAAGGAGGCGGAAATAGAGAGCCCTGCTTCCCGCTTTGGTTACGCCGCCGCGGAAATACTCAGTGAGGAGTATGTTCAAATCTTCAATGCTATCATGGCAGCTCCTCCAGAGGTTGTCTCCAACTCTGTTTATTATAAACGGTAGACCAATCCCACGACATTGGTAGAGGCCATCATGCGTGCGTATGCCATGGATGCGTTGCAACTTATGTATGATGGCATTTACAGCACTGAGGTAGGTGCTAGCTACATCGCGAAAAACCTCACCTCGTCACGACGAGGAAAAGTGCTTGGACGTAGGAGATTCAATCCAAGCATACCTGGCACCCTCTTCGTCATCTGGTCTTTTAGCAGTGCGATTCTAGGAGTAACCTATGGCTTCCGCTGTCGCTGGTCAGAGACACTAGATGGATACAGCCTGTTCCACTTTGGTGTTGACCTGGCGCATGAAGTGCGACAGGGCTCCGAGCTTTCTAGTACTGGTGGAATCGAGAAATGCACTAGGCTCTAGGAGCTGCCTGGCCTAATTGGGGATTCCCGTCCGGATAGGGATATTGGCCGTATTACCCTCGTTCCGAAGAAAAATGTGGCCAGGAAAGATAAGATGTATTGCTAGAAGTGCTGGATGGTCTCTTGATGTCGTGGTTCGGTAATGTTATGGGAAATCAGTTTTTCCTCTAAATTGGCCCCTATTTTCTTTTTTGTTTCCATTTTGTTTTTGACAAGTAGTATCATTGAATGGTCGGAAGATGAGTTACCAGCTCAATATATTCTTTCCGGTAACCTGGTAATAGGTATAAATAGCCAGCAGCCAGTGACTCGGACCCAGTTGCACATGAAAACCGTCATGGTAGTTATCTGTAAGCCTAGCGGAAAGGCCACACCCGCAGCACAGATGTTGTAACAGTGTTGATCTCGACTCCATGCTGATGCGTTTATAAAATCTTTGACCCAATCATTCTAGCAAAGCTCTATATATATACAACACGTCTCACTCATAGCAAATGTTTAATAAAAGAGGCGATACGAGTGGTTGAGCCGATAGCCGGAACAAGCGCAACAATCGCCGAGCCGAGGCATTTCTCCCTTGCCCGCACCTCAGCTACGATGCGCAGGTGACAGGTAAAATAAGTCCCAGACCGACCAAGACAAAACATAAAATAGCGCCACCCCCCATTGAAACAGCCCGGTAAATTCGGCGCTCTTTTCGTTGGTTGTTGTAAAAAGAAACATCTCATCACTTTTGCTTGCCTCCCTTGGGACCCCTCCACCCAAGCGGGACGGACCGCATTTGAATCAAGTGAGCAAACATGGCATCCAGCGCAGCAACCAGGAAGATTTCGCGGGAGGAAGTTGCAAAAAACAACACTGAGGATTCGTGCTGGTGTATTATCGACCACAAAGTCTATGACTTGACCGATTTCCTCGATGCACACCCCGGCGGCAACGTCGTCCTTACGCAGGTTGCCGGAACCGATGCCACGGCCGCTTTCTACAACCTCCACAGACACGAGGTGCTACAAAAATACGCCAATCTTTGCATCGGCACGGTCGAGAACGAAACGCCTGAAGTGGTAGATCCGCAGCCTGGTGATCTCAGCAAGGTCCCGTATGGGGAACCATTATGGCTGTCGCCGATCTACAAGAGCCCCTACTACAACGAGTCACATCGTAGATTACGAAAAGTCCTGCGGGAGTTTGTCGATGTTCATGTGTATCCGGAAGCGCAGGAGAAGGAGCTTGATGGTACATATATCTCTCAGGGGCTCGTGGACAAGATGGCGGAGACAAATTTGCTCGCCATGCGTCTAGGCCCAGGGCCCCATTTGCACGGGCGGAAGCTGTTTGGTGGTGAGGTGAAGGGAGAGGAGTTTGACTACTTCCATGACCTTATCGTTGCTCAAGAGCTGGCACGAGCAAACGCGCGAGGATTCCAGGACGGCAACATGGCTGGCATGATGATTTCCCTGACTGCAGTGCGACAGTGGCTTAAGAATAAGGAACTCCGCGAAAGGGTCACGGAAGAGTCCCTGTCTGGGAAGAAATTTATGTGTCTGGCTGTCACGGAAGCGTTTGCTGGATCCGATGTTGCGGGTATCCGCACAACGGCGACGAAGACCCCAGATGGCAAGCACTACATAATCAACGGTATGTAATTGACCAAAACGCATTATCTTTCTTTTCTTTTGGGTTCTTGCTAATATCGTGTCCTACTTCCTTCAGGCACGAAGAAATGGATCACCAACGGCATGTGGGCCGACTACTTCGTTACAGCTTGCAGGACCGAGAAGGGATTCTCCGTCATCCTAATCCCCCGCGACGAGAATGTTGAGACCAAGCGGATCAAGACATCATACTCCACTGCTGCAGCCACCACCTTTATTCAATTCGACAATGTCAAAGTCCCTGTCGAAAACTTACTCGGCGAAGAGCACAAGGGATTTATTGTGATAATGAGCAATTTCAACCACGAGCGCTGGGCCATGACCTGCAGCGTTATTCGCTGGGGCCGCACCGTCGTCGAAGAGTGTCTCAAATGGGCGAACCAGCGCATCGTCTTCGGCAAACCCCTGATCAGCCAGCCCGTAATCCGCCAGAAACTAGCCAAGATGATCTCTCTTGTCGAAGCGTCGCAGTCCTGGTTGGAAACTATCACGTATCAAATGTGCAATATGAGCTATGAGGAACAATCGAAGCACCTAGGTGGGCCTATTGGACTTCTCAAGTCTTATGCAACGCGCTGCGCACATGATATTGCGGACGATGCTGTGAATATCTTCGGCGGCCGTGGATTAACGCAGACTGGAATGGGAAGAGTTGTGGAGCAGTTCCACCGTACTTATAAGTTCGATGCGATTCTTGGTGGCACGGAGGAGATTTTGGCGGATTTGGGTGTTAGACAGGCTATGAAGCAGATGCCCAAGGCCATGTTGTAAATTAACCTTTTCCACTAGGGATATCTTGCAGCATATGGCAGTGTAAGGAGCAGGCTTATATATAGATCTTGTAACAATACGGTATCAGATTTTCGGAAATTTTCTTAAACTTTTTGGGGATATTGTCGGGCAGACTACAGGAGCTAGTAACTTGGAATTTATATACTTTTTATTCTCCCCGATATTCCTATTTAGAAGAGTGACAATAATATTGATTAAAATTTTTAAAAAGAAGTATATATACATATGTAAAATAAAAGAAAATCTGGGTATTCTCCGATGGCCTAAAGTTTCGCATGAAATTGATATTGTACCTGAGCCAGGAACCTGTTTTCAAGAATTAAACCCTCCCTCCTAAAAATAAATCAAATGTTTTAAAACGATGTTCCATTTTCAAAACATCATCCCACCGATGAGAGCCGGAATCACAACAGCGCAAACGGTGATTCCCAACTTCGTCGGTCCCGACTGTACAAACACCGGCATATTCAGGGCAGCTGCCGCACTGGGACTTTCGGTCGAGGTAGGCGTGCCAGTGCCTGTGCTCGTTTGTGTAGGAGATTTACCCGTAGCCGTAGCGTTCTGGGGCTTATTACACCACACGCCGTTATAAGGCACTCCAGCTTCAAATAAGCAGCTTGTGAGATTTTGGACGGTTTGGGCCTCCGCGCGACAGTAAAGGGCGCAGCCGTCGTTGTATAAAGTGACGGCTGCTTTTTTGCAGCAGTCGTCCATCAAATCTTTGTTTTTGTTCTTGTTGGATACTGCGCAGGCGGCATCTAGGATCGGGATCTCGTATTGGGCTGGGGTGCCGCAGATGGCGCTGCCGGTTGGAGCTATAGCGGACGAGGTCGTGGAAGCCATGGTGAGTAAGGTGGATGAGCACGGTCGTGTAAAGCTCGCAATTGGGAGGAGTATCGGCAATTTTGTCGAGGGAGGAGCTGATGGATTCGTTTTCCGATATTGTCATTTGCAAAGGATTTTCTCTCCTTTTTCTTTTCTTTGCAGTATCAGAGATGTTGGAGCGTAGACATGCAAGTTTTTGGGCTCTCAATTACATAACTGATTAAATTTTTGGGGTTTTCCCAGCAAACCCTAGTATCTCTCCACTCTTGAACTGAAACATGCTAGCTCAATGAGTGGCTGGGAAACATTCCAGTTTTCAGGCCGTCAAATAACAGGGCAGAAACGGCTTTCGGGGCAATGTCAATCTTGCCATTTGTTTCATTTCTCAGCAATGATCATGATCATCCGTTTCCACCTTCCTTGTTGAAGTCATTTGATTTGATGGGCGATCAAATAGCGCCAAACTATTCCGTAATTCTTGAGTGGCTCTTTTCTCAAATATACCACACCGGTGCCCGTACGGCTGTAACCATCCATAGTTCACGCCATGAACGGAGTTCACCAATGCAATTAGAAGTGATAGTCCGTTTTTCCGGAAATTGGGGTCATTTCGGCGTGGGTATGTTGCCTATGGATACGGGCCCGTAACATGAAACACAGCTCTGACCAAGCCACCAACATTCCTGGCAACAGGCGTGGTTATCTTTGGGTACCACAATTCCAAGTTTCTGCGGGGATGAGCTGTTGTCGTGTTTGGGTTGTCGATCACGACAGAAGGCTGAATGGATAGCCATTTTTAGCGCCCATTAGCTAGTTGTTAGTACAGACGGAGTGGGAGAAAGTTGGCACACACACAAATCGACTACATGCATTTCATGCGAGGGAGCGAGGGAGAGAACATCTGTTTTGCTATATATAACCTCATGCTGCATCTCTACCGTCCACTATCACAAGGCTGAGGTCGGAATGTGGAATGGCGAGTTTTTTGAGCTGGATGTTGATGTTGAGGCTCCAAACAAAGCTTTATGAGGCTAACAACCTTAGCGCCCTATCATGCTAGATCGGGGATAGATCTGCGTTGAGCTGTCATTGTGAGGCATCCATGGATGCATCCAATGTAAGTACGGAGTATGTATGTATGTACTATGTACTTTTTTTTTTTTGATCTCCATTTGCTCGCCGTTCTCTAGAAATTTAGAAAATGGAGTGACCCTCCAATAAGGGCAATTGCATATTCTGTCAATCAGTCACCTGTAACATAATTTCCGGGAAGCAGAGTTGGTTGCTTTTCTTCTTTGTATGTATGATAAGTAGTATACGCTGCGGATGTCTGGTACATGCAGTTCTACCCATAAGACAACCAGTGAATTCAAATCATAAAAGACAATTCCATTCCCATTTTAAAGAGTACTAGTACATCTAATCTCCTTCGTGCAGTTTGACTGGCGTTAAATCCTGTCCTTTAGGCATATTCTATGTCAAACTGATAAAGGTAATAATAACTCCATCAATCTGATACCATCCTGGCATCAACTCCTCCACACCACCCTCCAATACCTCCGCATGCTACTCCAGATGAAGCTTCCACTGTTGGCAGTAGCCTCCTGCCACTTCTCTCGCGTGTTGGCACAAACTTACACAGAGTGCGATCCTCTCCAGAAGTGTAAGTTGGACTGTCCTCCAATGTCACGCGCTAGACAACTATCCGGATGGGAAAAGATGAATTGTTAAGTGAAACTGTTCAGCTTGCCCGCCGAATCCCGCCCTTGGGAAGTCCATCGAGATTGACTTAGCCAAGGGTCTCCCAGATGACTGGGAGGCGTCGAAGGATATCAAATATGGCAGTGATGGGGGCAGCTTCACGATCGAAAAGGATGGAATGAAGGCTGAGATCCACTCAAACTTCTACATCATGTTTGGCAAGGTGGATGTCACTCTCAAATCTTCGCCAGGCAAAGGCATTGTGAGCAGCGTTGTCCTGCAATCCGAATGCGGCGACGAGGTTGACCTGGAGTGGATTGGAGGAGATAATATGCAGGTCCAGACGAACTATTACGCGAAAAGGAATCTGGATCACACAAGAGGGGGATTCCATCCTAGTCCAGATAACCAGAACACTTTCAGAACGTACAGCATTGATTGGGATAGTGAGCGGATTATTTGGAAGATTGATGGGAACACCGTTCGCGTCGCTGAGTCGGCAGCTGGGAATTACCCACAAACCCCATCTTATATCAAAATAGGAAACTGGGCAGGGGGTGACCCTGCGCAGAACGCAAAGGGCACAGTTGGTAAGTTTCCTCTCGTGTGCATGTATCTAGGCCCCATATTGTGAGCTCTAAAATACCTAATACTGGATGCTCTAGAATGGGCTGGAGGTCCGGTTGACTACTCTCTTGCCCCTTTCACCATGCAAGTCAAATCCATAAAGATCGCCGATTATTCCACTGGGAAGGAGTATGTATATACAGACAAAACTGGGTCCTGGCAGTCTATCAAAGCTGTGGATGGAAAGGTGAACGGCCATGACCGAAATGACGGAACAAAGCCTTCGCCTGCCACTACCGCCTCCACTTTCGTTTCCACAACTGCGACGTCCTCACAGAGGAGTTGTGGCTCGAAAGGTACGTATTGATAACCACAAGCATAGGCACGGGAGGTGGTACCATATCAATGCCTTAATGCTCCTCTGATTTATGATCCCGTCGAGTCCTTTGGTATTGCAGGGAAAGGATCCTCGGTTCGGTTAGCCGTATATTGTGCCTTGCATGTCTAGAAGATATGAATTTCGCCCTATTAACCTTTGAACAGTACAAACATGCTAATTTCACCCTGAAATTCTGCAGGGTCTCCAGACGCTGCATGCGGTACCGGGCCATCAAGGAGCACGGAACCAACACCACCAAAAGGTACCGATCCGAACAATGGAGGCGATCGAACGAACGGCACCCCCAATGGTACAAATACTGGTACAAGTACTGGCACAAGTACTGGCACAAGCACGACGGACCCTAACAACCCTGAAGCACCCAGTAGCGCCAGTGGCCAGGGTCGGCTGCAGATCTTTGTGGGGATCGGCTGTGCTTTATTCGGTGCTCTCATGGCCGTCCTTTAAATCTTAAAGTCTGGTTAGAGTCATCACCATGGACGGATGCATAGGTATTTGGTGGCGGTTGTGGGAAATATCGTGGCCTGTCAGGGGCATATATGACTTCTCGCTTTAATTATTAATCATGTAAGATGCAGCTGTAATCTTAATAGGAAAAGTGTGTCTAATGATGTTCCGAACTTGCTTCCGATCCTAAAGTAACTAGTTAATTAGTTATAAGACTCGTCTCTCCTAACCATCTCGATCTTTCGATTGAATCCGTGAGGCCTTAAATATATTGACAGCAAGTAGCCTCTAGAGAGGAAATGTCCTCTTGAGCTCCATATGTCAGTAACCATGAGGTTCTGGCTATTTCCATTACCTGCATGTTTCTTATCTGAGTAGAGTCATCTCATAATCTTGAATCTCTTGTTCACTATATCTAGTTGTGCAGGCTGGCTCATGATGAGGTTTTAGGTCACAATAAATTACTATTTTTGGAAATTTTCACGCTTATTTAAGTACTATTTTTAAAACTTGAAAACGTAACTAATGATAACTAACACTCAAATAATATTTGAAGTCATCTAAAACAATTTTTTAAAAAATAAAAATAAAATAAAAAAATAAAATAAAATAAAATAAAAAAATAAAAATAAAATTTGAATATTATTATTAGACTATTATGAATACTGGTCTCATTTGATGAATGTGATCATGACTAGGTAGTAGTCTCACTGAAACTATATGGGATCACTATCTTCAGCATGTACTGTACATGTACATGTACATGTACATACAATCAATGGGACCCCGTATTTAGTTCCAGTCCCAGAATCAAGCTTCTTCTCTATTACTCTCTGACACCATAGCATATGCACCTTGTGATAGCTGGTGACATGTCCGGATAATAGTACTAGCACAGCAGGCCAGTCAAACTTTCCTGTATAAAATATCTCCCCCAAGGATCAGACTGAGCAGCGCGTTGAACGTGTCACCCAAGCTCAAAAGCCAATGAACTCTAGCTTTGATGAACAAGTAATCATCTTGGCCGGTACCTAGTGAGCATATGAGCATATTATTCCTACTGCAATGGTAATATAATTCGAAATTCAACCGCAACATTCAAAGGAAATTAGGAGCTACTCACGATCTTATCTGTCCGTCGTTCGTATCACTTGCACAATACGTTTCAGTTCTTTGATGTCTGCCACGACCAGGACGCTATCACCTTAGGGAATCTAGGCACCTCTGAACAAGAAACTGCTGGGTAAATGGGCCTGCAATTTTCTACTGGTTCGGCTCGTTGGCTGTAGGAACGAACACCAGGCAGGATTCCGTGAGGAGCTCAATGCTCATGCCATCCTTGAGTCCGCTCTGGCAGTCTCTAATTGTGCAACTTTCAACTAATAAAGTAAATAGCTACATTTTTCAGTCATGAAATAGCTTTCAGGAGGCGTGTCCAGTGATTGAAATAATCTCCCAAGAAGCATCAGTTGTCAGTTGCCACGAGAAAGTTTTTTCGACCTAGAATTGGCCGAACCGATGTATCCCGCGCGCCCTCTGTTGCTATCCATGATATTATTAGTGTGACACGAAAGATAAACGATTCTGGAGCTGGACTAGCTGTTTGAATATAATGTCATGGATGTTGTTGGATGGGATGGTGCATGGAGAAGGTTTGTAGGACTCAACGAACGAACATCAAATATTTATTTAAATATTTAAACCAAAAACCCTTTCCTTCACATCCAACACCAACGCCTCTCATATATCCCCACATCCCACACTCCAGACACAGCAACGGCATCAATAACTGTGGCTTAACTATACAAACCAGCTCCAGATATAATATAAACAAATCAACTATGGCATCAACACCACCTCTCTCTCCATCACCTGATCCGTCCAAGCCCGCCTCTCCACGGGTCGCAAACCGCGGCCTTGGGTTGGCAAGCAGACAAGGCAGCCGGTCCTCACGAAATAACAATGATAATGGCAGCAAAGGAGCAGCAACCACGCCAATTCCAGATGAAGACTACAGTGCCGATCTTCCATTGACGATGTCAGCGTCCATCGTGCTTACTGGCCTTCCGAAGGACTCCCATCAAGCGCTGGCTGATGTCGATGCCATTGATTCAGGCAAAGGTACGCATTATTACTTAGTATGAGACATTTTCACTCTCGTTTTGGCGGCCTGAAATGGATATTTAATTAAAATATCCGTTTTTGGTCGCCTTTCGACACCTTATAGAACGTTTTTTATCAAAGTTCACTACCGCAGGCAACGTTCTCAGGCGTATGGATCCTCTTCCTGCCCCTTGGCCCTGCCTTCTCTTGAGTTTTTAATTTAAAAATCCGGAGCTCTATCCCGTTCCTTCTTGCTATGTCTATGCTGCTTCATTGAAAAGAAGAAGCTTCTTTTGCCAGATCTTGTTATTGTTTAACTGTCTTTCATTGTCTGAAGGATGATGTGCGGATAACCCAAACCGCTTTACACGTTGCTCCCTCCGCATCTGTATGCTATCCCCAACATCACCCGAGAGGAGCACTGAAAGCTGACCCTTATCTTACATTTATTTTTTGATCTTAGTAACTGTCCGTTTCCAGCCTCTCCCATCCGCACCGATTCTGAGAAATCGTGTATTCAAAATCAGTGCTTCCCAGAAGTTTGAGACTGTGGTCAAATTCTTGCGCAAGAAACTTGATTGTAAAGATACCGACTCCGTGTTTTGCTACGTAAATAGTGTCTTCGCTCCCGGGCTCGATGAAGGAGTAGGGGGCCTTTGGAGGGTAGGTTTTCCATGATTTTCAATATGATGTGGTGTCTCTGTTGCGAGTTATAAAGGATTTAATGAGCCCGAGGAGGTAAATTTCTAATGATGGTTGATTCATTTAGTGCTTCAAGACGGACGACCAACTTATTGTGGCGTATTCGATGACGCCAGCTTTTGGATAATGAGATATCGCCTTGGCTTTAAATCGCTGCTGCCCAGCGATTGATGCCGAGTTGCAGCCCCAAAACTACCCGCTATACCTCAATAGCGAGAGGGATTCAAGGAATCACTTAAAATCACTAACTAATTTATTCCCTGATAACTCTTGACACCGAGACGGGGCGAAAGACGGGACGAAAGACGGGACGTGATGTCCGCCATAACAAAAATCGAGTGCAAACACACCCGTAAAATCAGCGCTCGACAAAACCAGTCGGGGTAATCGGTGCAACACAAAATCAACATATATATGTATATATCCATTGAGAAATGCAAAGGTATCTTAATTTCTATTCGCTAGTTTTTCAAACTCCTCAACATCCTCCTTCGATATAGGGTATGTGTATTCTAGGGAAGGATATTCACCACTTTTGACCTCGTCTCTATATTTCTCAATCGCCCTCAAGCTTTCCCCCCATACATCGCCGTACTTCTTCACAAACTTCGGGAGATACCGACCAGGCGGGAAGTTGCCGGTCATGTCGACTTGGACCAACACTTGGCCCGAACATCCAGCACCAGCGCCGATTCCGATGGTTGGAATTTTCAGTCTGTCGGTGATGATACGTGCAATCTCTGACGGGACAGCTTCAAGAACAACCATAAATGCGCCAGCCTCTTGAACTGCAAGAGCGTCGTTTAAGACCCTCAGGGCACCGGCAGTTGATTTACCCTGGACACGAAAACCTCCTAGCGCATGTTGGCGTTGAGGGGTTAGACCAACATGGGCCACAACTGGTATCCCGGCCGTGGTGATTGCCTTGATAGTTGGCACCATCTCCTCACCCCCTTCTAGTTTGACACTTTGGACTCGTCCTTCTTTAATGAGGCGAATGGCGGACGCAACACCCTGCTCTGGAGATATCTCATACGAACCCATGGGCAAGTCGCCAACCTAATTCAAGGGACCAATTAGCCATTGCCATGGGAGTAACGCATGTAAACGAGGCATAAAACGTATAGCAACCTACAGTGAAGGCAGATCCAACCGCACGGGATACACTCCGGCAATGGAGTATCATTTCGTCCAGGCACACCTCACTAGTGTCGTCCATGCCAAGGGCAACCATTGCTAAACTGTCGCCCACGAGGACCATATCCATACCAGCTGCTTCTGCGACATGCCCACTTGGGAAGTCATGTGCCGTTAACATAGTGATAGGTTCCTTCTTCTTGTGCAACGCTTGCAATGATTTGATAGTGATTTTCTTGCGAGTGATGGGTTTGCCCATTGGGGAATGGGAGCTATGACGGACTTGGCAGGGCCATAGAGTCGACTTCGTAATAGCGGGCAGGAATACAACGGGTGAGCAGCGAAATCGAGACAGAGCAACAGGAGGGGCTGTCAACCTGACGAGCCCAATGGAAGACTGGAGGGCCATGGTGGCGGGGGAAGAGGGGAGAGCTGGCCGATTCAGTCGGGATTTTGGGACAACAGGCACGGAACAAGATTTGGTAGATACCGCAGCAAATGCTTAGGGAATTTAAAAATCATGTTTCTCGAATAGCTGACAACCGCAACTGTTGGTATATATACAGTTTGATACGTGCTGGTTTATGCAGCGTAGACAGGAGAATCTCTGGAGAAATTCATTCGAACTAGTTCTACTAATTGCCTTTTTCTTGTTTATCCGTTCCGTCGGGCGAACCGAGGTAACCCGGTCATGCATGGATGATTCAGCAAGCGGTCGTTGGGTCCGCTTACGTTATCTATTGCCCAGCCTTGGCACTTTCCTTGGCACTCCGCCATTTTTTTAAGACTTCAGGACTTCAACTCAACAATGCAGACCATGCACGATGTATTCATTGGTTCCCAGTGATATCTACAGGATAGAGCACTGTAGTTACAGGACTTTGTGTCTTTCAAATTACCCTACGCCGACCGGAATGCATGTCATTTGAGCATGGGCCACCACTGCACTTCGTACCACATCGGTACCCAGTTTCGGCCAATAATTCGACCAAACAGCCTAACTACATGACATGCCCTCTGCTCAGAAGCTAAGCTTCCCACCTAGAATTCAGCGTGCGACCGACATATTAGTACGCACATTCTATGTCGTCCTGGATGAAAGTTGCGTTGCTAGGCCTGCTGCTCTGCCGATAATGATCATGGCATTCTGCATTCGACCCTCTCCGCCGCATCTATGCCCTTGATCACGCGAAATTACTGTGATGTATGTATGTACATGTACATGACGATAACGCGATCAGTCTGCAAAAGTAACATCCAAATTGATTGCAAAATTTTGAAATGGAGCTCCCTCCCTCCTGGGTAAGGGAGGGACCGGGCGCCATTCACCCCGTGCTACTTTCGGTCGGTCAAATTATCCTGGTTGAGAGATCGGCCCGCACAGGCCGCTGTAGTATCACCAGCGAAACTTTCTTTGGCTTCGGTACTGTAGCAGGGCCAAAACTATTGGACAGCTTCAGGGCTGGAATTATCGACAACATCTTACGGCATAAGTATGCAAAAAGGAAAGATCTTGCACCCAGCGGTTTGAGCTCCTCGTTGTTTTCTCTCTGCAGCCACGGCAATAATATATTCGATTGATATTGCTTCAGGATAATAAATCGAGGCGGAAACCTATGCCCATGTCCGCGGAAAATATTCGCAATGACGTTGTCTTGGAATAGTCATATCTTCATTACCCGTTAAGCTACCGTCTGTTCTTGGGCTAGACTACATGACAATATATTTTCCAATTCAATTGTTCCGCTACATAACGAGGGGCCGGAGATTTACAAAGCCTTGACTCTTCACCCAGCTACAGCTTATTTCTTTATTTCGTGAGGAAACAATGATATGTTGTACTGTACCTTGGTAACTAGCCCAAGATTATTATCTCGGGAAAATTAGAACCGCAGCTAGCAGATCTCATTTGGAGAAGCTCAGTTGTTCTTTTTGTTATAGGATCCCCTGACTACACGCGGACCTCAGATGTGCTGCTCAGTGGATAGGTGTTTTCTCAATGGAATTCTAACTGTCTATTTTCAGAGCCATTGAAAGGGGTCAACCACCTAATCCTGGGGCTTGATATTGTGGTTGGGGCTGTACTCTTTGTTGTACATGAGGATAAATAAATCCTAATAGTTGGCCCAGTTCTGCCGTGGGCACCTGCGGGTGAAAGTATCCTTCGACGCTCTACAAATTCATGGAGCGTATGTTAATTTGTCGAGGATGGCCAATGGTCATTCACATCAAACCAATTTCATGGATTTTATTTTCCTTCCCTTCTTTGTATCTCTCCCGTCCCCACCTTGCTTACATTCGTCTAGAACATGATCCACATCTCATCCTATGTTTCGATGGTGACAGCGTTCAGATGTGAGCATAGGTTTCTCTACCATTTTTACCCCCTATATTTTGGAAAACTTGCCGAGTAGGGAAATATTGTTATGACTAGAATTATCGGCTTCCCGAAGAGGAAAGCGGATTGCTCCAGCAAGTCATGCATGTAGATCTCGTTACAAACCAGGCCGCTAAATATGAAGGCCTCCTATCAAACAAGTTCCATGCACTCCTGTTGTGACAACGCCTGTGATCACATCACATCCCCTCCTCGCCAAAGTAAAAAAACAATGCCAAAAATAGAATAAATAAGACATATAAATAAAAGTAAAATCTCAAAGGAAAAGGAAAAGAAAAGGAAGTGGAGGAAGGAGGGAAGTTATTGCGCCGAGATATTTGCTTCCCTTTAACAAAGAAGAATGGTACTAAAAGGATTTTGCAATATATTTTAACAATGAAGCACTCGATTGAAACTATGTATTCAGAACCCGTGAGATATAGTCGACAGTTGTGGGTCAGGAGGCAAAGTAATATTTCTGGCATTTCCCTTCGAAAAGAGTGTGCATTTGTCGTTCGAGGGAAGAGCGGCTGTTCAGTGCCACAACTTGAAAAGCTGTGATGCCATCAATGCTGATCTCTAAATACCCTACCATTCCCATGATGTGTGACAATAAATGAATCGTTCATTTTCAGTTCGGCTGTCCTGATCTTAAGTTGGTAAACTTAAGCGGCGGTTTCCATGACTGTAAGCTCTGGCTCTCGTTCAAGGGCATTGACTAAAATACGAGAGCATTCAATAAGTATTTGGATTCGGTTGCTCGTTAAATCTCTCTATTGTCTCTCTTCCCTTTCTCTTCGAGTGTTAAGAAATCCGGTCTACCTACTAGCAGCTGCAAATATCATGCCAAACTCATCGACTTCTTCAAACCAGAGCTCGGCCCGTGGATCCATCCGGATCCCAGTATTGATTTCGAATATTTCCCCATGGCGATAATACGGCCCATCCCAGTGGGCTAACCATCGGTTGTATAATGACTCCCACTGCTCGTTTGTCGTGGCTTGCCATAGGTACTTGGGAGCCGGCGCGGGCATATGGTGTAGTTCGCTACAATCAAAGGCTGGTATGCAGTGATACACACTATAACCCCAGTATATAGTGTACAAACTTAGTGCCGCTCGTCGTTTGCAAGTAACGGCTATCCAGCACTCCCAAAAGGGCCGAGTACGTTCGATCTCCTCCTGGAGTACCACGCCCGTTGACACAACGTGCTGAATTATACTCCTCAGCTGCCTTACGAGCTTATCCTCAAGTAGTGGGATGGTCTGTTGGTCATTAGAAGGAAATAAGAGCATAAGGGTATATATCGTCAGCGCTTGCAGAGCTGCGACGAGCTCGGTCTCGTCGAGCGTTTGAAACTACGAATCTATCAGCCCTAATCCTCAACTCAAATGAAAATACTTTCGCCTAGTAGCA
The DNA here is from genome assembly GCF_000003855.2 of Blastomyces gilchristii SLH14081. Lineage (NCBI taxonomy): Eukaryota > Fungi > Ascomycota > Eurotiomycetes > Onygenales > Ajellomycetaceae > Blastomyces > Blastomyces gilchristii. The sequence goes on along the minus strand of NW_003101680.1, from coordinate 2,063,549 downwards.
TACCGAGTTTGCAATTGTTTGCATTTCTCTCCTCACTGTTTGTTGAACAATGCTGGCTCCTCCGTGAGGCTGTCCATGCCACATTTTTACGAGGGCGAAACAGTTCGTTAGAGGTTCCGGGATAATTCCGTCCGAAACTTGTTTGGGGTGTATGATAGGGGGCAACTGAGTACCTTTGGCCATCATTCGAGGCCAGGTTTGAGCTATTCGAAATAACGTTTGCATGGTGTGACGAGTCAATCCCAGAGCATAAGCGGGTGGCGGAGTTGAGGGTGCTATTTGAACACCTTCGCCGCTACTTGAGTCGGGTATATTTCTAACCAAGGCATAATTGTAGTTCAGGCTATCAACATCGGTATAGCCGTCGAACACAGCTGATAATTCATTCTCAAGCACTCCAAGGTCTGGAGGTAGTATGGAATGGAAATCTAATGTCTCGCTTTCAGGAGTAGGGAGTTCAACCTCCGGGTTAAAGCCACCACACAGTGGATCAGGTCCGAAACGGACATGGCCTTGCAGTGGACTGGTAGATTTTTGACTGTCCTTTTGGGGAAATCCATGGCTTTCAACACCGATTTCCGGGCCTGCAGGGTAGGTGGGATACATGCAGATGGTGTTTCGGAGAGTACATCGAGAACAGGTCGGACGCTTTAAATCACACCGCGTCTTTGCTGCCGAGCACTCACGACAAGCCTTTTGTCGGACAACTGGAGGCCGGCCATCGACACATTTCTTGGTATGTCGAACAAGAGAAGATTCTATAGATCGGTCAGTCTATATACAACCAAGGAGTTCTGAAATTGGGCGGAAGTTGTTCACTCTGAGTAAACCTGAACTTGCACTTTACACATTCGAAGCCACCCGCGTCTTTCATTTTCAATTTAATTTTTATTTCCTCAAGAAACGATAAAGGATTTCAGCCCCATACGCATGCTGGCGGTTCCTCCGTTCCTTTGAGGGGTTTGAAGCATGTAAATAGGGAGGGATCAGCCCGGAGTTCTGGGTTCCGGTTGCAGCTGACAAATTGGCCAACCCTGCCTCATATCAAAAAATATGGTTGCCAAGTGTCTAACGCCAACATCATCACACTACGAGAAACCTATTCCAAGATTACGCTGTCATCACGAGTTGTTCCACTTCGAAGTTGAAATTGTATTCAACCGCTGTGTATGACCCCTATCACCGGCTTAAATCTCTCTCTTGCAGCACGGCCAAACAACCCAAGCAACAAATCGAGTGACGCCTTTAAAACCCGTCAAGTGACGTATGTGAGGAACTAATATCTATGCATACATACACAGCTAGTGAATCACGGCTGTAAGATAGCTGCGGACATGTCCTTACCTTTACCAAGCTCGGTCGGGCCGAACTCAACAAAGGGTCGGCAATGGTTTGTGTTGTTTGGCTGCCGAAAATATTGAGCCTGGGTCAGCACAGGAATAACAGCCGCAGAAATTGAGGAGAGTAGAGAAGAAATTAAAGAGTCGGGTGCCGGTATTATATGCATATTCCCAAGAAAGAGGACAGAAAAGCAAACCGGAGAAGAGAGAAATAAAGCATTTAAATGAAGATACTATATTTGCCTTCCCCGTGTTCTGAAGTAGTCAAGGAATAATAATCAGAAGAGCGAAAATACGAAGCGAACGAAGAAACAACAAATCAAGCTTGAGAAAACGTTAAATGAGCTAGCTCCCTCTAATAAACACAAAAGATTTCTTTGAAAGAATTAGAAAAAGCCCCCGGAATGAATGTAATCTTGTATTTGCAACTGAGGGGTTTCACCAATTATCCACATCCTGATGCTTGAGCGGACGTTCAAGAGACCTGAGCAGTTCATCCAGTTCGATCCAGTTGGAAGAGGTCAACGCAAACTTGCGATGCTTTCTCGTCAATACATGCTGTGTGACCACGGGAGTCAGCTAACAACGGTAACGATAAGGGGAGAAAAAGCGATCTTATGCTTGTAGCTTACCTCCTCAAAATCCTCGAACTTGTCACGACAATTCTCACAGTATCCTGGCTTGGGATCACGCTTCTTCTGCCTGGATCGCGCCGTATTACTCTTCCTGCTGGCCTGCTGGGGCTTCTGTACCTTCTCACCTTCCGACTGGGTGGTGCCGTCTTCATCGATCTGATCGAGGTTGCCGGTCGCCTTACTCTTCGCTGCTCTTGTCACTGGGGCCCTGGAAGCTTTAAGAGCACCAGAAATGTCCGTCATTCTATGCGAAGAGGGAATCCCGCTTCCATTCGCCGATAAGGTACTGTGTCCCTTCTCAAGAACCTTCCTCTTCAATCCGTGCACCTCTTTACTCGTTCCTGCTTTCGCTCCTGGGGCTGCTGCGGTAGATGATACCATCTGCGATCTGATTGCTGACGTGATGTTTGATGGCTGGACTCCAGATGCCGCCGGTTCCCGCGCTAGATAGGTGGCGAGAGAAGCTTTTGCATCAGGGAATGTCTCAAATCCTTTGGTACGAGGAGAGGCGGGTTTTGCTGGCAGCATTAAAAGAGTCTCAACCCGCTTGGGGGCTGGAACAGGTGCTTCTCGTGTAATTGTTTGATTCACACCTTCCTGCGCGTCTTGCAAGGCTCGTTTCTCAACAGAGCGCTCTGGGGGTTGCATTGTCTTTATTTCCGTAGTCGCCGTAGATTTCTCCTTCGTAGCAGGCCACTTATCTTTCGTCTGATTAGCGGTAGCTTTCCGCTTCTCCAATTCTTTTTTCGTTAGCGGTTCATCGATAAAAGGGCATTTCCCCAGCGCAGCGCTCCGAAACTGCGGCCATGCTCCATCCTGTCGCCTGGCAACCTTCGGGTACTCACGGACCATAACTGGTCGAGTCTTCTCTTCGTAATCATGGATATATATAAATGGGCCTTTGAAGGGAATAATTTCTTTCGACGCCAAGATAGAGTCTCGATCTGTAGGTCCATGCAAGCGTTCGTTTCGAAGGACCTGGGACAGATCCGTTTCTGCCCTCCCCCTTCCAGCACCGGATACTGTGCCATTACTACGTGTATAATGACCATGGTGAGCGATATTTTCACCATCATTCATCGTAGATATCACGCGCTGTAATTTCTCAAGGGCCCAGATCTTCATATTCATTTGCCTTGCCCGATATAGGACATCCTTATTATCTCGTCTCGTATCACCCTCCTGCCCTGGCCGCTTGTCGGATATTTTCCTGGGTCTTCCCACTCCCTGGCTGACATGGCTGCTCTCGTAATTCTTCTCCAGAAGTGACGGGTCAACAGTTTGGACAGATCCATCGGCATTTTGTTGGCCCAGAGGAGCATTGGTAGATATCTCTGTGTGATTCGGGGAGTCCATTCCACGAGGGATTGGACGAGCAGTGACAACATGTGTCACTACCTTGGAAAAGAACTTCTCCTCCGTCTGTAAAGAACGTAAGCGACCACATCCAACAAATACCAAATTTGATATGCCTGAACAAACCAACACGGAGAAGAAAAAAGAGAAAAATAACTTACAGCACCAAGAGCCATAATCTGCCTCGAGCACTTGTTCCTAACATCTTCCGGGATACTCTCAAAGTAAAATACAAACTGGGGAAACGCCTTACGATAGTGTTTCTGCCACTGACGAATACTATCCAAAGTTTCCCCCCCAGTCCTATCATATCTGGTTCCTCGCGAATTATGTGCCCTGTCCTTCTCCCTCGCCGCAACAAGCTTCCTTTCGAACGCTGTTGGTTGGGAATTGGTATTCTTGCGCGTAAACACCTTCCCTTCCGTACTGGTCACCGCCAACTTTCGTGGAGATTTGTTGTTCAGGTCACCCTCATTTTTCTCCAGCATCTGCTTCTTCGGGGGAGGTTGCATAAAGAGCATCTCTGTCTGATAATTTCCAGGAAGGTTTCGCTTCCCTGAGGTAATAGCACCTCGATGCGGCGAGTTAGTGCCATTGGGGATGTTGACCAGGGGAACCCGACGGCTCGACATTGCGATCGATGGTTGAGGTGAAGGTGGTATAAATACAGCTGCCATGTATATGTAAGTGATATCCTGCCCGTGAGTGAGAGAAGGAGGGTGGGAAGGAGGGGTATCTTTTGGCCCAAAGTTGAGCACGGGAGGTACCGCACGTCGTGTTATGAGGCAGCCCGAGCTCACGACGCGGTCATGACAAGACAAGAAATGAGGTAATTGGCAATTAACATCAATAGGATACAGATAATTGATTAAAAAAAAATAGAAGAATCCCTTGGGGACCCGCAGAGGAGTTAAATGAGTAATCCTGTCAAGTCCCCGTTCACACAGCTGAGGTTTGGAGCTTGTTTGTTTGGAGGAGAGTCCGGGTTGAGGTTGTTTTGCTTGTCAAAACCCGCGCTGTCCGCCAGCCAATAGAAGCGCGCCTGTTGATGGGGGCAAACCCTAACCCTACTAGCGCTGTTTACCGCCAGCCAACTTCGTCGTTAAGGGGTTCGTGCAGTTGACATGCAGCTTTCGGAGACGGTAATAAAATAAAGCAATTCTGAACTATATCTCATATGAGATTATGAAGTGTGAATTTGATATATTTTACAAAGTTGTTGTTCTTCCATGACCGACACCGGCCTAAACACTTGAAAACAAACTACAATAGATCAAGGAATACAAAATTTACACCTGTTTTATTGTACAGTAGACAAATATCACCTCATGGACAGAAACAGTTGTGCCTATCGCAGAGCTTCAATGTCATCGATCTTTTACTCAAGTTAGCAAAGAATCCAAAAGAGAAGGAATTTCCACTCTCATCCTCCTACCTCTTTCACCGCTTCTGTAGTCAGAATAAGCGGGTTCTCTTCTCCAATGCAAACACTATCCTCAATTCGTATTCCGATTCCTCGAAAATGTTTCGGCCACCGCTCGTCGTCTGGGACGTAAATACCACTATGACTTGTTAGTTTAGCATCCTCGCGAAATTATGTTATAGAATAGCTTACGGCTCAATTGTTATACATTGCCCCGCCTCAAGTTCGAGATTTCTTGAATATCCCACGCAGTCATGCACATCCAATCCAATGTAATGTCCCAGATGGTGAGGGAACAAAGTTGCCATGGCCTACGAAGAAGTGGCAGTTAGCAGTGGTTGAAGTTGATCTTAAATTGAAGGCTGGGAAGAACTCACGCTTCCAGACACATCAAAGCCAAGCGCCTTGAGTTGTTCTCGTAAGCCCTTTTCCGCAATGCCGTGTAGCATATCAAGCGAGAGGCCAGCAGATTCACGACATAGCGATACACATGTACGCTGCACGCTCAGAATGGCATTGTACAATTCCTTCTGTGGCTCTGAAAATTTGCCATTAACTGGCCAGGTGCGCGTAATGTCAGATATATAGCCTCCATATTCCTTGATCACAGTTAGTAAACTCGGAAACATCTTTAAAAAAGGATAAAATGGGGCCCATACACCACCGCCATCAACAAGGACCATGTCTTCGTTTCTACGCCAGTTACGGATAAGTGTCACATCCAGTTAAATTGGCCGTGTTACCGTCATACCTGAGTACATCGTCGTTTCTGACGTAGTGGATGCTTAGCGCATTCTAAAAAACAAATATTAGCTCGCAAAAACAATACAAAAATTATAGGAAGAAAAATTTTACCTGGCCACCAGCAACAACAGGCACAAAAGCCGGGCCATCACAGCCATTCATTTTGAATTGGTACTCTAAAAACGCATGGATATCCTTCTCCTTCGTAAATCCATTTCTCATAGCCTCTGTAAAAGCCCGGCCTGAAGCTTGTCCCGCCTTTCGCATATTTTGTATCTCCCCTTCACTTTTATAGATCCGTAATTCGTTGAGAACTGGGCGCAATGCCCTCATTTTGTGTGAAGCCATAATTTTCTCTAATACACCGTTTTTCTGCTTGAGCAAAAAAAAGAAACGAGATAAAGACGATCGCGACGGGTCGGTAAGCCTGAGGTCTGTATATATTGTGGAAGCATCTGAAAGGATCGATGGAGGAGATGTGCTGACATCGTCAATGCTGCCGCTCTATAGAAAAACAAGAGGTTAGCACAATCCCAAGGAAGCAGATGCATCGTGTATTTTACTATATCAGCATTAAAAACGTCAATCGCGGCCTGGACTCCCGACCGGGCCCCTTCCCATAGCTCCGCTTTTGGGTCTTTCTCGCGAACGTAGAGGTGGAAGACATGATCATTATCCGAACCGTCATTTCCTAGTATATATCAGAACAATCCTAACCATTCTTTTAAACGGCTTAGAAACTCACCAATAATAGCTAATGCGCCGGGCTCATTAAAACCTAGTCCACTCGATAAGCAAAAGTCGCCAGAGAACAGAGTGGAACAATTTTTCGCACCGGTAAGATAGAAGAAATCCGGATCTTGGTGGTACTCGTAGAAAACGCTCCCTGATCTATATTTTATGTCCGAAGCGGCGACGACCGCAATTGCGTTCTTGGGTAGCTTTGACGCAAGCTTGGAGCGGCGATGGGCATATTCGAGGGCGGTAATACCGGGCGTCACTGGAACAAGAACAATATGCCAATTGTCAATTTCGAGGGTCTTCAAATGTCTTTGCATTATAATAAGGGCTCCACATACATTCCCCAGCTTTTAGGATATGTGGATGTGTTTCGTGAAGAGGTTGTCCGAAGCGGAGCTCTGCCGCGGACACTGAAGCGTAGAATCGTCGCGCTGCCAGTTTATTGAATGAGCTTCTTAAAAGACAACCCCTACCGCTGCAGCTAACTGGATAATTGGTCGCATATCGGGCCCATTGGCGCAGGGATGGAAGAGTCCGTGACATAGTTTTGCAATTGCTCCGATAACAATCGACATCATTTGTCTGTTCTGTTGCCAGAGAAAATGACGACCCTGGAGATTATGCAAAAATGTCTTGGCAAGATTGCCCTAAAATAACTTACACAAGCACTAAAACAATAGACTGATTTCTTCATACAACACAATACTGGTTATATTTGAAAATAGAAATATTTTTCAGTTAATCATTCCAGAGAGTAGCTACTCTATAATTCTTATCTTCAATATATGAATTGTTTTGAGATAATGAGACACTATGATAGTGTGTATGTATTTTAGATGAGATTGATAGATTGATTATGGCTAGAAAATTAGAATTTTTTTTTTTTTTTTCAATCATGCTCACCTTTTTTCCAACCAACCATATCCAACTAGAACCCGCAAAAAAATACCACATAAGGTAAGCTTGAAAATATTATATAAATTTCCCAATGACAACATCGTAAATGTTGGCATAAGTGGTACTGTTCCGCCTTTAACCACCAGCGAAGACTGGTGACCGAGCTCTTTTGCCTAAGTGTCCTAGAGTAAAGAAGAAAGTGCGTCAATATATGCTATATATAATGTACTTTATGATTATGCTAATAGTTCACTCCTTAATGCGGATAGTTGAACACCATCTGGAAATATTTCCGCCTCTCAACAGGATGCTGGGAGCTCCCATTGAGTTACACTGGAACTTTGCGCAACAGACCGACAAATGGCCGAGCCCCAAGAATAACTTGCTTGGGAGTCTCAATGAATTCTTCGAGGAGGAAACTTCTTCCACCACATCTTCCCCAAACAAACTTGAATGTTCCACCACAGAAATAAGTACAAGGCTATGCCTGCTATCAAACGAATCCCGCTCGGATATACAGTATGGGGGGTGGGTTTTGGTGGTTGTCGATTTGCATGTAGAGGCTCCAAGTGGGGATCACTAACTTGCTTAAGTTAAGCTTAAACTAACCGCAAAACCAATCACCATCAGTTTCAACTTGTGCTCTTATTTTTTCGAGTGTTGAAGAGGCATAAAAATGGCTCTTGACCTCAATGATCTGCGCTTAGGCACAACGCGCGGCACTTCATTGGAGAAGTCACAGAGCTGAGGCATCCTCCAACGCCAACGCTAAACCTGTCAAGGAGAAGGCTCGTATTGCGACGAAGATCATACGCCAACAATGAACAAACCTCAAGAAGCATCATGAGCGGCGTCCTTGTTGACAGAACATTTATAAAGAGTGATGGCATCGCTGTGGCCCATTATTCACAGACCTCTCATCCTGATATGGAACCACTTCATTTTCGAACATTACTATGGGCAACAACCAATCGCAGTATAAATTCTCACAATGTTTGAGATAAAACCTACGAAAAGGCCCTCTGAACACAATTCGGAGGTCCCACCTAGCAAGTCCCCAACTAAATATCTCCAACTGTATACCCGCCTGTACCCTGGCCACAAGGCTCTGCTCGCCCCTTCAGATACGGAACCTGCCCAGTATTTTGTGGTCAACAAAGTCCCTCACAAACATGCCAGCCAATGGGTCCCGGTCTTCTGCAGGGGGGACAACCCCAAATATACCCCTGAGACGACCGTCATCGGACGTGCCAGGCGTACTGCCATGTGGACCTCCTTCAAAGTTTGGCTAGGGGACGGTGTCAGCGAAATTCTCAAGAACAAGGACCGACGCAGAAAAGCAAAGAGCTATGCACGTAAGGAGAAATTGCGCAAGTTCTTTTGTCGAGGATCAAAGCCGCCAAAGGAGCCGCTGAAGGATGAGGAGCCGGTGTCTGGGAAGGTGATATTGGTGCGTATGCATCGGTCGGGATTATCGCGGAAGGTCGAGTTTGAGATCGAAGGGACACGGTATAGATGGTCCGGTACACGGAGATTTGCCACGGGCTTCATGAAAGGAGTCAAGGGTTGGTCTCATTGCTTGAAGGTACGTATTCACAGAAGCCGACTAGAGGTAACGTAGCTACATTATGCCGCTATTGTGACCCATGGTATGTTGCTGTCGTATGATTATGGTAATTATTTCTACATAGCTCATCCGTACCTCCGACCACGCCCTAATTGCAACATTTGAAAAGCGCCGTTCAGCACACTACCACCGCTCAATCAAAACCGGACAGCCACCAAATAAGAAGAAACTGTTCATTGGGGCACTTCGTGTTTATGAAGAGGCTTATGAACTGCCAATTGGTGACAATAATGGTGTTGGAGGATCCTCAGTGGCTGCTTTTACGCGCAGAGTGGATGCACTCGCCAGCAACCCGCACAGTCGCGCGAAGGATGAGAAGGATCTCAACCCCGATGGACCACATGTGGGGAATCTCACGGAGGACATGATCATGCTGAGTTGCTGGATTGTGGCGGAGGCTGAGCATCGGTTGCGGTATAAGATTTTTGACGTCCTGCAGGAGATAGGTGAGAATGCTGGAGGGTGAGCTTCAGGTATGGGAGCTGTCGAGTCTGTTCCTCGAGGCGAAACAGTAGGTTTGTGCGGGTTCTTATCGTGTTATCCGAAGGATTGTCAGCATTTCTATAGAATAGGGATCTTTTGTTTTTTATTATGTGGGATGTGGTATGACAGTGGGCGGTTTCTTTTTAAAATCCTTTACTAAGAGTGGTAATAAAGGCTTGTTACAGCATGAAGGCTACACAATCGTCTCCTAGCAGTCTCGCACTATCAGATATCATCGATTAGTGTTGCTATATTTAACATCTGATTTGATACTTCTTCAATACGTCAGATTATACACATGTAGAACCTTGGAAAAAGTGGTTACTCGTCCACTTTTTTCGTATCGGTCGATATTCAGGAGTGCTCTCCACCAACTTACATAGAAAATACCCCCAGCAATGATCCTTTTAGTATAGAGTCTGTGGTTTAAAAGGCAGGATGATGGGATTGTAGTATGTGTTCACTTATGAGCTTCGTCAGGGCGCTAAATAATTTAGCGGGCTGATATGGATGTGAACAGTGAGCTATATAAATAGTTTCTGTCCGAGTTCAAGCTTAAATGGATTGTCGGCCTTTTGCACTGAGAAACGGAAATGAGAAAGCCGATATGCTCCTCTGTACGGTTTAGAGAAATCCACCAAATTCAATCGTAAGAGTGATCAGGCACAATGTCTGCTCCAGCCATTCATAGACACCATAAATCACAGAGCTGTCTGCTGCCCCTCCTCTCCGCGCATCTTCCCTATTCAGGGCCTCTCTTCAGGCGCATCCAGCACTCTCTCATCTACCCATCTGAAACTGCACAGATTCTCGCAACCTTTCCCCCAGCACCAACAGCCGCATCCGTCAACGCGTACTCACCGTGGCTCGTTGTGAGCGTGGATGTCTATGCCGGCAGCGAAACCCAAATGTGGCTCTATTCAAGCGTAGAAGCTGGGGCCTCCGTACCATCGATACAGGAATGGGCTGCGATAGAGGAGCTGCCGTTGGCTATAGGTCAATGGAGCAAACTCGTTCTTGAGCCTGAAATTGTAGTAGAGATATAGGCTCAGGTTCTTTCTCTATGTCTATACATCCAAACACATCTTATCCCGCCATATATCTCATATCTGGAATCGCAAAGGAACGGACGTAACCACCCCCCTGACTCCAACCCACCTACTCCATTTCACGGCAAATCCGTTAAAAAGATTCCGCCCCATCCATCGACATCATTCATGTTTGGCACCTTGCATACAGACATCTACGATCTGTTACAGGCCACGATGACTGGCCCTGAGAAGATACCACCACATTTACCAAGAATCCGCATCCCTCCCCACGATTCTGGAGTTTACATAAAATATATTTTCCACCGGTCTACATACGATCCACCGTGTAAAGAACACGGGAGTGCATCTGAGATTAATGATAGTGATAGTGGCCTTCCCCAAGGGTACCGGTTCCACGACCTCAAGCGTCGTGTGGGAGTCCAGGCGCAACAGGGGGATCTGGTGCTTAGTCGCACCGATATCCCGCGGTCGAAGGTGCGGTCGAAGGAGATCTTAGAGCAAAATCATAGTGTAGCGGTCTACTACGATGGAGGTGCTAATGATACAAGCTCTTCTTGTCCCGGGGGTACGGCCAACAGGGCCCCTGACTATGCCTCAGGGGAAATGCCTGTGGCATGGGCTTTTTCTAGGGCTGGATGGGAGTTTGTGTACCCTCCATGTGGAGGAGGGACACTACGGACACGGATTGGCGAGAGCTATCGGGAGGGAGGTAATGAAGCTAGCGATGGGGGAGGAAGGGGTGTTTACAGCTAGATCTAGATCTAGATCTAGATTTGACAGCGGTGGGATAGGCAAGGGAGAGGATGAATAGTGACCAAGGGTGGGTATTTGCCGATGTTTCACTGCAAAATAAAGTCAGTCGGAGGGTGATGTGGAAACTGGGAGGAGGGAGAGCCAGCATGGACTGTTAAATGGGTTGTTGTGGAGGTTGTGGAGGTTGTGGAGGTTGTGGAGGATTGACATTTGCATCCTCCCCAAAAGGGATGTGCTTCTGGCACATGCATGGACTGTACAATGTACAGTACATTACTGTATATCGGCCGACGGACCTAAATAGACAGCCATAACATCACTCATATAACTACTCTAAGTTTGCATGAATTTTGATCCGTGCCTCGTTTGCTCGAGAATTTTTGCGTGCGTTGGAAGAGCTCATCGTCATGGCGCCGAATACGAGGCTATTATTCTTCAGTCGCAAATCCGCCGCCGATAGGCTGTGAAAACCGAAAACGTCCCCCCACACGTTTTAGAATACGGCAGTGGCTTTCCATTATTGATGATTAGTAGCTAGTGGAAGGGCGCAAAGCATCGGTCAACGTCAAAAATTAGTGGCGGGTTTGTCAAAAAGTGCGCCGGTGGTAGCCCTGGAATAACAAGCCCAGACTTGCCCCTCCAACCAGAGGAGTCATACACAAACGAGCAAAAACATTTAAGGCTGAGTAGTCTCCTCAGCTTTTCTGGGTTTCCAATTCTTCCGTGATTCAGTCCGTCCTGCTCTGAATCTATACAATCCTTGATAAGCATTTTGGATACTCCGTGCCGAAAAGAGTGCCTTTATCCAGCTGTTACCTCTCTTGTATATATCGAAGGGTATATACCTATATCACGTTTGAAGCTACGCCATCGCGTCACAGTACCAGGTTTGGAACAATTGAGACAATGGGGAAGTCACTGGTTTATCCAAAACTCCCCAGGAGCGCATTGAACCGGTACAAACACCGGGGTAGGCTTCCCTCCATACAGACCCTATTTCCACAGAGATTCATACATACCTCTACTCCCCGACAGCAGCCATCAATTAATACGTAAGATCCAGGAACCTACGACTTGGGCCAAATTCACTCCATTGTCAATGAATCTGCCGTCCTACATGTTGCCTTTCCCGCAGGCCCTGACGATCCATTCCCGGCCGTCCTTCCCATGATTGGCCAGATGGGCTCATTCGAATATCCGTCCGCAGACATAAATGAGCCTCTGGACTGCTACCTGCATGGCTACGTCAGTTCGCGAATCATGAATCTTGCTCGAGCTACCAACGGCGAGGGCGAGAACCCGGGGCTCCCAGTCTGCATCTCCGCCGCACACGTGGATGGCTTCATCCTCTCCCTCACCCCTAACTCGCACAGCTACAATTACCGCTCAGCCATACTGCATGGGTACGCCCAAGTTGTCACAGACGAGGCGGAAAAGCACTGGGCCATGAAAATAGTGACCGACGGCGTCGTGGAGAATCGCTATGATAATACGCGCGTGCCGCCCAACAAGGTAGAAATGACGTCGACGTCGATACTACGGGTGAGGATTGTGGATGGCAGTGGGAAGATCAGGGATGGTGGTCCGTCGGACGATACGGACGACCGTGAGGATAAAGAGCTTACAAGCAGAGTATGGACGGGAGTGGTACCTGTTTGGCAGGAGATGGGGGAGCCGATTCCCGCACCGGAGAATGAGGTGGAAGAGGTTCCGGAGCATATTAAGAGGTTTATAGAGAAGGTTAATGGGAGGAATAAGGCGTATGCTCGTGGCGCTGCGGTGGCTGGGTTGCCAAAGAAAGAGAAACATTAATGTTGTGTTGGTTTTTTTTTAGAAAAAAACATAGGTATATATATGTTTATAAATATGCAAGAAGGCAGTCTACGGAGTAAATAGGGGCTAGAAATGGACACCACAGCGTACTGTGTATAGATTAATGGGTAGGCTTGCATAACGTATAACTACTTCCACAGCAATTAAGAGTGAGAATAAATATCCTTCATAATGGTTTTGAATTGAAATGTATGAACCTGTCTGGATTCTAAATGAGTTCACAGCTTCGCCGGCAGTGACCGTCTTGTTAGGTAAATTGGGAGATAAATATTTTGACGGGAGCGGAGCGGGCAGTTAGTTAGTTAAACCAACCAGACCAGTGACCAGTTAAAGGCCTCGGATCGTCCATATATGGACATATCGCAGCAAGCCAAGCCGCAAACTCCACTAGAGCTAATCCGTACAGAAGGTCCAAGCCAGCCTCCCTTCTCCATGCCAATAACTCGGAATCAGGTCCCATGCAGTTGGTATTTTTGCTATCTTCATTCATCCTGCGTTTCATGAGAGGAGAGTAGTTCGGAACAAAGGAATAATTTCCTCTACTTATATCACCAGAGCCTGTTTCCATATATCTCTGAGCTTCAGTGTCCCGCCCCCAAACCCCGCATTTCAAACCTCAACTTCCCAAACCTCCCAAACCTAGAGCATGGCTGCCGCAATTCAGCCGTCGATCCTGTCTGAGTCGGAGAGACGATCATTCTCGGAGTATCTTCAGAACTCTAGAAATGTGGTGGCCCTTCTTGGAGCCGGCCTTTCGGCTGCATCAGGCCTTCCAACATTCCGTGGTGCTGGCGGGGTATGGCGGTCCTATCCTGCGAGCTCACTCGCGACCCCAGGGGCTTTTAAGGCGAATCCAGGCTTCGTTTGGCAATTCTACAGCTATAGACGACATATGGCTCTGAAAGCGAAACCGAATAGAGCACATTTCGCTCTCGCCGAGTTGGCAAGAAGGAATCCCAATTTCATTACTTTGACCCAGAATGTAGATGGTATGACCATGTGGGAATTTTAATATGCCATATACATTGTGTACGGAGTATGTTCTTAGTTAAAGTGACTGTGAGTGTTAACAGTTGCGCACAATTCAATACATAGGCCTTTCCACACGAGCTAACCATCCGCCATCCCAACTCCACGTCCTCCATGGCTCCCTCTTCGACGTAAAGTGCGCCTCTCCCTCCTGTGATTACAGTAGAGAGGATTACAATGACCCCATCGTGCCAGTACTTGATATCCCGAAAGCTGCTCCTGAACCCGTCCCCTCCGCACACGACAAGACAGGCGAAGAGGCTACCAAGTCTCTTTATACTGCCATGGAATGGAAAGGCGAGCCTCATCCCTCAGCAGGGGAGACAGCAACCGCAGCACATACGGAGGGCGTAGAGCTCGATATCTCCAACGCAGACGTACCCATTCCACGCGTCACATTCGCGGACCTACCCCAGTGCCCCCAATGCAAGAACAATATCCTCCGGCCGGACGTGGTATGGTTTGGCGAATCGCTCCCAACTAAGACTCTAGAGTATGTTGATAAGTGGATTGAGGATGCGGATACGATTGATCTTATGCTTGTCATCGGGACCACGGCGCAGGTTTTCCCTGCTGCGGGATATGTGGAGATGGCACGCGAAAAAAGGGCGCGTGTGGCAGTTATTAATATGGATAGTAGCGACACGCCTCCAGCCGGGATGCGGCCTGGGGATTGGTTTTTCCAGGGCGATGCAAGCATGATTGTGCCTGAGCTTTTCAAGGATGTTATTGGAGATGTCTAATGTACTTGGGATATATTGGTAGGTTGGTGTTTTCTGTCGCTTTGATTGAGAATTCAGATTGCCAAACCCCCTTTAAATTTAGACCTGTGTCTATCATTACAGCTTCACGTTCTCGGTATCTAAGTGGTAGAGGAATATACACGTATCCTCGGAAGTTAATGTGATCGGGGTTATGGCAGGCTCCTTGGTTTGCTTTCTTTTTGTGGTTTCGAAGGTTGGATATGCGTCACGATGGGCAATTGGGAGTTCCACTTCGCCCTTACCGGATTGCTTCTCGGGATAAACATGGTATATGCAGGCGATTATTCAGCTAATTTTATACACTTTAACTATATATCTACAGTATGAATGCTATAAATGCAGCCTTAAAGCGATGCGTTAACTACCTAGGTATTTACAAAATACGCAAGAGAGCATTACCCTAGCTAGGAAGTGCTTAGCGGGTCATGGCTAGTAGGAACGTTTTTCTACTAACTTCAACGTGCTGTGAGTTTATAATGGAAAAGAAGCTCAGCAAATTGGATGAAAGATAAAATGGATTAATAGTTTACATCTTAACGCAATCTAGAGAGCTGAGAATAGAAGGCGCCATATTTCCAACGTTTCCGCTGAGCGTTCCACCCCCCAATAATCTAACTGCAATTTAATTGGTCCGGAGGTTTGACCTTGGAATGTCCAGAAATTGGCTTGGTATATGACTAAGCATTGTGGTTGCCATGACATACTGCGTACATCCAAACACAGAAAAACATAACGCTCTACACCTGCGATGGCGACAGATATTGAGAAGATACACAACCACAACGTGTGGTCGTTTGCCTGAACCTCCACTATTTATTGCCAGGCATGCTCACAGCCATATACTAGAGTTTTTTGCTACCAGGAACTAGCAAAGGTACGAAAAATGTTTAGACACCCACGAGAGCAGGGTTTGTCCCTAATATATATACCTCGCGTTCCGCGTTTTAAAAGGACATCTTTTACCTGCAGATCACGGACCTGTGTGATACCCAGGCTGCCTCAAATCAAGATATCAGACTAATACGTTTATTTTTCCCATGTTCCAAGCAGATATCCGCCCACACCGTCAATATAATAGAACACGAACGACCCGGTTAGTTGGCGTTGAATTATAGAAGGGTATTGGCTCCACGACAAACGAAAATTTGACAGGGCCAGTGAGAATTACTGGCTTCTTACCGCCGGAAAATCTTGGTCTGGGTAAGATCTGGGGACCTGAGGATCTGTAACAATGGTGAAGGAACGAGAGCCTCCACGGGCCCCTGGCCTTCCGGCAGAAAAGAACGACAAGGCCCAGAGTAGACAGTCCTCGCAGCCAGGATTTGGGCAATCAGCTCCCCTAAGTTCATTACATCAGAGCAAGGGCCACCCGTTCATCATGCCGAAGGCCAATAAGCCACGCCCAGAACATCATCAGCCGCCGCCACGACCCGAAGCACAACTCCAGGGGAAGGATTATCGACTCAATCATGACCAGGCACCAACCACGACCCTAAAGCATGGAGGCAGTATTTCCTCCCTGAGTCAGAGATATACAGGATACGATCCCCTGCGACCTGTAAAGCCATCAGAGTACAGCAATTCTCGAAGGCTACCAGGCGATGACAGTGTATACGAGATAGTTAAGCCGTCAAATAACAATCGCACCACGCAACCTGCTCCCATCCCTATATTCACCTCTCTAACAAAGCCGAAGATGTCAAGACCGTTAAGCAACTTGCAGAATTTCATCGATCTTACTGGCACTGCGACAAACGCCCGGCTCTATGAAGAAGAAATTGGCGCCATGGATGCTTATAGCTATGTTGATGTAGAAAAGGCAAATGAGAATATCAAGGCTCTGTTGGAAGGCGCTTTTGAGGATGAAGATGATAAACCTCGCACGAGGCAGCGTCGAAAAAAGATTGAGGACGAGATCAATGCTCTTGCTAGTAAGCTTCAGAAAGTTGCTGTTGGTGGGACCGCTGACGAGGGAGAAGACGAGGAAGAGGAAGAGGAGGAAGAAGACGATGGCACTGTTGAGGGGTTGAAGATCAAACTCCTTCCCCACCAGCGAGAGGGCGTCGATTGGATGAGGGATAAGGAATCTGGTGTCAAAAAGACACGAGGCGTGATTCCCAAAGGCGGAATTCTCGCTGATGATATGGGTCTGGGCAAAACCATTCAGACGATCGCATTGATGCTTACGAACCCTTGCCACCCAAAAGAAAAGGTGGAGGCCATGGAGGACAAAGATAAAAAACAGAAGAAAATACCCGCTGAAGTTGGGAAAGGCACATTGGTGGTTGCACCCCTTGCACTGATTAAGCAATGGGAATCCGAAATTGAGAGCAAAGTTACAGACTCCCACCGATTACGCGTCTGTGTATATCATGGACCTCAGCGAACGAAACACGCCGATAGTCTATCGCATTTCGATGTTGTGATTACCACATATGGTACCCTCAGTTCCGAGCATGCAAGCTCCGAAAAGAAACCTACAGGATGTTTCGCCAACCATTGGTACAGAATTATCCTTGATGAAGCACATACCATCAAAAACCGCAATGCCAAAGCAACCCAGGCGGCCTGTGCACTGAGATCTGAATATAGGTGGTGTCTCACTGGTACTCCCATGCAGAATAATCTGGATGAATTACAGAGCTTGATCAATTTCCTCCGTATTAAACCGTACAATGATCTTGCAGCATGGCGAGAGCAGATCACTAAACCATTAAATAATGGGAGAGGCGGCTTAGCCATCCGGAGGCTACAAGTTTATCTCAAAGCGTTTATGAAGCGTCGGACGAAAGATGTCTTGAAATTGGATGGCGGATTGGGTCAGGGAAGCTCTGACAGTAAGGGAGAAAACAAGGAATCGCCACACGGATTCAGAATCACCAATCGCGAAGTCTTGAAAGTTGAGGCGGAATTCACCCCCGCGGAACGGGCGTTTTACAAACGGCTGGAACAGCGGACTGATAAGACTCTAGAACGCATGATTGGCGGCGACAATATCAACTATGCAAGCGCATTGGTTCTTCTCCTTCGTCTCCGCCAGGCGTGCAATCATCCTGATCTTGTAAAGAGTGACCTTGCTCAAGACAAAGATGTGTTGATGAACAATTTTGGAGGCAATAGCCAATCCAAAACGGCCAAGGGAGAAGAAGATATTGATAGCATCGCTAATCTTATGTGTGGACTAAGCGTCACGACTAAACTTTGTGATGTTTGTCAGGCAGAGCTGAGTTCCAAGGAAGCAACGAGTGGCGCGAGTAGATGTGCGGAATGCGAGGCCGATCTGCAGACTCAAGCCATTAGCCCTCGGAAAAAGAGCGATAAGAAAAAGAAGAAGAAAGATAAGAAGTTAAAGAATAAAAAGAAACACCGGGAATCCACAGATCGTAATTCGTCCGCTGAGATTTCTGAAGTGCGTCGAGTGCGATTGCAAAAGCAGCGTCTCATTGTCGACAGTGACGACGAAGATGATGACGGGGAATGGCTTGTTCCAGATGGTGAACGACAGGTTGAAAAACTTGGGAACACTGGTGGAACTGATGATGAGGATGCTGAAGGTGGCGGTGAATGGCTAGGATCTGATGATTCTGAAACCGACGAGGATGAAGAAGACGAAACTAGAGACGGCTCAGGGAAGACAACGGAAGTTATCAATCTCGATTCTGACGAGGATGTGGACGAAACTGATGGCGATGAAAGCGATGATGAGCCCGAAACTCCAGATCATCTTGCTTCGACAAAGATTAGACATCTAATGAAGATTCTAAAAAAAGAGTCTGGGGACTACAAATTCATCGTTTTTTCGTTCTTCACCTCTATGCTTAATAAAATCGAACCCTTCCTGAAGGATTCTCATATTGGCTATGCGCGCTACGACGGTGCGATGAGAAACGACCTACGAGAACACAGTCTTGATAGGCTACGCAATTCCCCGAAGACTAGAGTACTTCTCTGCAGTTTGCGTGCTGGCTCCCTCGGATTAAATTTAACAGCTGCGAGCAGAGTTGTCATTTTGGAGCCCTTCTGGAATCCGGTATGATCCGTCTCCACCATCCACGAAGCTTTTTTCTTTTCAAAATTCCAAAATCTAGGCTAACACTTAACCGGACTATCACAGTTCGTCGAAGAACAAGCGATCGACCGCGTCCATCGCCTTAACCAAACGGTCGACGTGAAAATCTACAAACTAACCATCAAGGGTACCGTGGAAGAGCGTATCGTCGACCTTCAAGAACGCAAACGCGAACTCGCCAACGCCACCATTGAGGGCAAGACCGCCGCCGCCAAACTCACCATGAAGGATATGATGGCGCTCTTCAGCCATGAAGCTAGCGCGCGGTACAGTGGTGAGGATGATCACAAGCTGGATCTTTCGGGGAAGACAAGATTGCTAGGGTCGAGAGATGACGACGATCGGCTTCTTCATGGCGTGTCCACGTCTGATCAAAGTCGAAGAGCGACGCCTCCGCTTATGCAGAGCAAGAATAGTAGTCGGCA
Organism: Blastomyces gilchristii SLH14081; assembly: GCF_000003855.2. Taxonomy (NCBI): domain Eukaryota; kingdom Fungi; phylum Ascomycota; class Eurotiomycetes; order Onygenales; family Ajellomycetaceae; genus Blastomyces; species Blastomyces gilchristii. The sequence continues at coordinate 2,044,378 of NW_003101680.1, read as the reverse complement.
GCCCACGCCTGAAAGCTCTGTTTATGGGCGGAGGTGGTGAAGGGTAGACAGTTATTTTTGAAGCCCATGTGCTCTTTAGACAAGGGCCAGAGCATATGCTGAGCGGCCCTCTTTGCCGTTTTTCCAATATTTATATCTGTGATGTCTGGCGACTTTAGGTGGGATTTGGGCTGGATATGGTTTTGCATATGGTTGTTGGGTATGGGAAATGATCTAGATCTGATTTTTTCTTTTTCTTTTTTTTTTTTTTTTTCAAAAGGGGGTTTTGTTCTTCCTTTCTATGGGGCCTTCGATTCCTTCTAGAAGCTAGGTGGTTCCCCTTTTAATTGCCCCTTTTCTTGCCTGCCTATAATCACAATTTTTGGTCGTGTCATACTGGACGTGCGGCTTGTTTGGGAACAACGGAAAATGACAAACTACATGATAGAGTAATAGAGTGTCTGTCACATAGGGGTGATGTATATGTATCTTTGTTTATTTTAATGATGTCACGATTGAAATTTGCATTGATAGAGGAACACTGGGCAAATTCATTATAGCAGTCCCATCGATAATAATTACGGCGCACCGCCTTGAGCAACCCACCGACGATACATACATAGTATATGGTTGTATAAAGAGGACCCTTGCAACAAACCATCATTACCCCCGAGATTGCGTAATTCGTACGTATCTTTTGGATAATGATGTTCATCTATAGTATCCCTATATACGGCATTACGGATTTCTATTCTTTGTTTAAGCCCATCATGCTACACTGCTACACTACACGTAAACTGAGAAAGAAATAATTCTCCCTCTTTCTCTCTCTCTCTCTCTTTTTTTTTTTTTTTTTTTTTTTTTTTTTTTTTTTTTTCCCTCTCTTTCTCGCAACTCCCAATCTACCCTTGCGCTTTGCGCGTCTTTCATCCGGCTCGTTAACTTGGGGCTTATTCACTAACTGAAACAGACGATCTTCAGCCAGATACAGTAACTAGGTATCACAGCATGGACAGAGGTATGACAAGGAGGCAATGGAGTCTGTGGCGTGCATACATGCCGTATTAATCGTTTCCTTTTTCTTTTTTCTTTCTTTTTTTCTTTCTTTTTCTTTTTCTTTTTCTTTTTCTTTTTCTTTTCTTTTCTTTTCTTTTCTTTTTCTTTTTTTTATGGCTGTAAGTAGTTTAACTTCAAAGCCACGCGTGAAAAAGTGGTGACAAGAAGAAAGGCCATGCGTCTGTCGTCTGTCGTCTGTCGTCTGTCGTATGTCGCAGGACGCAGGCCCTGTTTCCAGTTATTCGATCGGCCTGTCGCTATTATTGCCAATAATGCATGAATGTAGTTCCTCCAAGATGCGGTGAAGTGGCTAGCAAGATCGGCAATGGAAGAATTTTTTGGGCCGCAGAGGTTCGGGAATTGGCGTCTGGGGGGCTGAAGGTGTCGAGAGGGTGCATGGATCCAATGAGCTAGGCCCCTGAGGATGGGTATGTGTGTTTTGAGCCTCCATATCCGGTGGCTAGCACTGGATGCCTGACTTGATGAAAGAGCGAAGGAATGATTCGGACTTCCTAGGGAGGGGATGGCATCCAGAAACAATCAGCAAAATTTCTCCGATCCCTTTCGGGTTGCCAGATTCCATGTTGTCTAAACGAGCCGTGACATGTTTAAACCCTGGGAGTGAATTGCCGATATTTATTTTGCATGGGTTCTCCGAGGAAGAACCGCGTGGCTCAAGATTTATATCGAAACTCTCGACAGCGAATTGAGTGGGGATCATCCTCTGAAGTCCAACGAGGTGCTTCGAGCTGCCATGCTCTAAAAAGTGCAGCTGAGCGAATTGATAAACGGGGTTTGAGGTGAGTATTTTGGGCAGTTAAGCCAATCATAGCACGGCGAAAGGGAGGGCTGACCCAACAACAAGGGGCAGACCAAAAACAGCGCAAAAATGGAAAATCCCTGGTGAAACGGAAAGCGACAGAAAGAACCCATCCAAGAAGAAGCTTCCCACGTGGTGGTGGCTGGGAGCATCAATTTCTGTCATTCCTTTATTTAAATCAGAACGAGGCACTGGTGAGCCAAGCTGCCAAGAGGCAATTTTTGTTGAAAAGTCGACTGGAAAATAAGCACATGCAGTTTTCCACTTCACACACGTGTCACGCCCATTATTTTCTTTTTGCTTTTGGGGATTCGCAGATCCCCTTCCATGGTTGAGGATGCATGCATGGCACGGCAGAGTTTTGGGAACGAACAGGAGGTGTGTGGCCAGCTGTGGTGGCACCTGTTTGATGCATAGAACTTCGCTCGTTGGTATTTTATTTTCGTCCCGTTCATGACGGTGTCACGTAAATAACTAGCTTAGGTATTTGTGGTTGAATTTAGTTGACTCCGATTCTCAAGTATTTGTTGCGTATCAGTTGATAGTTTCTGTTCCTGAAATATGGCTTGTTTGTTGAGGCGCCTTGCGTTCAAGGGAATTTCTACAAACGGAATAAAATGCCGTACAACGTTGAACAAGTCAGGAATGAAGTTCCACTGTAATCACTCAGGGGTGTCATTCGTGCACTTTGACCTGGGTTGGGTGCTGCTGTTGTCCGGTAGAAAGCAGCGCAACCTTTTCAGGATAATCCTGCAATTCTCAACGAATTATCTCTAGCCACAAGGATTTTCTGGGATCCATCCTGCATGGTTGGTTCATCATCGTCACGGTATAAAGGTTGAGCGGATGCAAAGGCCATTGGCCATTGGCGCGTCAAGGCGGTTTTGACTGGGTTTAGACCCCGAGATGAGACTACGCTCACTCATCTGGGTTCCAGTTCAGTGCCGAACCAGATGGCAGTTGTGAATAATAGGTAACCTGGGAAATTCAGTTCTCGTTGGCCTGATTTGATGTGATAAATGTGGAGGGTGTCTGGGTCTGAGGATATCGAACTTTTGCGAAGGCGGCCGTACTCCGTATTGAACTTTATATCGATTCATAGAAGTTCCAAAATCCCATCCATCTCCCAACAACAAGAATTCCAAGACCCAGCTTTGCCTGACTGGAAAATGTAAATCTTCAATTCCACCTCTAGAAGATATTCCGTATCACCGTGTCTGCCAGGCTCTAGTGAGTCTACTATACTTCATTTGTTGTTGTAGGGGTTGTATCGTATCGTATCGCTGGGAGAAGTTTAGCCCTGCCGATCATGACAAGGGAGACAACAGCAATAATAATATTATTATTAATCTGACATAGATTTGTTTAATGTGACGTATTGCGATATTTTCCGGCCCCTTTACGCCGTACGCAGCGTAGTTATGTTATCATTTTGTGGCAGCTGAGAGGGGTTGAGGAAATCGAGTTGTTTCTCAAGGTTGGGTGATTGGATTCCAATAATAATGGGGGCGCCATAAGAGATAATATTAATAAATGTATAATTGGAGGTTTAATTTGTTGGGGGTCCCGCGGTTGGTCGGCCCTTCTACCAGCAGGCGCTGGTGGTGATTGAGCTCTTTGCCCCAGTAGCCTACATAATTGTGCATTATTAGATAATGAGAAAACTTTCATCTCCACCAAACCCACCAGCAAATATACTACGGAGTACTGGGTTGATTGAAGCAGATTGAAGCAGTTCGGGGAAAACCTACCAAAGTGATGAATGATCCTTTGGATTCAGATGATTAATAATATCTTATTAATCACCCACCACGAAGCTTTCCTAAGAAATGACGACAGTCTTTGGGGCGCCATCATCAGGGAGCTCTGAGCAGGGCGAACCCAGAATGATCAAGGACGGACTTGACGATCGCGCAGACGACGTAGCAAAGAATTTTGCAAGAGGTAGTTAACTTATTAGAAGGACAGTCTCGCTAACTTTTCGTCTCTGTTGGATTAGTGAGGTTTTAGCGCATTTCCTCAGAAGCGCGGCGACAAGCCTAATCAGCCGTGGCTAAATCGAGGCGTTTATTCATACGGAGGCGCGTGGAAAATATGTCCTTTGCAAACACTAGTAATTTACCTGGTAAAAGATTTTATCATCCCCTTCAGAACTGTTTAGAGGCGATTCCAGGCTCTGCTGATGCCTGTTGTGCCCGTCATCTAGCTGGTCGGACACTGCTCCGTATTGAGTCTCTATCTACTATGCGTAATAGAGGCTTGAGCCCCTAAACATTGAAGGTTCGGGCGGAGCAATTTGACTCCGGTACTGCTGTTTCAATATAAATTTCTAGCGTGTATGCAAGGACTTATTCTCCACGCCTCGGTACGCTGCGTACCCAGCCAGCCTGATGTTTCAGAGGAGAGGAAGAAATAATAAACAGAAAAATAAAAAAGGTGTTTTGTTGCTGGCATGAGATTGATTTTCTAATACGGAGTACTGTTTCCCAGAGCTATTATTATTATTAGTTGCCACAGAATGGGCTTCCCGGCCCTGTTCAGGATTGCCCATCGGGCATTCTTTTTGGATGGGATTGTTGGTTGTCGGCACAGGAGCGGCGTCCGCTTGACGGGTTGAGCGATCGTTGGCAAATTTAGTTCAACCCGCTGAGATGTTGACCTGTCTGGGAGCCCTCAACTTTCAAGGCATCATGAATTTTGGGCGGGGGATGAGATGAGAATTCAAGTCTGAACTGGACAGCTATTCTCGAAGTAACGAAATACTTCCAACCTGTACTCCGTACTCCGTATATTCTGGCTTCAACCGCCCAGAGTTTGCAGACCCAGACTTGATCACTCCTGACTTCTTCTTTCGCCCCTTTTGGTTTGGCGTTTCCTGAGTGTTCGGCGTGTCCAGCCAGGGCTGCGAGCGGGGGCTGGTTGGGCTAATGGTTGGCCGGTTTCAGCACTTGGAGCCTGGTGGCACTGAGGGGCGAGCGGTGATTGGGTTGTGGCTTGAAGTAATTCGGGCTGGGTCTGGCCTGGCTTGAACCGGTTCGAAACGTGGCGCCCACGAGGTAGTTTGCCCACACGCGAGACCATGCGAGCTCGCTGCGGGTTTGATTGGGACTGGGGAGGCGAGGTTTTTTTGGTTCTGGTGAAGCCAAAGACGCCGCATGGCCTTCCCCGCGATGCATTTTCAAGCGAGGCCAAAGTATTATTGGCGAGGCGAGGGAAAATGAGAAATTGAGAATAGAGAGATGAGGCTGATACGGGTGGAAACAGAAAACAGTACGGACGAGAAGCGGAGAAATTCATAAAAATACGATATCATACACACCGGTACAATACCATGCAACCGATACATAACGCATTGCAGGATATTTTGGCGTTTCAAAAGGCAAAAAAAGGAAAAGAAAAGAAAAAGAAAAGACACATGAACATGCAAGCATCTATTATTATTATTATTAATATTGTGTTCTTCGTATATTTTCTTTTTCCAGCTCAATCGATAACAGACAGACAGACAGACAGAGAGAAAGAGAAAGAAACAACAACAACAACAACAACAACAAAAAAAAAAAAAAAAAGAATCATCAAAGGGCATTAAGCAGAGCTCTGCTATATTTGCTATATTACTTCTGGGCTCGTGGTTGCTGTATCATCATAGCGACGTTTTTACTAGCGAGCATCCAGCAAGCGTGTGTCTTCACCACGATCATCCACGCCAGCAAATAAGTCTCCTTATTTCTCCTCCAGCTCAAGAACAACAACACCAACACCAACGTTATTCTTCTCAGCCAACATCTTGTCCCCTTTTCTTTTCTCGTTGTGTATCCAACTTCTTCTCTCGACTGCCAGAGATACTTGTGCTAGCTTGTGTTCTATAATTTATATCAACTGATTTACCTTCATCCCCTTAACCCTTCTCCCCTTCTCCCCTTCTCCCCCCCCCCTTCTCCCCCCCCCCGTCTTCTCCCAGCCAGTTTCCCCACTCACCCCCCCCCCCCCCAAAGAGGAATGCAATTTGTCTTCTCAGTCCTAGGCAAATTGTTCCCGATTCGATCCAGTAAACTGGGATATCCAACTGTCCGGGGGAAACAAGAGCTGCTGCTGGCGAAGGTCTCTCTACGCTGTATTCACTAGCTCTCTGACTTCTCTCTATCTCTGTCTGGGCTCCTCCTCTCCACGCCTTTTTCCACCAGTTTTAGTTTAGTCAATCGAGATCTGGTAGTCCAAAGAACCTTGCGAATCTAACAGGGACGGCGCCTTGGCTTCTTTTCCCCGTGTCTTCATCCTTCCGTGGTCGCAGGGTAAGCACATCCCAACATCCCCTTGCTCCAAGTCTTTGTCGCCATCTATCTCCAAGTCTAGCCTCGCAGCCTTCCTCGTTCTCTTCACACCTCGCCATATTCTACCCAGCGGATGAGGCCTGTCCCTGGATCAATTTGAGCTGTTGCTCTTGAATCCCTCTTTCTTCCTAGACCCACCCCCCCCCACTCATTTATGCCTTGAATAGCGTGGACGTTGCCACATACCTGACGAGAGAGTCCTCTCTAGCCATCGTCCACCGGCGCACATTCCAGCCTGTTTTGTTTACTATCTTGCTTTCCGTTGCTCGTCATAGTCGAATCGTTGATGGATTGTCAATTTCATTCTATTAACAACCAGCGAACACGATTGTAGTTCAATTTTTCGCGTTCACCACCTCCTCGTTCTCCGCTCTCCTCCAGCCTTCCCTACACACTTCATCGGAGAAAGCACACCCGCTGAAATACCCGCCACTCGACAAACTAGACCAATCGTCTGCGTCTGCGCTCGCAAAATCCGTCTGACCCGTTCAAGTCTCGGGATTTCGTTTATTGCTGGTGATGCAGTGTCAACAGTAGGCTGGAATTGGGATATTAGTAACTAAGCTCTTTTCCGGGTCGCAATGGGCAATTCCCAGGGGAAGCAGGTGTGCTATTCAGATGCAGGTTCGTTCACCATCCTGCTACTATTTATCTATTCAACTATCTCCGTTCCGTGCATTTTAACAGGAACTCATTCATTGGCATTCCTACACAGTCAACTTAAACCACTTCCGTTTGCTGCGTGTCGTTGGAAAGGGTGCGTTTGGTAAAGTACGGATCGTTGAACGCAAGGATAGTGGTTTAACATTCGCTCTAAAATACATCCGGAAAGATGAAGGTAGGCTTTTAATGCGGATAACCCTTCTGTCTGCCAAATTCTGATGTTTATATCGGCTATTTTCAGTTGTCCGGTCCGAAAGCGTTCGAAATATCATACGAGAAAGGCGAATGCTGGAGCATTTGAACCACCCGTTCCTGTGCAACTTGAGATATTCCTTCCAGGACATCGAGTACATGTAAGCTGTCCGATTGCACCGATTATGCCATCATAGCATAGCAGGAAATATATGCTAATTTTATGTAGATACATTGTGGTAGACTTAATGAATGGAGGGGACCTTCGATTCCATATATCAAGAAAAACTTTCACGGAAGACGCTGTGCGATTTTGGGTTGCTGAGTTGGCATGCGCCCTGAGGTATATACATTCACAAGGCATAATCCACCGTGATCTAAAGCCGGATAACGTTCTGTTGGATTCCGAGGGACATGTTCACTTGGCAGACTTTGTGAGTAGTATTCGTGCAACGCAGAAAACCTAGAATTGGATCTAATTGCCATTTAGAATGTTGCTTCAGACTTTAAACCATCAAAACCACTTACAAGCAAATCGGGCACGTTAGCATACCTGGCGCCTGAGGTTTTCGAGGGGGGAGGATATCTGAACGAAGTCGACTGGTGGTCCCTGGGCGTCACCTTTTACGAGTGCATTTATAACAAGGTAAGATACATATTTTGACATCTAATATCTGATTAGACATTGCTAACAGGATGCAGCGCCCATTCGAGGGACGGAGCCACGACACTCTATCGGAAAACATTCGACGAGCGCAACCAAAATACTACGTTACGAATCCTGCAGTCACGGTGCCCTGTCTACGCGCGATCGCATCTCTTCTAGAAAAAGACCGGTCAAAACGAATAGGCGCGACCGGCTTTGAAACATTTGAGGATCATCCTTTCTTTGAAGATATTGATTTTGGGGCCTTGGAACGGAAAGAGATTCTCCCCATCTTCGTACCATCCAGCGAAAAGACGAATTTTGATGCGACATACGACCTCGAAGAATTACTCCTAGAAGAGGCGCCATTGGAAGCACGAGCCCGTCGACAAAAGCCAAGAGCAGAATTGAAAGACGATGCTACGGCGAAAGAAATACGAGAAGACGAACTTCATCGGGTTATCGAGACCATGTTTGAGCCGTTCGACTACACAACGGTCTCTTATCAAGGGTATGTTATTATTTCACCCTCGAACTCCTGGTGTAACTTTGCTGACAACCCCAATAGTACCGCTGCAGCTGCAATCGCGGCCTCTAGGTTAGATTCCCCTTTCTCCATTTCGCCTAACGTGAACTCATTTTGTCGTATTAGTAACCCCGAGGACTGCCTCCACACCGCTGCCAGCCAATCACACGCACGAAACCCCTCCCAGCCCCGCTCAGTAAGTGGTTCACCTTCACTCCATACAGAAAGGTCTCTTAGTCGATCAAACGCTTCCGACACGCTTCGTTCCTTTCCCGAATCCGATCGTTATCCATACGAACCAAATAGGCATCAGAGTGGAGCAAGATCTGGTTCTCCTCCAAGACGCTCGCGGCCTGTGCCCACATCACCAGTACATTCCCAACCGTACCGTCCACCACCACCCCCGGGCCCTCAACTCCCCCGCGGTGCGACCCGTAATATGAGCAAAGGAGGTGGCGTACAAATGGTGCTAGAAGAGACAGGAAGCTGGAGTAATCTTGCGGATCACAGCTCATCTCTAGCGGACGGATATGAGGGTGGAGAAAACAATAAGGCCCGGGCCGCTTCCGGATCCAATAGTGGGATGCTTTCGTTTCTCACCCGCAAGAAGGGCCGCGAACGCAGCCCCAAACCGATGGAGCCTGGTGTGCTTGGTAAGGAGGGTGCGAGACAGATTATTAGTAGTTGACGGTTAACGAGGGGATCATGATGGAAATCTCAAAATAGCACGATATGAATGGGATTGAGGCTTTGGGTGGAAAATGGAGTTGGGAGGTTTGAGCTGTGATTTTTTACAAACAGGGCTGTTTGCCTTGGGATGTCCCATTGGGAGTTGCTGTCGAAATGCTGCACGGTTCGTGTTTGTTTCAACTTGTACCACGTTCTTATGGTGATACGCTTTGGCGATGAGAATGGGAATATGATGACACTTTGGGTGTTCAACAAGTTCAACCACCGAAGCATTGGATCCAAAACTCGCCGTTCAACATTCTGGTCTGAAAGGGAACCCTGCTATCATACTAACCTAAGAATGACGGCATTCTGATGAGGTGGAGAGGACTGCCTGTCATCTCCCACTATGCGTTGAATTGCTGCGAACTGCAAGTTATCCATTACGAGACGGTTGAATATTAGCCTAATGGGCAACCAAGCGCTATAGCCTATTTGACATCGAACACACACTTCCATTCGTGATTTTGGCAACCTAGAACACCCAACGCAGTGCCGCTGAATAGTGTTTCGCCAATGACTGCGAAAGCCCTTCATTCTGGACCGTTGCCGAGGACGTTATAACGCTGGGTCGCCTGAACCGAAAGGAACATTGGAAAAGAACCAACGCAAATCACTTGGCAATAGAGCAGTTCCCTGAATGAATTCAGGGCAGGGTATGGCAATCACAACCAGCTCACATTCGTTCCCGCACATGGGGTGCGAAGGGAACCCCCTTTCTCGCCGCTCAAGAGCCCCCCATCTGTTGGCATGTCTTTTTTATAAATGCATTCGCAGGCCGGCTATTTAATTTTTCTGCTTCCTTTTCCCCTTTTTAGGCATGTGTCATATTTTCCTTTTAATTTTCCTTTCCTTTCTTTCTTTTTTTTTCTTTCTTTCTTTCTTTTTTTTTTTCCCCTACTATTCTCTGATGACTTTTGGCTTTTTGTGCTCTTTCCATTTTCCATTACTAATACCGTTTTCTATTTTTCATCACTCACAACTGATTTATTCATGGATGGCTTGTCGGTTTTGGAGGTTTTCTTCTCTGGGTTTCCCTTATCTTTTAACATAACCTGCATTACATACCCCATTTCTGTTGCCCGTCGTATATTTGATTAATTTTGATTTTTAATGCTGATTTTTGAATATGATCTCCTATCTTAAAACCTCTGTTCTTCAATTGTGCTTCCCAACATTTTCCTCTCTTTTCTGCCGAGGATTAACATCTTGTTTCAAGTAAACCAGTGAATTTATCATCTTATTCCCCTCCCCCTTTTTCCCTGCTCTCGAACACTATTTTCTTGGTCCTACGCTCAAGCTCGCGTGGCTAAACGCAGTCTTCAACACTATACTCTGTATAGTCCTTTCTTTCCCCATTTAACCCATGCCCTCAAATAGAAAGCTACATTAGCTAGGAAGATTTCGTCGATTTGATACGCCCTCACGGCGATATACTATTATTCTACTGTGCGAGCCAACTTATATTGTACTTGTACGATAGAAGAGGATTTAGGATACCATCATCATATAGCAGTTTATGCAACACATATCTATTATTCTGTTCCTGACCCACGGGTGGGTTGTTTTTGGTTCTGTGGAATGTATATTTTATGCTCCGTTGCTACGGCAACCATGCTCCGGCCGCCAATCAAGGTAAAGATGATGATGTTACTACGCGAGATTTATTCAATTTATTGTGCAGGAATGACTTTTTTTTTTTCTTTCTTTTCGGCTATGCGCAACTTGGCCAGTAGTGTGTATGATAGGTATTTATTAGTAGTAGTTAGTGAAGTGATGCAATACCAAAGCAAGGGTTGTGAGGAATCGTCCAATCTTGTTGCAAAGTAACTATTTACTTAACTTACATGTGTCTTAGAATTCAAGTAAATAGAATCTGTTATATTTATCCCTTCTACGTTCTGTCTTGGCTATTTTCTTTTATACAGAAAGAATATTTTATTGAAAATTTCTTACTCTCGGTTGAATGCGCCCGTCTGTTTTCAGCTGCTCATCCTTCGATATTTATTTAATCCGAACCCGACTCACGCAAGCCCGCACATTCATGGGCAATTAATACCACTTGCTTGCTTACTACCTTTGCAGCAAACAAAACAACGAATCCCAGATATCAATTAAATCGCGCGGCTTATTCAAGCTATCTACCTACATTCTTACTCCTGTATCCGTTCGCTTGGTGTTCTGGCAGGCCGAATATTTAACACGGCCGACGTACACGTCGCGAACTACCACGCACCACCCCACCCACGTCGCGCCGCCGTTCACGACATTGAATTAGGCCGAATTGAGGGTGGACGTGGGATTGAACGGACTGTGGGATATTTGGACTGTGGTTGGGTTGGGTTGGACCGAGTTGGATAAGCGCGAACGTCCCCGCTTTGGAACTTCGTCGGTCGTTTCCGCTGCGCGGGAGGAGCGCATCGTCCACTCTCACTCCTGTTTACCTTTGGGGATGCTGGATAAGGAAACATAGGCTGTTCGGTTTTGTGGAGGATATTACGACCGCCTCGTTCGCGGGATACGGTTTTCGGTTTTCGGTTTTCGCGATTGGAGCCTGCGAGGCGAAGATATACCTGCTCTCGTTTTTACAATTCAGACACTGGCTGTTGGGAAAGCTAGGCATAAATACATAAGTTAAATATAGAGGCCAGCAGCAGCAGCACAAGTCGCATGCATGCCTCACCACTCGCGCGAACGAGAGCGGGGTGAATACCGCTCTCGAGATCGTGATCGACGACAGTACCACTACGAGCGCGGAAACACCCACGATACCTACGAATATATCTCTGATGCATACGACGACCACGGCAATGATATCCAGCATGATAACGACGATGATGACGATGATGTGTTTGACGACCGGCGACGCAGCAGACAACCCCGTCGAAATTCTTCTTCCCACGCCCAAACTCGCCCCACACCGGCTCGTCGAACCCAGCAGTACGCATCGCAACGTCCACAACACCCACAGCGGCGCGCGCGTCGCACAGATTACGATCACAACCACGACTACGATGACGATGGTGACGATTCGGAATCAGCTGTCATAGTTGTCGACTCGCGGCCGAACTCTGCGCGCCCACCGAATGTCAGACCCAGTCCGGTCCGCGTCGAGAGGCGGCGCAGTCGAAGTCGGGGTGTTGAGAATACGTATAATCCTGGAATCAGGGATTCGAGGTATAAAGCTAAAGAATCGCCTGCAACGTCGCCTATAAAGAAAAGAGATCGTGAGCGGGATCGCGAGGGAAGACGGCGGAGGGACAGTACGGCGGACGAGCATAGTCCGACGAAGGGGCGTGTCAGGGACCGGAGGCGAAGGGGATTGAACGATGACGATGATGGTGAGGTCCGCGGTGGGGTTGGCACGGATCGGGATCGGGAGAGGGAAAGGGAGAGGAATAGGGATAGGAGGAGGAGGGAGACAGATAAATATCTTCCGAGGGAAAAGGGGGCGCGGAGTAATAAACATAAGCATGCTAGTACCGATTCGGCGAATAGTGCGACACAATTGCTCAGCGTGGATGCGCTGGCGAAGTTGAACGCGGCTCAGATGAAATCAGAGGCGGCGGAGAAGGCTAGGGTAGCGAAAGAGGAGAAGGCTCTGTTGGAGAAGGAGAGGAAAAGAAGGAGGAGGGAAGAAGCTAGGGAAAGGGAGAGGGATATTTCGGCTGAAAAAGGGGCGAAGGGTAAGGGATGGCCCGGGAGGAGGTTGGTTTCTGGTGCTTTTCTGGAGGAGGGGAGGAGTCCGGAGCTGAGGACAAGAGGGGGTGGGGGGCGCGGCGCCTGGAAGGATGAGAAAGAAAGAAAAGGAGGTGGAGGCGGAGGGGGTGATGATGGGGGAGGGAGTGGATTTGCTGGTTGGAGCAAGAAGAAAAAATTATGGGTCACTGCTGGAGTGTTGGCATTGTTCCTGATTATTATCATCCCCATTGCCGTTGTGGTATCAAAAAATAAGAACAGCGACCAGGGTGCTGGTGGTGACTCGGGGGATAACCCGAGCGGTCCAGGTTCCCAACCACATCCACCAAGGACTGAGCTGGAGAACTTTGACCCAGATACACTCCCGGTAAGATCCAGTTTGATATTTTTCTTTCTAGTCGTGTCCGGAGGGGACAGATGGATGGCTGATATTTAGTTATTGCAGGAAAGCGCTAAGAAAACGTACTTCGACCCCCGAACATGGTATGACACGGCGGACATGAATGTCACATACACTGCTGAAACCGTCGGTGGCCTTCCCATCATGGGCCTGAACTTATCTTGGGACGACTCAGCCCAACCAAACAAGAACGTCCCTCCATTGAACAAGAAGTTCCCATACGGCAAACAGCCGATCAGGGGCGTCAATATTGGCGGCTGGCTCTCTCTCGAACCCTTCATCACCCCTTCGTTTTTCAGTGGTTATTCCTACAAAGATAACATTGTTGACGAATACACACTCAGCAAGAAGCTTGCACCCAATGCGGCCCAGTATCTAGAAAAGCACTACGCGACTTTCATTAATGAGCAGTCGTTTCGGGAGATGCGAGATGCTGGGCTCGATCATGTCCGCATCCCTTACTCCTACTGGCTCGTTAAAACCTACGACGACGATCCTTACGTCGAGAGAGTTGGCTGGCGCTATCTTCTCCGGGCGATTGAATACTGCAGGAAGTACGGACTGCGTGTCAAGCTCGACATGCATGGCGCTCCAGGTAGTCAGAACGGATGGAACCACAGCGGCCGGCAGGGTTCCATCGGTTGGCTGGAAGGCGCCGATGGCGCCAAGAATGGCGATCGCACGCACGAAATCCACGAACAATTGGCCACATTCTTCGCGCAGGAGCGGTATAAGAATGTGGTTACAATATATGGTTTAGTGAACGAGCCGATGATGTTAAAGCTTGATATTGAATCTGTTATTAACTGGAATACGAAGGCGATTTCGATAGTTAGGAAGAGCGGTTTGAAAGACGCGAAGATTGCGTTTGCGGATGGGTTCCTTAATCTTGAGAAGTGGAAAACGATAATGCAGGATGTAGACGATAATCTAATGCTGGATACGCATCAGTATACGGTTTTTAATACGGGTCAGATTGGGCTACCGCATCGTAAGAAGTTGGATTTCGTGTGTGAGAGCTGGGTTAAGCTGATTGCCAAGTCAAACACAAAGGGTACAGGGTAAGCTTTATCTGTTGACTGCGCTTTTACCGGATATATCCCCCCCCATGCAGAATTTTCAAGCTGATCTCTTCTCCAATTTTTTATAGCTGGGGCCCCACAATCTGCGGAGAATGGTCCCAGGCTGACACCGATTGCGCCAAATTCCTCAACAACGTTAACGTCGGCAGTCGTTGGCTCGGTACCATGGATCATCCGCAGGCTAAGGACCGAGTCATGAAACCGCACTGTCCGACCCAGTGGCCGCCTGATGATCCCGCCGCCGAGGGCCCACCCTGCTCCTGTGACCAGGCCAATGCAGACCCGTCCGATTATTCCGACTCATACAAGAAATATCTGCGGATGTACGCCGAAGCGCAGATGTATGCGTTTGAAAGGGGGTACGGATGGTTCTACTGGACATGGCAGACAGAGACGGCGGTGCAGTGGAGCTATAAGAAGGGACTCGATGCTGGGATTCTACCGAAGAAGGCATATGAGCCGGAGTTTAAATGTGAGAGCGACAAGTTGGGATCCTTTGGAGATCTCGAGGAGTATTATTGATTCAAGAAGGGTCTGTCGGATTGATTGGGTTTCTTGGGTTGTTCTTTTGTATCATGTCATATGTTCCCTAGGCTAGGGGTGGAGGGCTTTTTGCATGTTTGGTTTTGCATTTTCCCATCTTTTCTACTTGTTTTCTCATAATTGTACTGTACATTGATCAATACCTTTAGATATCTGTTATTATCCATTTTTAAGTACTTTCACTGTGTCGTGTGTCCCTAGAGTTTATTGTTTCCAAGAGTATGCCGCAGCGTTTCCCCTGGATTGGCATTTGGCATCGTTCGATCCTACTAACTCCCATAGTTTGTCTTCTCACCTTTAAGGTTTAATCGTTGACTGTACGCCAGATATATTAGGTGGGTTTTTCTGCAACTCCATATATTTTGTAATAAAAGTATCATTATATTGATCATTAACGTGGAAGTTTTTATGGAAGACTGGGTGGGTGGGTATATAGAAAACTGCCTTAGTGTGACGGAAGGTTGACCACGTAACTGGAATAGCAATTAAAACCGAAACCGAAAACTGCCCTCACTTTCCAACGCACAAAGCCAGGGTAGGATATAAGACGATCATCGTAACGATTCGCCGAAAAGCAAACAGGAAACCCAATTGGCTGTAAAGGTAGCTAGACCAGCTTATCCGAAACGGACTGGAGAAAAAAACACCCAGATCATCAATGAAAAATCGAAATCGAACTCCTATTACGCGAAATGCGCCGATACTCCTTAACCGCCGGACTGTCCGTGGGTTTCAAGTGCTCCTCCGCAAGCTCTCGCTGCCGCAGCTCCGCTTTCTCCGTCTTGCTGGTGATGTAATAATGTTCGGTGTCCTCCTCCATACCAATGATCCAGCGCTCCGACAGCTGCTTCCCAACAGGTCCTATGCCGCACGCACCACTCAACTTCGAGCTGCCACGGCTGTTAAGCGCAAGGGCAAACATGTTTTGCGGCTCCGTGAAATCCGTCAACTGCTCACCCTTGATATCTAGATACATGTAGCCCAAGCACACTAGGTTTGTCAAGAAGACGAGCACGAGCACCACATAAAAAATGCCTTGCCACCTTTGGGCACCGCCGGAGGCATAATCAGTGACACGAAGGGAGGCTTTAAAAGTATGATCCATGGGGAGTTTCTCTAGATCGGGGCGCTCGAGATCGAAGTTGGCACCTTCCGTGGACATGAGAAGGGTTGAGGCAGCCATTGCGGCGAATGCTTCGGCCACTGACGGTATGGTCTCGCTGAGGGAATATGTGTCGGAATTAGGATCTAAGGGGGGAATGAGTTGGGTGAGTAGTCGAGTGTTGCTAGCGTATCCGTCTGTAATGCCCGTGCCGAGACTGAGGGAATTGGCCCATTCGGTGCTCATATCTTCCCAGTTCTCGTCCCACTCGATGGAAGGAAGATCATTTCTGTCCTTGTTGTAGCGAAAGTCATCGTCTGGCTCATCGCATATAGCGGCGAGATTACCGCCGCTGGCGGTTGCCTGGTACTTTGTCGAGCATTGCGTCGTTAGCCCAGCTTTGATGGCGCAGAGGGCATAGGGGGGGTCGGTGATGTATGGCGGAGAAGCAAGTAGAATGTACAACGAGTCCCTAATATGGAACCTCAAAGTGCCATTCACTAGCGTGTTGTGCGGAAGTGGCAATTTTGGAAAGATGGGTGGAAGTTTGCGTTCGCTGAACCCGAAAATATCGTCAACAGCAGTTTCGTTGTATTTCCCCCCTTCGCCCCAGAGCCCTTCTGGAGGATCACTATTCCAAGTCGAAACGTTAACCTTTCCTTGAACTCCAGGCCATTCATTGTAGACAAGAGGTGATATTTCCTCCTTCGTCAAGCCCGCGCAGAGCACGTTAACAACAGGTGAAACAACAGAGGCTTTCAGCTCAAATTCACCAAGGCCATTGAAGTCACTTGGCTGCCTGAGTGCATTGCGAGGATGTCGCGAAGCTGCAATGATCCCAGCATGCGGCATCGCTGCAGTGACATTATTGACCATTCTTCCGTGCTTTTTAGACGACTCGATTATATCTTGTTCGTGGATCCAACTCCCACGAAGAGTCGTATTATCATTCCATGTGCCGGCTGGCACTATGCGATTTTTCATATCGGTTCCAGCCTTCTCACCATTTCTGGATAACAAAGACCACTCCGAAATATATTCCCTGTAGTTGTGGTAGGCTTGCCCAACATAGGACAGCTGCAGACAAGTGCTTTGGCTAGCTTCTGGATCCACTTCTTTGGAGATTGGGGTTAAGCAATCGTCTGACAGGTACGGCACGTTTGCGAACTTCGTTTTCACTGTTCCTGTGAAATCCACGAGCTCTTCTGGGCTGTAGCTAAGTTTTGGCGAAACTAGAAGCAGCGTGTTAATAGCCTGTTGGAAATAGCAGGATAGGACTAAACCATACCTAATGCATCCGCCGCAGTCGTGTACAGCAAAGCCATCAATGTGGCGGTCAGGGCTATCATCCCAATAACAGTGAGGCCGGAGTGCCTGACATGCTGCCAATGCGTTATCAGGCTGCCTGGCTGCATAATCCAGCCACGCATCGACATATCCGCAATGGATATTCCTGTTGCCCGTTTCGTGATTGCTCTCCGACTCAGGACCTGGCCTAAAAACGCAACAAAAACGGTGACGAACGACAGTTCGATGGTTTTGGCAAATAGCGCGCTTAAAAGTGACGCTGTATCGGGGGCCAACCCACCCTTCCCAATCCTGCTGCCATACCTGGGTTTAATAAAAGCAACGATCATATACAATCCAGATAGCGCGGTAGAATAAAATGCAAGCACCAATATGGTGATTGTTAGCCATGACATGCGCCTGTGACGAACACTCCCAGCACTGGGACAATTGAAATTTTGCGGGCCGGCACGTCCCGGATTACCATTGTTAATGGTCGGGGTGCTGCCTGTGCTGGCCTGCGGAGGACTATGGCCCATTAGTAGAGGGTTGTATGAGGTGGTTGTATCTCTTCTGATTTCCGGGCTGGACTCGTGGGGTAAAGAATTGCGGTCACCTATCCCTAAGCCAAAGGTAGAGGTTGCCTGCGAAGCAGGAGTGTCTCCATTGTCTTGGTAAGGTATTGGTGGGGAGACTGCCCTGTCGACGGGGTCTGATGAAGAAGGCACAGGTTGGTATGAATTTTTGTTACTAGGTTGGGATAAATAGCTTGATGATCGTGTATGTAATGGAATGAAATGTAGCTCATCGTGATGGCTTGAGGACATTGTAAGGGTAGGATGATTGCATGCAGTATGTAGTTGGGGTAAAAACGCCGGACGAAGGTCAATAAACAATCAACTGCTGGCCTCGATGTGTTGAAAGCATCAAGGAGAGTTTCATAACCAAGAGATCTAGTCAATGAAAAGCATGAATGGAGTGAAGTGAACGGACATATAGGACGATTCTGCGGGCAAAAGCGAATGCTTTCGTTCGGAAACGAAAGGAGGGAAAACGTCAGCTATTCTTATTAACACCCCATGAGGTTCGCGGAGGCTAGTGTTACGCAAAAACTAACAGCAAATTTCCAAGTCCGGGAACAGGGTCCAATAGAACACTACCCTGGAAGCATTCCTATTGGCTCTAACGCGGATTTCAGCGGCCAAGCCGCAGTGGAACTGTGGCATCTTGTACTAAAACTGTCGGTTGGGCAGCTAAAGATTGTTAGCCTGTCCCCGCGTGCATCAACATTCTTATTTTCCATTTTTTTTTTCCCGAACAGACGGGGTTGTTATTCCTAGTCGACATGATGCTTCGCGGTCCAGAACACCATCACATATTGATTTTGGCGCAAGTTCCATCCCATTCAAACGACGAGGGGGTTGGTGCTATTCCCTGTCGTCCCGAGTTGGTTGTTGAATTCCGATAAAGCTGCTGAAATCACTGCTAGCCAGCTCGAAGCAGAATCCCTGTGCTTCGCCTACGATCGGCGACAAAGTGCCTCAGCCCGCTTATGAAAATCTCCCCCAGAACGCAAGAGGGACGCACAAGCTGCATTTCTTGACCTGTACTTTTTATATTGGTGACCAGCATCCATTTGTCACCCGTTTGTGCATTCGTTAGACAATCCCTGTTTCGTTGGACAGCTGTGGGTGAAGGATAGACGAGTCGTAAATCAAGCGCACATGCGCCATTTTAATCGAGCAGGCTGCACAAAAAGAGCTTCCAAAACGTACCTAGGCCAGAGTGGGGCGTTGTGAGGCGGCGGGAGTGCGCCTCTCTAGTGCGTGATGAACATTTGCTGTTATTTTTGGATGCGGGTTAATAATAATTGCTTATGAGGAGCTCCATCAAGGCTCAGAGAAATAAGCACAGAAATGAAATCCTTGGCATGTCAATCGCAATCGCAGCCCGGCTAAGCCGTCGTAGCCCACTGAATCATCAATTTGGACCCGCAACAGTACATTACCAATGACCGATCAATGTCGCGGTGTTGACGGTGTTGTTGAATCCAACGAACTGAGGTTGGCTGACAGCAATCTCAGGTTGTTTACGCGCTAGTACGTCCCTGGTTTAGCGTGATCCTAAGAATAGCATCCGGCTCCACTGCCATGCATCATCGCTTCATGTAAGGCTGAGAAAGGCGTTAGGGGGTGAGTAACTAACTTATTTAGAGAAGCTCAGGATTGTCCTGAGTATTTCGAGCCGAGAACTGGAAAAGAAAAATAAGCGTGAGGAAGCCAAACAACCGGCTATGTTGCCCAAAGATGAGAATGCGGTTACGGTACGATGCATAAATAAGGTATGCCGTGCATTCTCCTGAATTTTGCTCCATTATTGTCTAGCGAGGTCAAAGCGCAGGACCGGACCAGAACTGCCACTACATTATGTATCTGTTGTCCAAAGAATGAAAAGCAACTCCCATCAGGTAAATTCAACATTCACTTTGGCCACCGAGCTAGAACGGTGCATGCCCTCAGACCGAGACTGCTGGGAACAAAAGCCGTCATGCTGTTGTGAACCGACGTTGCGCACGTTTTCGATGTTGCTACTATTCTTAGCTAACCCGCCCCGAGTTACAACTATGATTTAATGTGATGAACTGTGCCGTGCGCATCACGCATCAATGAGATGTATGGTACAGAAAATCTAAATGGGTAAATGAATGTGACCCCGGCGCATGAGATGCAGTGTAGGAAGACAGAGAAAACTCTCCCCTCATGCCAATAACACGGCGGCAGCATTTAAATATACGGTTAAAGGGATTGACTCGGTTGCACATACATGTATGAATATAAGGAGATAAGATTCTGATGAATCGGTCGGGGGAGTAGCTTGGCAGAGAGAAATGCAAGGAATCAAATAAACGAACAGGGAGAGCAGTCATCGGTATCCCTTGTGAATGAAACGTCGGAGAAACCGATGAGGCTGAAATCGATTCTGGAGAGAAATAATGTAATCAGATCCGAAGCTGAGGCCATTTGATACGAATTTAAGGGAGATACAGTCTAAATGTAGGAGTCGATATCCAAGCCAAATTGGGGCATGTCTTGCGCCGTACGGATTAAGGTATCCCAAATTGACAACACTTATTACCAGTAGAGAAATCTAAGGAACAGTGAAAGTAAAAAACCAGGTACCCCTTACTCCACATACTTTCAGAGCCTGAGGGGTTTGAAGAGGGATCCGTGACGGAATTGAACTTATCACTTATCAGTTGGCCAGAGGAATTAAAGTTTACCAGAAAATCAAGTCTATGGACAGTGTAGTGTGGAAGAATTATAGAGACGCGGCAAAGTGCAAAAGAAAAAGAAAAACGGAAAAGAGACTAAATTGAGAAAGATGTGGAGGTAAAAAAAACAAATTCAAGGAACGAGAATACGAAGAGACAATAATAATGAAATCATGGCTGCATGCGGATGTTATTTTCATCATCAACATGTCTGAAACATGCATGGCGCTTGGGACAACTTGGTGCATGCAGCCGGTGCCTGTGCTGCCTCCTGGGTGCACAAAATTAGAGTGAACCATATCAAACAATAATAAATAAAGCAAACATAACATGCAGAGTGCAAGCTTTCCTCGTTCTGAGCGCCTATTACCCAAATATCAAATTTTGCTGAGACAAAAACAATCTAAATAAAACAAACATTGCCTGCCCTTTTGGGTGGCATATCATCGAGTACTTCCAAAGGGAACCATTTTCTTCCATCCTCGTGGCGATGAAGGTTCAAACTCGCTTTTGCCTGTGGGTGATTTGGCATCAACTGCCTTTTCCACATCCCTATCGAACGGCGGCAGCATTTCTTTCCCCCGTCCCCGCCTGTCGGTGGATCCATCGGACTTAATCTGCTGTGAAGCTTCTTTTGGCTTCTTCTGGTTTGGGTCCGTATCCTGAGCAGGAATGCGCATGGATACGTCGCGATTCCTTGGTTTACTTGAACTGGGCGCGGTTGAAAATCGTCGTGGTGTCATTGGTGCCGCAAGGCGCTTTGCTGATCGGCGTATTGAGGCACGAACTTCCCATGATCGCTTCTTAGCAATATAGAAGAGGATCGCGGATGTTACTAGGACCGCAAAATTCTTGTTAACCACCAACGAGAATAGGCCCGAATTTTATTTGATGTTGTCACTTACACCCTAGAATAACAACGATACCTACAATCACAACTATTGCGATTATGCCACCCTGGGAGATGTTGAAAGATCCACCGCTAGATTGGGCCCAATCTCTATCTGTCTCAACATCGCCGACGCTGCCTGGGATAATTTCCATCTCACGTTTTACGACGCGATACCGTGCACCCCAATTTTCAGATGTGGCTTGGTGGGAAGTAAAGCTGTAGCCGTAAGACATGGGGGCTATTGTCGTCCAAATAAGAAGGAATATAAATTGACGAAGATGGATAACGTCCATTTGAATAGACGACTGAGTCAAGCTTGGATTTGAATGCTCATTGGAGACGTAAGTGGTAGCCAGTGATGAGAAGAATAAGCTCCTACAAAAATCAAAAATAATAGTAGCTGGTGGCTACCCCTGTGGCATGGAGGTAGATGAGAAATATGGTAAATGAAGAATAACTATAATCAAATGCATCCCGCAGGGGAAGGAGGTTTCCCAGTATATAAAACCCTCAAGTGCGGGCTAACTTGGCACAGCTTTTGGGCCGAAGTTGAGAGCGTACCCCTTCCCCCAGATTCTTGAAGGATTTCGAGTGGACCATACACTCCATGATAGGCGATATGTGTGTGGATTGGTATGCTCATCCTGGGCGGTTCTGGCAATGTCCTGAATCTCTATTCGAGCTTTCCCAGAGCACAGCAAGCTAAAGCATCGTGGAGACTCCGTGCGATCGTTTGTATGGCCGAGTTAGCGCTTGCTCTGTTGCAAAGTTAAAGTTTCATGGCCCAATGATTATGAAGAAACGCCAGGATTTGACACGGTCTGCCACGCTAGGCCGATGGCCAAGGCAGCCAGGGGTGATTCACAATGCAATCACACAACATCTTCAGATGTTCTCACATCAGTTATCACAATTCAATCACGCAAGGAATGTGCAACCCCAGTGAGCTTCTGTTGATGATGTTGATCATTCCCATGCGAATGCCAAAATGCCTAGCTAACTTACAAACTATCATGAAGTTAGGGCCTCATGTAAACAGCCA
This sequence comes from Blastomyces gilchristii SLH14081, assembly GCF_000003855.2. Taxonomy (NCBI): domain Eukaryota; kingdom Fungi; phylum Ascomycota; class Eurotiomycetes; order Onygenales; family Ajellomycetaceae; genus Blastomyces; species Blastomyces gilchristii. The sequence goes on along the minus strand of NW_003101680.1, from coordinate 2,022,118 downwards.
TCACAAAAATCATGTCCGTCTGACTTGTTGATCCTGAGGGGGTTTGTGCTGGAGTGTGAGCCGTTCGGTGGCCGTGCAAAATGGGTTGCATTTTGTTTGAATCATATAATAACATTGCCCAATGATCGTTTCTGTCAGCGATAACAACTTTTTAAGTTTCCCAACACCCTCGAACTCTTGGATCTGTTCAGACTACGGAGTACAGAGAGTACTCTTTGGATAAAACCCATCGAAACTTCCGTCTGGTTTTGGCGCTTCGCCAGACACGAGATGTTCGGGCGGTGAGCTGGGCATTGCTACTACGGATGGCCTTACTATACAAGCCCTTCGTGAGGCGGCTACCTGCGAAGGTAGTTTTATTGGGGCAAGTGAACATCGGCTCATCCGGGTTGCCAAATCTGCTGGTCGAAGCGCGGTTGCGCCATCTTGAAAGATTGCCCCAAACCTGCTTCAAACATCAAGAGATATGCCAAGGGACATTTGAACTGGCCTCATCTTAGAGGCTCAGACGGTTTCCAGGTTGGTGAACGATTCACGCAGTATTTCCAATCAGGGTATTCTAGTTTTCCCATGCATCTTCAGATGGCATTAATGATGAGTTTTGGCGACGACGGATTTGACTGCGAGGAGGCTCTGCGAAACCTGCCGGATCGGGCAAGCCTCATAAGAGCCTCCTTAACGTCATCTCTTCCAAGGTTTGACCTCACCTCTTTGACCTCACCTCACCTCTGTTTTATCCTCGTCCTCTTTCACCAGGACCCTCTGCTGTTGCGAAGAGCACGATTGAGGGAAGTCTGTGCCATCAGAGGGACATAATCGTCGGTTCAGTTCGTTGGTTTTATATCCTTTAGCCCAGTCGTTCGAGCTACATTACTCCCCTGGCACTTGCTGGTTTCACTGAGAGATTTCTTTCATGTAGGATTGACTTCTCCTATACATTCCCGATACAGTGAAACAGCATAGGTCCAAGTGCAGATTAGTCCTAGATTAATAGAGCTGTCCCTTCTGCAGTCTACCTTCATACGTCTATGATGAACCCCCCTTGGTAATATGACTTCTAACCCCCTAGGTCCATTAGGCGAGTGCCATACGATGGGGGAGGATCTGTTTTCTGTGAATCTCCCCAGTGATGAAGCTGGCCTCTCCCCCACATCTAAGAAGATTCTCGAGAAATGTGCTATTCCCGTTACCCCTGTTTCCCTGAATAGTTGTTTCCAAATTACCCCAACTTTGATATCTCGGCCTCCGAATTCTGACCTCGAGACGGGGGAGTTTAACTTCCATTTTGCGAAACCCAAGCTTCCAACTCCCAATTTCACGTCAAGGTTAAAAGCCAAACCTGCTGGAAGCATCTTAGCCTCTGCAAGTAACCAAAAGGTCATTGTTAATCCCTCGGGGACAAATTGTCCTGATTCTAATTGTACCGAATCGAGCTCAAGGTCAGTACTATTTTTCCGGCAGAATGGACGCGAGTTAATTCTAGTTTAGTGGAACTTCCGCGCTTTCGAAAGATAGTGCTATCAATAGCGGACAGGTCTCCCCAACAAAATCTCCGATCACTCATGACACTGCTGAAAGAACCTGTGGGCCGACTGCTGGGATCCATCGTACTTCAAAAGAAACTGGCCACTCCTTAGAAATTGGAGATCGAGCTGATAGCCAGTCAGAAAACGATGCATTGGAGAAGGACAGCAATTTAGCTAGTAAGCCCACTTATAATATTCCGTTTAATGGGCAATATTGATTTGTTAACAGCGAATCATACCCAGTCGGCGCAATCACCTGTAAGTAATAATTTCTATGCCAAATACCTTCACTTGAGGCTACTCTGTTTGGTTCATGTTGCTGTTATAGCTTTCATGTTTAAATTTTCCCTCCCAACTGCCCCCGTTGGTGTTCTGTGTAGTCTTGCTTCTCAATATACTTCTATTGCGAATTTAGCTTGCTTTGCCCATAAACTGAAGATTCTAACAACTTAAAGAATCAAGATCCTACTGGGCCAATCCCTAATACCGATAACTGTAACTCGCCAGCAAGCGCCAGAAGTCACAGCGGGAATCCCAAACTTACTCCTCCACGACCATCAGCCATGAAGGCTACACCGCAACCGAAGTTAATGGTGAATTCGAAAGTCACAAAACATCCGATGTCTGCGAAGTCAGTGGTCAATGGCGTGGCTACCAAGCAAGTTACACTCCAGAAAGGATCTTCATCTGCATTTCAACCATCGGAGGAGGACCTTTTTTACATGTTGATCCGTAAGCTCAAAAAGAGGGATGAGATGGAAGCAGAAGCTACGGCCATGAAGGAGAGAATGAAAGATGAAATGCTTGCACTAACTCGAACAAATGATGATTTGCGCTCCAGGTTGCGGGAGTCGCAGATTTCTGGTAAAAGTCAGCAAGAACGGCTTAACGCTAGCAATTCACTTGTTGAACGATGGAAGACAAAGTTTAGTAAGCTACGGACGTTTGTCACCAGTGTTGGGAGTGATTTTGAGTCTCTCCGGAAAGAAGGACAAATTCTCAAATCTACGCAAGAGTCTTTGCTTCAAGAGAAAAATCAAATTCATGAAACCTTGAAACAAATGAGTGACAGTACTGGCTCATTGAAAACACGCTGGAGCCAACATCGTGCAACTATTGTTGGAGTACGACAGGAATTCAACACTCTAGAGAAATCTCTGCTCACAGCGACTACCAGAGTGACGGAGACCGAGAAGCTCCTTTCCAGGGAGAGGAATCATGTCGCTACTCTGGAAAACTACATAAAGAATCATTCGGATAGACATCATAAGCAGGCCTTAAACATCGATGAAAGGCAATCTCAGATGATAAAAAAGATAGATACGATCCACAAGCATATTGAAAGCTGGAATTCCGCACAGTCTTCCATCAAGGATGAACTGGAGTCTGGGTTTACTTCATGCATGTCGTTATTGAAATCGCTCAGCCAGCAACAAACCTTGAAACCTCAAGACCTAGAAAAGGTAGATTGTGCAATTAGGGATCTTTCTATGCAGTAAGTTCATCTCGCCTCCTGGAAGCGTTAATGGAGTATGCTAACGGCATGGTAGGCTTCATGTTTCCATTGAAGCGTCGAAAAAGAATATGGAGGTAGCATTCGATTTGCACACGAACTACGGACAACGGGTGTCAAGCCAGCTGACGGGGTTAGAGACGGCCGTAAAATCAAACACAGAAGTCGTTTGTCAACTCGCAGAAGCTCGTGAATTGCACGGAAACCTTCAGGAAAAGCTGAATGCGGCTGACAAGAGCTTGCATATGGTGTCTGCAGATCGCGACAGACTCAAGTCTCAAGAAGCATCCCTACAACGACGTATTCGAGACCTCGAAATTGAGATTTCATCGCTACAAAAGAATAAAATTGAGGATGCTCAGTTCAGGGATGCCGACATGTCGTCGGAGCTTCAGATCCAGCTGGAGGCAACTTCAGCCTCCCTTACCGAAGTGTCAAATGAGCTCAAAGAGAAACAAAGCGAAATAAGCGACTTGGAACTAAAGCTGACGGATACAATTGAAAGGCTAGCAGCTGCAGAAAGCGAGATAGCGGGCCTCACAAGCGAAAGGCTTAAGATTCGCGACGAGGCCCAAAAGACAGAACACAGAGTCAGAGAAGAACTAACAAGGGCAAATTTGGCAGCGAAAGATCAGCACAGGGCATGGTTCGAACAGGAACGGCATAAACTCAAGCGCGAAAAGATTTTGGCCGAAAAAAGTGCCCAAAAAGTGGCCGAGGAGCTAAACTCCGTGAAAATTTCGTTGGTACTGTATACCAAAATGATATATATTTTTTTCCTGGTTACTGATAGTGTCGTAGGAAGCTGCGGAGAAGGGCAATCACGAGTTAGTTGCAAAGGTATGTCCGTTTAATCCCAATTCCTCACCGCTAAATATATTGATGATCCGTAGATGAGCCAACAGCAGTCGGAAATCGATAGCCTGAAAATGACAGCCTCGAAGAGGGATTCGAATATCGCCGCGGAAATGGATGAGGTAAATATGCTTCATGCATCCACCATACAAGAGCTACAGAGCGCGCAATGGCAACTTGAGGCTGCAACAAAGGAGAAAGAAGAGCTGAGGCACCAACTATCCGAATTACGCATGAACCTGGCGACCCTGCAAGAGCAGGAACCCTTACAGGAGACAGTAGAGGTCCTTCAGTATGAAATTGCAGAGAAGGATATAAACCTTCTTTCATTGAAGGAAGAATTGTCAAAATCCGAAGAGAATAATAAGACGATCTCTCAGTTGCAGCAAGAGGTGGCTGATAAATCAGCTGAAATCGCCATACTGCGCGAGAGGCTGGATAATCAATTGACTTCGGTCACTACAATAGGGGAATCGCTTAAGGAGAAGAATAACGAACTTATCATCCTTGAGCAGAAAATGGAGGCCTTTGGAAAATTATCTGCTGAAACGTCCGCACTAAAACGCGATATCGAACAAAGGGACAATGAACTTGCAGAGCTCCGATCTCGAGTCCAAGAATCCAACGTTATTTTCAAAAACACGGAAAGCATTCTAAGGCAGCTTGGAATCATTGGGACTATGGAATCGCTGAGAGATTACTCAAACGTACTACAGTCACGATTGAAGATGATGGCAGGTTCTCTTGATGGACGACAGCCAAAAGAGCCTATAGAATCAGGGCTCCATATACCTATGAGGATCTCATCAAAGCGGCAAAGAACAAGCAGGAAACGCAGTATGTCGTCCACTCATGCTGAATGCGCGAGACCCGGTTCTTCTAGCAGAGAGCGCCAAACAACTGAGATAGTTTATCGGACACGGAGCACTCGGGAAATTATATCCCCAACGCTTAAGACCCCTTCACGAGGTAAAAATGCCAATAGTGGGCTTCCTACGACCTCCACATCATTTATCAGGCCATTCTCCCGACTGCAAAACGAAACAACCCCGGCTATTTATCCTGGAGAGCAAATGTCTCCCGTACTAGAATTCACAGATCTGAACGCATTGTTCCCAACAACACCTATGAATGCCAAAAATGTTGGTTCTAATCAAGCACGAATGGCAGCAGCTCAAAACTCCCTACCCAGTGACAAAGTTATCCTTCCTTGTGAAGTGGCTAGAACAAAGGAGCGAAGCGCTCTGTGCGTTTCGGATGCAGTCAATGATGCTATATGCACATCTCGCCGTGATAAAGAATGCGAGCAATCTAGGGGTTCTATAGAGGCCGAAGCTCCTCATGAGGCTACAGGAAATGAGCCTGCCGCAGCAGCCAGCACCCCTAACAAATGTAGGATTGATAATAACCTTGAGGTTCAAGACAATCCTTGCTCTCCGCCAAAGACAATCGCTCGTACGTTGAAAAGAAAAAAAATGTCTGAGGACGAAATGCATACAATGGTAAGCGGTCCCCAAGTTTTCGTTTTCCTTACATTAGAAGAAAGGGACAAGTGGGTTATTGAACATAGTCTAACAGCAGGGTAAGAAGGTTGCAAGCCAGAAATCCCCGGAAAAGCTCCCTCGCACAGGAATCCTTAAGGATACGACAAAGCCAACCTCATCTACGATAGAGACTGTAGTGGAAACTCCACCACATGAGAACAGCGGGGAAACCCCGATGGGTGCAAGTCCTAAAATAACTTTTAGACGCCCCTCTCGAAAATCTAAGTATTTTAATCCAACAAACAGCTCGGCGGCTTCGATTACCGCCATGGGAGGACGATGTGGGAGTACAACCAAAAAATCTCATCCACCAGCCGGGCGTGTTAGAGAAAGACCTCGTCGGAGACAGAGAGGTAAAGTTAAAACTCCCATCGTCGCCCGCAACGAGATGCTAATTTCATCAGTAGGTGATCTGTACCACAACAGATTCTCCCAGAAACCCCCCGGATAAATAAGGGCAATTACAGTGTGAAGCACGGATTCCTCCGTCCGGAATCGAATTGTGCCTCTCTCTACTTATATATTTATGGAATGTCAAAGTGGTTGAATGAGGAGGAGTTAGATAAACTGTCGATATCTTTACTGATGTGTAAGTTAGCGGATACATATTTTGCAGCGGTCTGCAATCCGTTCTTTTCGGGAGACTTGATCAGAGGAAAACAAGCTAGCTTCGCAATTTCGAAGGGGAATTCAGCAAGATGTCGTAAACATGTATCGGGTAGTTAATATTTTCAATCCACATAATCTATTATGTTAAAAACGCCTTGGATGCAAGATAAAGACGTCTAAGAAGGGGGAGGTGCAATGTACAACCGAATTTTCGCCAAATAAATATCCGGAAATCCCAACGGTGCCAACAGTATCGCACAAACATATACTCGTACACAGATATGGGCCTTCTCTAACCATAAATGCACATTCAATCCGGACTAGGCCCTCTAGGGATGGCTTGAGTAATATAACTCACTCGTTTCCCAACCGAAATAGAGACAAGGAAAGCAGAGAAACAGGCTACATCAAATGATGCAACGTGCGGCATTTCATCCATTTCAATATATCCCGCCACACCAACCACTGCCAATGCAATGATGAACCATCGATTTGGTGACATGGGCGTCCATTACCGACCGGGTATGCATACTCGAAAACCGCAAAGGGGTCGATTTCTTTCGATGAGTTTATTTTCCGCGCTTCGCCTCCAGAAACAGCACTTTCTTTTTCACCACCGGGTCATACTTTAGCATGCTGAGGGGTCTGCTGGTACGCGGCCGGACGAGCGTTCGGTAGTAGCCAGTCATCGCCATGCTGATGAGCCGGACGGCGATGGTGCGCGACTTAGCTATTTCACAGCACAAGAAACGAATTAGAATATTGACATTTCATAAATTTGGGGATCTAGCCCTCTCAAGGCCAGTAGATCTAGACTGGTAGTGTGTTAAGCTGAGGGAGGTGATTTCTCCATACCTTTCTTAGCCATCTTGCGGGACCTTCAGGATTTGCCGATCTTGGGTCGGGATGTAGGGACTCCGGATAGAAATGAGCCCGCGAATAACGCTCAATCGAGGTGGAACAGTAAAGCAAATATTGGGGCCTCGGAGGCTGCGCTTCTCTGAGGGATTGGCTTCGTTGGCTGCGCAAAGCACTGTTTAAAGATTCGATGCGCTGTTGACGATATATTGGAGAGGATTTGAAAATCACGTGAAAGATATGAGCGCGCTAAACAGATGAAGACTAGTATTAAACTTTAAACTTTATTTTCAGGCCTGACCTGACAGCGTGGCTGGTGGGAGGGTTGTTCTCGCACAAAGAAAGATAAGGCCCCGCATCGAGGCTCCGTGAAAAATACCACCGTTGGTCCCGCTTCCCCTCTTAAGATGCAGAGAATTTGGTGTGGGTGGAATGCAGTGGCGCGCCTAATCATAAGGCGTTTTTCTTTCGCAGCCTGCACGGCCTAACGCAGGTTGCATGACGGAGGCTGACAGCCCCGACCCGCTTTCTGGCAGTGGTCTGGACATTTTTCGTTTTGAGTCACAAAGGGAGATTTTTTTATTGCCAGGTCGTTGCTTTGTTCGGAGGATATCGATGGATATCCACAGAAGCTTGACTTTGTGGAATGCCTCCTCGCTTGCGAAAGATCCCCTTGCGTCCTGTGTTTCCTGCGCTTTTTCTTCCAGGTCGTTCAATACTAATTATCAACCAACCACTAAATCATTGGGGAGGACGGCATCAACTCCTCCTTGAACAAATCATTAGAAAATAGGGCTTGCCGGTGGTCTCTCGTAATATGTCTGCCATATTGAATTTGTTATTTATCCAACCAAAGTCGACACGGATAACCTCATTGCCTCTCCCGCTGCTGTAGACGGATAGCTGCATATAGGGCTGTGCGTAGGTTTACTAGTACTTCCTGCATATTGAGAACATCTCCTCTGGTTCTTGCGTCCCCATGAGAGCTTTCACGAACCGTACCCAGTTCGGTGACATACTCACTTGTCCGGAAAGCCCATTCGGGAAGCGCCAGAAACGGAGGTACATATCCAAGCTCCGTGCTCTAGTTGGGTAAAAGTAACTCTAGGAAACTTCATAAAGGCTTCCTGCTATAGGAACATCTTTGCGCCTGGATATCAGTGTCAGGTTACGCCGTTTGCCCCAGCAGGGCTCGGTGAAGTAGTAGGGCATCGAAACCCCACGTGATTACGGCCTCGCACCCGTGGACGCACTACAGAAGAATGGATGTATACATACACCTTGTGGATGGGATGGGTAGTTAATTATAATAATTATGATAGTAGGAAAGAAAATAATTCCCAAGTGCACACACACCCAGGCCATATCCAAATACCTCGCCAGCTGAACGAATGCAAAGTGCGAATAGCCATATGACTCCTACCACCAAAACAGTCGGAAACCAAATCCGCACCCCAAAAGGGAAACCGATAGCCCAATCATGTCATGCTGCCAAGAGTAAGAGTCCGCGCATGAGCAGAAGAACAGATTTCGTGCTGAGGTGGGTGTGGACGTTTTGGTGATAGTGTGAAGGTACTGGGTTCGTAGGAGCCTACAAGGGGGGAGGGGAAAGATCTTGGCAGGCCTTTTGGAGATTTTGAATGTTCCTTGGCTCTCTTTTTCTTCCTTTTCCTCCTTTCTTAGAGGCTTGAAGTTGGTTTCTGCTCTTTCTTGGGGGCCTCAGGGATTTTAAAAAAAATAAGTTACAAAATAATACAGATGCCTGTTTGGCGGTGTGGTTTGAAGTCAAGGAATGAGACTTTTTAGGTGGTTAAAGGCTTTGTGACGCGGAAAAGTTCCTTGATTGGCTTAACTATCTAATTTTTTATATTTTCCTTTTCTCCCATTTTGCTCATACTTTTCTCCTAAGGGATGAAACTAGCTCAGGCGATTCAAACATAAATGGGGACGTCAAAAAAAGTGGTGTTAACAATGCATGAATAGAAGTCAAGGATGGAAAAGAAAATAAAACAAGAATCAAACAATCAAAAAAGTACAAAAAAGAGCTCTATCGCTGGGGGCTCTTGGGCTGTCGTGACAGTACCATTGTAAGACCTCAGTGAGAGCACCAAGTATTGTCTTCCATCCGCTCCATCTCTTCCATTTCGATGCTTTCCTCGTTCCTCCGACTCACCAATCCATTAGCACCGATATGCCTATTCCGGGGTTGTTGGGGCTTGTGCAAGTGTTTAGTGCTGGGGGATTCGCTGGAATAATTGCATGCTTCATCACAGTCCTTGTCCCGACCTATCCTGTGGCTTTGCCGCCATGATGTTGTGAATTGCGATGTACTAGTGCATGTTCCCTGTGTTTGTCGCGTGATTCAGTCGGGGCCCCGAAGGCGGGGGGCGGTGGTTGTCGCAAGGTCTGTGGGAATATATATTCAGTTGCCAAGGGCTGAAATTCAGGTTTAACGTATGTACGTGGGCAGTGGGGTTATTCGATATGAGTAAATCTGCATTCGTATGGCGTTATTGTTCTTCAACGCAGGTAGGTGTTTGGGATGCGAACCCTCTGGGAGGAGGCCGGTGAGGTCTGTCGACTGAGGTCAAGACTGTAGAGCGTCCCACGGCGATAGACGTATAAGCCATTGCGAGAGAGGTTCAGGCTGCTGTGGGGGGTAACAGTGGTAGGTATGGTTCGTCGGTGAACTACGCGCGGTTGCTCTTGAACGGGTTCGGCAACTGGCTTGGGGTTGTGAACGACGACCGGTGCGGTCTGTCTACGAGTAGGTATAATAAGGCCCTTATCGAGCGCGTTGAGCAAGTCGTGCACCACTTGGCAATCACTGGGGATCTGAACCTGGATATAACGGCCGTATTCACGGTCAACCAAGGAGTATGGTTTTCCGCATTTTTGGTACACGTATTGCAATAGACTAGTCGCATAAAGATTCCCACGGCTGCAGAGGGGTCTCCCACTGCAGAAAGTCTCGTACGGGCGACTGCAAGCGGGGCAGCGAAGAGCATGTTGTGAGAATCGCTCCATCACATATTTTTCGTCATCTCGGGGCGCGCGAGACAGGACCGGGCGCTCAGCGCCAATCTCACGAACGAGAGAAGGCATAGTGTAACGTCGATGACGAGGGAAGTAGTTGTGCGGTGGTGTAAGCGGACTGAGAATATGGGCCCCAATATAGCGAGGGGGGTTATGGTAGGTGGGAAGAGGGTACCGAGGAGAAGACACTATGACAAGCACACTGGCAAAGGATAGTATGCTACAATATAGAAGATAAACAAGACGAGAACGGAGTTGAGGAGGAAAAAGGAAGAGAGATCAAACGGGGGAATAGGAGTCTTATATGTTGTTTGGGAGAGATGCTCTGGATTGGTGTGTATGATTGGAGAGGGGGGAGGGGAGGAAGAGGATGCCGATCTAGATATATAACTTTTCTGCGCCAAAGCACTGACCAGCGCCAGACCGGGAATAGATGCCGCTAATTCTAGCGGTAACGAGCACAGGGTCATCGACCGGGAGGGAGCTAAGGGTAACACTAAGTTGACCGGGGTTGTGTGGGCTAGGGTGGGCTGCCTTGGGGAGAAAACGAGCGAATACCAGCTTTGATGGTATACTGTAACTAACCGGCGATACGGGCAGCAAAATCGATGCGTATCGTAATATACACTGAATCCACGATGTAAAATTACATAGGCAGCACTGCCCGCACCCAGAACAGCGTCCGCCATGATCTAGATGAAAGGAAGTTTTGAACTCCTGTGGCTGAATTGTCTCGACTCTTCCCTATAGCTAGTGGTCGTGCCTATAGCGAGGAGGGGCTTCCAGGGCGGCTTATGCTGCCGCTTCCTTAGTCGGGACGCGGGGGTAGGGGAGAAGATAATGATGACGAGACAGACGGTTTGGTTTTCCGAAGAGTAGCGGCTGTGAATGCCGACGTCAACAAAAAAAGAAAATCATCAGATGTCATCGCTATTATGAGCTCGTCTAAACCCCCCCTCCCCGCTCGTTGTGTGTCTAACAGCCATCTGCTGGCAACACGTCTTCACTGTCAACAGTAAGGTTAAATTCTTTATTAGACAAAATCAGATGTATGAAGTAGAGGGTGAACATGACACATTTCTCAGCGTTGCCAGACTCCCGCTTGTCGGCATGCATCTGTCATATGGACAGACAGTTAGTTCACATTGTCCAATCAGGCAGAAAGGAATGGCAAGATGGGTGGTGAGAAACCAGGATATGACTCAATTTAGCATATCCCTCGGCGCGGAGGTTGGCCTTAGCTGCAGGTTTGAGAAAATCGTCTACCCTATATAGACTATGGACGGATGGGAGAAAAGGGGGGGGGTGGGGAGGAGGAGGAGGAGAAGGAAAACGAGGGTCGTGCATATAAGAGCGCTAACACCACGCACCCAAATCAGCCACACGAACCCTGGTCGGCATCAGTGGCATGAAAACTGTGGCTTGAACACATTCCTTCGAACAAAGGTTGGCTCAACCTGCTGTGCACCGCCTCAGTTCGTGTTCCGCTTGGGGGTCATCAATAATGCCACAGGCCAGGTCCCTTTGATTATGTCGCGAGCTAGAGGACCAATCCTCTGTGAGTGCTGTTGATGTCCAACGCTGTCTTATCGCGAGCGCAATATGTTTATCCTTATCAGGCAGTCCCCACGCTTGCTTGGCGAATTATCCCCTTTCATACACTGTCGACAGCGTCGCGCAAGGGCAACACGGCATACGCCCACGCAGACATATCTCAACAGCGGCCAATACAGTCTATATCATTGCGGATGATTTGTTCTCTCCTTCGAACCTCCAACTCAAAAAACAAATCGTCATTGATCACACGGGTCTTCTCCTGCCCCTTGTTATGGACACTGGATACTGTTGTGTTGACATCATCGTTGTTCTGGGGGAGTTGATAGGCTGTGTTCTTGTTTGGCGACCAGGGGGGACTGCGGCGGCTAATGATGTCATTGCCCTGAACCCTAACCAGCCGCATCCAAACAAAGGAAAACGCCTGACCTAAACGGGGCTAGGCGCTGGGGGAAGATCAGCCTCACGCGGCACTATGCCCGATCTGTGAGCTCCTTGTATCAACCGCCAACGTCAGTTCTTCTTCTCGGGCATTTTCAACCACAACATCCCCCTCCTGTTCATGCGGTCCAATCCTAGTGGCATTTTATTGACGATGTCGTGCTGCATTTGCCGTTACGCTATGCCATGCATTTCTATTTCAACCAACTGAGATTGCACTGGTTGGGGATTGACGATACCATAGCATTTCCCTAGCACTCTCATCTGTGTCTCTATCCCCAACCGCTCTCCTGTCTACTTAATACAGAATGATAAACTTATGGTATTAACCGTGACGTTTTGAAAAACGATCATGCAGCATTTCTATTTTGATTTCTGTTTACTCTGTTCTGCTGTTCAATTTTTTCTCCGCATAGATGTGATTTAACACATTCCTCCTTTGTCGCAAGGTCCGATATGGTTGCTGACCATTCGTTTTACCACCTTCAATATCTAATCTCTCTCTCTTTTTCTTTCAGTTGCTCCTTTCATTCTTGTAGTCCGCCACTCCTCCGAGGCAGTGCTGAATGAACCTCAGTTTTATCACCTTTTAGTTATCAATTGCCGCACCTAGGTAGGCATCCCATTCGGTTTAACCGGGCTCGGACTCTAGCTCAACACTCAGTTTCCCTGTTTATTTAGTGCCCTTTTCTTTTCGGCCATGGATGCGGAAAGACTGCATACCACCTCTTTAAATGGAGGGTGGGGTTCTTTGGAATATGCACTATGACAAGAGATATACGACAGTTATTGGCCCCCATTTCTTATCCACTGCCAATTCGCCACCCTTTTACATGGGCAACCCCAAATCCTAAGTTATGGCGCTAGAGTTAGGTTCTCCTTCAGCTGGCGTTGGCCAACTTGGTGTCCAACTTCCCTCTGTTCTCACACTTTTGTCACCTCCCTAGCCTGCAAAACTCACTCCTTTAGGCAACATCCATATACTTCATATTGGCCTGCGATAGTGTCTTCGGATTGCTGAGTGTCAGCTGGGTTGGGCTTCCGGTACATGTCCGGCTTTGTCAATGCTTTTCAGGCGAACATCCCCTGCAATCCATTTCGCGGACATTGTCTAAGAGTCACTTTCCCCAGTGTGGGTTACTGCAACAGTATACCTGTCAACCGACCACACCATTAGGAAACTCCTGGCCAGGGCATCACCTGCTAGCCTCGATCTAAAGACGACGATGATCGTCTGCCCGGCTTGATTCCCCCGGATATCTGTCGCTCTCATCAAAGATTCATTGCAATCCCTCCTGATAATGATCGTGTTGTATACCCTTACTGTCATTCCCCCCCCCCCCCCCTCCCCTGGGTGTGGCGATCCGTGACGCATGATCTCATGAGCCTAGGTGAAGGACGTCCCTTACCAGCGTTAGGCTCCCATTACGGGCACAATACACTAGAACATGCCCAACAGCCCGCTTCCGAGGATCGCTCTTTGTCTGTTTCCCTTCTCAAACAGCCGTGGCTTCATTACCCCAGTGCCAGAGGTGACGGCTTTTGGTTTTGGCAATACGGCATCTCAAGTCCTGGAGACAAAGGAAAGCATTATTTGCCACTTTTAACGAGATCGTCGTCTGTGCCTTGGTGGCAATGAGGAATCCACGCTCCAAATCGGGGGTGCGGAACTATCACTAGCAGGAGGGGAGGTTTCGAGCCTCATTACTTCCCTGCTTAGCGTCTCCCTTGCTACTACATCTGTATGGTACATTTGGAGTCTACAAAGCTCCCTCTGTGTCTATCGGTAACGTATTTTCGCCCTTCCCTGTCTGAAGGTCACTTCCCTTCTATCTTCCCAACCCCTTTCACTATTTACCAACAACCTGCCCCATGCCCGTGAGTATCAGCATACACTGCGGTAGAATGGTAAACTGTCGCCCTGCGGACATATTGCAGCTCACAGGCAGTCGTGACTGCCATTTCATGTTACCCGTTTTGTGACGTAGCGAGTCGCGGCTCGGCAGAAATATCATTCCACAGGGATCTCTTGTGTCTGATACAAGACCCATATTATTCATTATTGCATACCAGCAACTATTGTGAATAGTGCGAAGCGGACACTCATGATGCCTAGTGGCGCTTCCATCATTATTCCTGGAGGACTACCCTATGGCACAGACTTATTCTGCTCTATCAACCTTACGTCAATATCAATCCCACATATCAGTATTTTCGGCCGTTATCTCTTCCGCTAAGTACGTATTGGTCATAGGCTGTTTTCTTTTATCACACGGACGTGACATTGAATTACATCTGCCTTCGAACCCGTGTCGGACTAAGTTCCTATTGGATGCAATATACGGAGATATGTGATGCTGCCGTCGACCGCGCAGGCACAATTCGGTTGTAAGTGAGCCTATTATTTGCCACCAATGATGAGAATCACGTCAATTATACCAACCCCCTGCCCATAAAATGGGATGTGAAACGCATCCTTTGACTTCGGGGTTCACCTGAGTATCTTAGCACGGAGATGGTATTTCATCACATGTGTTATTCTCAATAATATCTGTTGACGCCATACTTACTTCTAGCGGAAAGCCTCAGGAGTACGAGCAAAACTCCAGTGCTGAGAGGGGCCAGGGCACCGTCCTACGGCACAAATTTTCCTCAGCTCTCCAGAAGCGCAGGGATTTGGGGTTAAAAAACGTGAAGTGTAGGTTTTTGCGAAAGGGATCGCTGTCTTTGCTACCAAAACCCTTAAACATGGGGCTGCTATTGAGGACATGAGCAAGCATACCAGGGGGCCCCTCCTTCCCCGGCGAGCTCTGGAGGCATTTTGCTCGCACCGATTATATTCCTATTGACTATAGTGTCATCCAACGGTTGCAGAGGGCCCCTTTGGGCAATTCCTAGATGTGCTAATGCCCAACTTTTGGGTCAGACTCTTCTTACCCTCTCCGCTCCTCCCTCTCCCCCTCCCCCCTGCCCCCTGGTATGCAAGAGTGACAGATTTCCACGAAAGTGTTGCGCACTGTCATTGAGTGACTTAGTGAAACTTTTATATAAATAAATGCATGCGTATATTTTCAGCCGAATAATCAAATGCAGAATTGAATGAAATACCGAACGGTGGATAGAGAGACAGCAACAAACAATGCTGGATGATAGCACTGATTTATGCAAGACCTCTTGACATAGTTGTAATATGCAATATGAGAGTTTTCTCTATTTTTGGTACCAGTGCCAAAACCGGATGAGAATAACTATGATGTGTCGACGAGATGTGATGAAATAGCTGAGGTTGGTGGTATGTCGATGCTGGCTGTTGCTCGTAATTAGTAGCAGTAACAAATAATAGGGGTTATGGTTGTTAACATGCTCTATTAACTACGATGAAGTTACGGTATTAGGATTACAGACATCAGACAGAGAAATAAGTTACATACATACATAACACAGCGTTTTCCCTAAGTATATAACTATGGGTAGTTACCGTACAGTACATGTAAAATTACTATTCTTGGACAATGAATTACCTCCACAGATCCTGCCTTTTGTGTCAATATCAAGATTATGCCTTGGAAGAGGTGATATTTTCTTCTTTGCAACTGATGAATTTCTCCTAATCATGCCGGGAATAAGTTATGGTGTACATCAAACTTGTCAAACCTCTGCTCAATGTTCGCCCGCCCGGTTTGGGCTGGCCACGGGTGACCTTTCGGGCATTCGCTAGTATTCATACCGGTGCTATGAATAAAGAAGACAACAATTGTTCCAAGAGAGGAGGGGTGGAGGTAGATCTTCGCATGCCATTATGTCGCAGCGTTGACATTGAGGGGCTTTCTATCCCTCAACTACACAAATGTCTCGAGAGCAGGAAGTTCTCGGTTTATGACCTGACAGCGTGCTACTTGGAGAGAATCAGGCGCGTCAATCGAGTCTTAAAGTAAGTTTTCTCCTTTTGTAATAGAAAGGTGACGGGCAGCACAATGTATTTCGACTAACTCCGATGACTATTTTCGAATCTAGAGCTGTAATTGAAGTCAATCCCGATGCTCTAGACATTGCTATGATGATGGATCGCGAAAGGGAGCAGAGGAGAAATCATGGACTACTCCATGGGATTCCATTTCTTGTTAAGGATGTATGTTTTACATCCATCTCCGTTTTGTTGTCGGGAATAACATTTGATTGTCACCTCGTACATTCGAATCTATTTTTACCCGCAAGGGACGGTCTGGTTCTAATGACATGTAGACCATGGGTACGAAGGACAAGATGCGAACGACTGCTGGCTCCTCTGGTATGTTATAGAGGCTACTCAGATTTTACCCTTTACATCTAAACATATTAAACCTCTTACTCATCCCTACAATGATTTACAGTGCTAGTAGGGACTGTCGTCCCGGAAGACGCACATGTCGTGTCTCTCCTCCGGAGAGCTGGTGCCGTCTTACTCGGGCATGCCAATTTGTCCGAGTGGGCATCAATGAGATCAACGTACTAGTGAGGCGAAGCCGAAACCTCAATTGAGAAAACGGTGCCGAAGATTTCGCTAACAGTTATGAAGCTCGGAAGGCTATTCCTCTCGAGGCGGCCAATGCCGGAACCCTTATAACCTTGCCGAACATCCAGGGGGTTCCAGTTGTGGAAGTGCAGTTGCTGTCGCATCAAACATGTGCGCTTTCAGCCTAGGCACTGAGACTGATGGAAGCGTGAGCTGAGTTGTTCTATACGCTGACAATGGCAAGGACAATGATTGGATATTAATGAATACTCAATGCAGATAATGGTGCCCGCTGATCGCAATGGAATTGTTGGCATTAAACCGACGGTTGGACTGACTTGTGGTAAGGGCGTTATTCCCGAATCACACAGTCTTGATAGTGTTGGCACGTTTGGGAGAACAGTGCTGGATGCGGCAATTGCTTTAGATGGCATTGTCGATTCGCCTACTGGCGCCCGTCTTGATATCCGTAAGTCTCTAATTATTTCAGGCCACAGTTGCAGTGGGGTTGCCACCACAAGATTGACAACCTTCATTCAAACTGTATCGTCTACAGGTAGCTTTCCAACCGCCCCATTTGTATCATTTGTTTCCGGGAAGGAAGCCCTTCGAGGAGCTCAATTTGGATTACCCTGGAAGGGAGTATGGGAAAAGGTCAAGCAGAAAGAAACGGCTAGAAAGCAATATCAGATTTTTGGACAGGTAATAGAGCGCATAAGAGGAGCCGGAGCAAATGTCATTGAGTATACCGATTTCCCAAGCGCGGAGGAAATTATCCCACCAGGTGGATGGGACTGGTAATTTTTCACCCTTTCCCTTCCCTTTGTTTTCCAGTCCAGCTAGATCATATTCTAACAAATAAATATCCACAAAAGGGACTATCCCACCAAGCAAGGCCACCCAGAACAATCGCAATTCACTGTAGTGAAGACGGAATTTTACAATGATTTGAAGACCTATCTCAGCAACCTCGCTGCCAACCCCAACAATATCAGAAGTTTAGACGATGTGGTCAAGTACAATGCAACGCATGCTGAGAAAGAAGGCGGGCGCCCAGGTGTCCATCCTGCATGGCCATCTGGACAGGACAGCTTCGAAATGAGTTTGGAAACTGGAGGAGTCATGGATGAGACCTATCACCATGCCCTGGCTTATATCCGCCGAAAATCTAGAGAAGAGGGCATTGATGCAGCTTTGTCAAGGGGGGATGGCAGGCAGCTTGATGGGTTACTAGTCCCGCTTCAAGCTGATAGCGGCGTTGGATGTCAAGTAGCTGCCAAAGCTGGTATTTATTAACCCTTCCATCCCCATGTGGCTTTGGTAGGTTGGGGTTTCGCCTCGGTGTTTTAATCCAATACCTATGTACAGGATACCCGATGATCACGATTCCTGTTGGCATCGCTACCGGCGAGAACGGTAAGATTTGGGTTTTTTTTTTTTTTTTTTTTTTTTTTTTTTTTTTTTTTTTCTCGTTTACCAGTTTATTTACCCTTGTTCCGCTGTTTATCGTAAGTGCGATCACGAAGGGTCCTGTTCTAACGCTCATCTTGCAGAAATTCCGTTCGGTATTGGAATAATTCAGACCGCATGGCGGGAAGATAAACTCATCAAGTATGGATCCGCCATTGAGGACCTCTTGGCTCTGAAATTAAAGCCTACCTTTATGAACATCGATGCGGATAATTATATGTATATTGGGGCCCCTCCAGAGTCCTAAATTTACAACCGTTTACAAAAACACTAGGGTAGTTTTTACCGGCGTATTGGGCATACAACGGATAGAAAATTTCTATTGGGTTCCTGGGTTGATGTGGGACATGAGATGAATGGAAATCAGAATCGGAAAGCGAAAACATTATGAATAGGCAAAAAAGGGGATAATAGAGTAAAACTAACCGTTGAACATCGACTCTTTGGCGCGCACCCAAACCCCAATTGTATTATATCGACATAGAAGAGAAAAGAATATCTATTAAAAAAAAAAAAAAAAAAAAAAAAAAAAAAAAAAAAAAAAAAAAAAAAAAATCAGAAATTTAAGAAGAATGCCATGAAAAACAGAGGAAATTGAGCAAATGAGAAGCCCATGATATAGCAAGTAAAATACTCCAGAAATAAAAAGAGGATATCCAAAATGACACAGAACACCCCAAACTACAATGTATAAGACAATACCTCCTGCCCCTTGACCGCAGTCATGATATGCCAGGGTAGTGGTAAATTACCTTGAACATGAACGATACCCCTCACCCTCGCCAAAGTTATGAGTTCTCTATACATACGCAGGATATCCTTCAACAAATGGTCGATCGGTCGTCGTGAATTAGTGTAAATTACATTAACAGTCATTACCGCCTGTCCGTCCGTGTCGCTGGTCCCTGAACGCCGGAGTAGGTACCCGCTTGCAAGCGCGGGCTGGTATTTCGTGAGGGAATAGGAGCTGTTGAGTCTGTGGGAGAGTGTTACGCCCCAGGTTTCGTCTGATTTGTCGATGAGAATCGTATCTTGGTCTGAATCGGTGGTTAGCTGTTGTGGTTGTTGTTGTGGTGGGGTCGCTTGCTGTTGGTCCGCGAACATGGGTGTAGTTGCTGTCGGAGGAGTGGCTGCAGGGCCTGATGGATCAGGAGACGGTACAGGTCGGGGGGTAGATCCTGGTGTTACAGTTGACAGGCCGTTCTGGGTTGGTTGTTGGCTTAGAGCGCTGAATTGAAGTGGGGATGATGGGAGTCTGAGGGACAAGCCGGGTTTTGTGTTGACGCTGACGATGCCCAATTCGACTTTGATGGCTTTGTGGCGATTGTACTGATCCAGTAGAGATTTCCACACTTACAGAACTTTGAGTTAGCCACGAGTGCATATCGTGTGATTGTGTAGACAGGATACTTACTATCAATCTCCTCAGAATCGACTGGCTCATCTTTCACAATGATCAATCGCCAATGTGAAGATGACATGTCCATAATATCCTTGGTCGTCTCCCAAATTTGTGTTCGGATTTCTGATATAGGCCTGGAGACTGGAGAATTTCGCTCTCGAAGACAATACGAAAGAGCGGTTTGGTGCCGACCACTATTGTCTGTCCATGCCGCTGTTACCCAGCGTTGGTCGACACTTTGTGAGTAAGCAACATGGAGGCATTTGGCTTCTTCTACCGGTGTTATGGATTCCGGCGCCAGTCGAAACGGCACCACTTTTGGAACGGGTTCCGCAAGCACGAGAGGAGGGGCGCACCCCAACCAGTCTGAAGATCTATCCTTTGGTGGGCAGCGAGAATAAACCTCAAGTGCCAAGCGGAGATAATCTGTCTGAGTGGGCACAACTAAGGAATCAGGTGACGCAATGAATTCCAATGGAATTATTTGAAGAACAAGCTCGTTGAGACGTCGAGTGTGCTGCCTGTCAGCATCACCAACATATTTGTGAAATAGTCGTAAAAATGCCGAACAAATGTCTACGATAGCCGCATCATAGACGAAAGGATTTATGATGTATATCACCACATTTTCGTCACTTGCTAATATGTTTGATAAAGCGCTTCCTAGAAAAACGGTTAGATAAGGGATAAGGCCAGCATTACTCGAGGAAGATTGTACCCTTACCAAGGATTTCGCACGAAACATTTAATGCATGCATGAGGGAAGCGTAATCCTGGTCACTAGCAGCATTTAAACTCCATGGGACTAGTCCGTTGGCCTTTTTTGGGCGAGAATGGCTTCCAAAATTGCCGCTAGAATATACCAGGGTCAATCTCTCCATGAATGCATCCGCTGCCTCACTGACATTTGGGGGGTAAATACAAAAGGGTATGATATTCTTTTCCCCTTGGAGTGGCTCTAGTCCAAATGTCTCCCAGAAGCCGATGGCAGGCGGTAAAATTTCCAAATAGCTGTTTCCGCGGTGAACTTTAACATGAGGGGAGGATATCTTGTATATAGAACCGGGAATACTTGGCCTGATAGAAGGGACTTCTTTCCGCGGATTAGAGCCGTCTTCCAAAGTTGTGTAACTTCTCAAATCCAATTTAGACATGTGACCCAAGCCATCGGTGTTGTCAAATAAACTTTGTGACAGTACATCGTCCCAGTCCACCCATTCCGGCATATATAAATCATCATGGACATGACAGAAGCTTGATTGAGTAACTTGGTCAACAACCAACTGCGCTGTCTGGAGGAGATCTTCTCTTCGCGAAAACACTGGAAACACGTCGTTTTGTATTCTGGAAAAGTATCCCGCTAATGGCCAGTCGACTGCTCCAGAGATGAAAATACTTAATAACGCGAGTTCATGTTCATTAAGGGTCCCATTGTCCACATCAGAGGCTTGTGTAAGCCTTTCTAAATGTGATGGCGTAGAATTTCCACCACCTTCAGAATCACGCTTTCTCTTCGAGTGAAATTGTATAATATGCGGTGAACTTGCGTTCGATCCACGATCTGTGTCGCTGTCATAATCGCTTGAACCATAGGATGATGTTGATGGGGATTGTAAGTCTATCTCTGGGGCGTTATCAGAGACAAGAGGGCCAGATGATGTATGGATTGACGGAGGTTTCGGTCTGACATTCTTTCCTTTTTGTGGAAAGCCAATCGTTGGGATATCAGATGGATAGCTTCGCAAGTTACGTGTTATATGTTGACTTCCAGGGGTGAACCAAAATCTTCCATCCATTCTATATTTTTTGTCCGAGGTCCACAGTGTCGGCTGAAATATGACGGGACTATACTGATTCTTTGCTGGACACGATTTAGAGATCTTTGAATTCAATGGTTTCGAAGGTAGAGGTGACGATACGTCAGGAGACAAGATCTTTTTGATTTGAACCGGGCTAAGAGGCGGACTCATTGGCCGCCTCCTGAGGCCATCTGTTAGAATAAGCTGACGGGGCTGAGTAATTCCCTCGGATATTTGACCCTCGGCTGCGGTTGTATTCAAGGGGCTGACGCCAGAGTGTTTGATTCTGCCATTCCCGTTTTTAGTTGTTATGAGGTGACCCTGATTAGTGTTTGATGGGTTAGGTTCTGCTATCGACATTGCAGTATTAGAATTATATGGTGTAGCTAAATTCGATTCGGCATGTTGTTGCGCTAACTCTGGTTCCTCGGTTTGCATATCAAGATTGTCGGTCAGTCCAGTAAAGTCGGGTTCATCGAAAAAGTTAAAATCTGCCTCCGTAATGCCCTTGGTGTCGAAGTTCGCGACATCCATATCCCCAAAAAATTCTTCGTCAGCCGCAGTATCATAAAGACCCGATCCAATTCCAAGTTCGGATGACGCCGGGTCCAAGGCGGTTGGCAAAATCTCTGAATTCCCACGAAAATATGTTGTGGGTCCACCCGCCTCGTTATAGATTGATTCAGTTTGGGTAGGTGCGTAACTTAATGTGTCAATGGTAGATGTTCCAAGTCTCTCAGATATGCTGCCTGCTCCCATATATTGGGCGAGTGCACCACCTGGTGGGGTGGGATATACAGCGCTCGCAAGTTGTGCTTCTGGCATGTTAATAGTCCTTGCTAAGCTTTCTGGCATGTCTGAACGGTCAAGTCTCAGGGGAGATGGTTCTGAGCGTTTGAGCTGTTGGTTTTCGAGCCCACTTTGATCGTCCGAGGATTTATGTTTATCGATGGGTTGGCTGATCCAACAAACCTCTTTGACCCATCTTTCCGCGAATTGCAATGGGCTCTCAGATTGGCCGGAGAAGAACTCAGTGGGATTGGCAGGGGCGGTCAACTTAGACCGCGACCTAGTGAAACATAGTCTTCCGGGCCATAAAATTCGGATAAAAGGAGACGATTTTTGGTGATTCAACGCTGATTTGGAAAACAGGTCACAAAACGGTCGGTCTGATACGTTAACTTCGACTTCAACCCAAAACTCCGATTCCGGGTTGTTTAGGTGCAGGCCAAACATTTTGAGCCATTCAGACACATTTTTCTTCCATTCTCGTTTATTAGCATTTATTTTGTCAGCTGGCAGTTCAGCATGGTGTGGAGTGGTTCCCATAGGATCTGGGGAAACCACATTTGATAGACTCGATTGATATTCGCTAGTCGACGTGAGCCTACACAGCGTCCCTGAAGGCGCTAGCCAGACATCATCGTTCAGGCGGGTAGCAATTATATCAGATTCTGAATCATGATGTAACTGCTCCAATCCGGGCTGCGGGAGAGTGCTAAGGGAGATAACGAGTCTACCTTTAGATGTCAGGTTTATATCAAGGGTGGAAAGGAATGGTGTAGACTTTCGCGCAAGTGGTGAATCCTCTCCGCCTTGATACTCGTTCTCATTGAGAGAAGCGTAGAGAGTTCGAGTCCCAAGTGGAACTACCTTTTGTTGTCTTGTGAATTGGAGGGTGACAGTTTTGGAAATAGAAGATAAAAGAGCCTCATGGAAAGCAGAATAAGTTGCAAGGTTTTGCAACTGTGAATATTCACCGACGTGAGGTGATAACCTATTCTGCGTTGCCGCACCGTTAAAAATGCTGGAACTAGGACCAGATAGTAGATGCTGTTTGATCTCCGCTGCTGTGTTAACACCAGATGCGACGTCTGATTCATGAAATTAGTGTGTGCCATATGTAAAACGCAATAGATATGGAAATTATACTTAGGAATGTTGCATTCCCAGCAACAATCAGACCCTCGCGAGGCTGGTGGTTCCCTGACGCCCGCGCCAGGGCATCAAAGTCTGGGCTGGCGGAAAATATCCATAATTCGGGTCTATCAGCCAACTGTGAAACAAGACAGCCTGCATTTCGCAAGGCAAATAAGGAACTCCATATTTCGTTTGAGTTCCTCAGAGTTGAGCTTTCCACGGGCCCAAACTGTGACCCGTCCGATTCCGGTGCTACTATGGAGTAGATTCTCCAGAATATATCGAAGAAGTCGTCCTTCCCGTGACTATTAGTAAACATAGAACAACAGGCGCAGCCTACAATTTCACTTACAATAACTCGGAAGTTTGTGAGCGCACCTGCTGGGAAATCCATGAGGGGCAAGTCCCTGGAGACGTTGGGAAAAACCCTCAGTTGGCCAACGGCATAGAAAGGCTTTCATGGAGTAATACCACTAGGTCAAGATGCATATCGAAAGTATGATAATGATGCATACACTAAGCTTAGGGTCAAATACTCTGCTGGGTTAGACGGCGATCTATACAGATCGGGCCTGTCGTGGTTTGTTGGATATTGTGGAAGGATGCCAAGCCGCGCAAAATTGAAGTGACGATAGAGACAGTCTTTATATGGGACCGGCAACAGACATATTGGATGTGGAAATCCTATGCAATAGAAGAGGTGGCCTTGAACATGGTCCATTTCTTCCATAGACGCAACAACCCGGTTGCGGGTTTGATATTGAACGGAGATTCCCCAGAGCATCAAAGCTTGGCGCCCGGGAGAGCCGCAGCCAAATCGGGCTAGTTAGTTCCCTACGAATGGATCTCTTGGTATGTTTGCCTCTAAGTCAAACAGTTTAATTCAACTTTTTTTCAAGTTAAACAATCGAAATTGCGGATTTTGTTGGACATCTGAAATAATACTCAACATTTCGTGGATTTGGAGGAACTATTCAAAGTCTTGCAGCTATGAAGCTGTCAAATTCCTCCAGTGTCCCTGTGTACACTATATCCGGTTCCTCAACCGCCAGACCGCTTCCAGAATGGCTTGCTAGAAAACGGAAGCGAAGCCTCAAGAAAGACCCAGAATACGCCAACAGGGTTGAGCTTCTCCAAGACTTCGAGTTCGAGGAAGCCAGTCAATGTATCCGTGTTAGTGAGGATGGTCAATGGGTTATGAGTACCGGTATGCCCCGGGTTTTCTATTTACGCAAAGGACAATTTCGCTGATTATAACAAACAACAGGCACATACAAGCCGCAGATACATACCCATTACCTACCGCATTTATCGCTCTCCTTTGCTCGTCACACCGTTTCCTTGAATACCACATTTCTACTATTGTCGTCAGATTATTCAAAATCCTTGCACCTACAGGCAGATCGATCATTAGAGTTTCATACTCCCTCGGGTTGCCACTACACCACCCGATTGCCCAGGTATGGTCGTGACTTGATATACGACAGACAATCAGCGGAAGCGCTCATACCATCCGTCGGTGTTAATCAAGATGGCATGGGCGAAGTGTATAGGCTGAATTTAGAACAAGGGCGGTACATGAAATCCTATGAAGTTGAGGTTGGTGGTGATGACTTTTCTTCTGCTGGTGGCGGAGCCCTGCAAGGGGGAATCAACACTGGCAGCGTGAACACTGCCGCAATTGCTGAAGAGAGTCACAACCTTCTCGCGTTCGGAACATCCATTGGAACTGTGGAGCTATGGGATCCGAGAGCTAGAGCCAGGGCAGGCATTTTGGTCCCACCTTCGGACTCCCAGCTTAGCGAGACTAAATCAGAGATCACCGCCCTTGAATTCCATCGATCTGGATTGACGCTCGCTACTGGGTCTTCCCAAGGCCTTGTGCACCTGTTCGACCTCCGATCCCCAACACCGCTCTTGAAAAAGGACCAAGGATATGGATATCCGATCCACACCATTAATTTCCTCACTCCAACGATTGCAACGCGTGAACAAACCTTGGAGCCCAAGATCCTCACTTCAGATAAGCGGATTATTAAGATATGGGACGCTCGGGATGGAAAGCCCTGGACCTCCGTGGAACCGGCAGTTGATATAAATAGCGTGGCCTGGTGTAAAGACAGCGGTATGCTTCTAACTGCCAACGAAGGGCGACAGCAACACGCATTCTTTATTCCCCAGCTTGGACCCGCCCCGCAATGGTGTGCGTTCCTAGATAACATTGTGGAGGAAATGGCTGAGGATCCCAACGATCCTCACGCCTTTACTGGCCAAGCGGGCTCTGTTTATGATAATTTTAAGTTCTTGACAGTCCAACAACTACGGAGTCTCAACCTGGACCATTTGATTGGCAGAACTACGCTTTTACGGCCCTACATGCATGGATACTTCGTTGCGCAAAGGCTATACGAGGAGGCGCGGTTAATTTCCAATCCGTTTGTTTGGGAAGAAGAAAGAGCGAAACGGGTGAAGGAGAAAATCGATCAAGAACGCGAAAGTCGGATCCGGGGCAAAAAGAAGATCTCGGTGAAGGTGAATAAGAAACTTGCGGAGAAGTTTCTTGAGAGAGAAGACCGGAATGAGCGACGACGAGCTCAGCGTGTTCTGGAGCATGGCGGTGATGAGGAAATGGCCGATGCTGCTGAAGCTAAGCCTTCTCAACCCAGCCGCTCAGACAACCCGCTTACCGATTCTCGATTCGCTAAGCTGTTCGAGGATGAAGACTTCGCTGTCGATGAGACATCGAGGGAATTCCGTGAATTAAACCCAAGCACTGCGGTTACAACTACTGATCCCAGACCGGAGAGAGGGTTAACTGCCGTCGAAGAGGAGGCTATTGATGAGGTGCCTG
Source organism: Blastomyces gilchristii SLH14081 (assembly GCF_000003855.2). Lineage (NCBI taxonomy): Eukaryota > Fungi > Ascomycota > Eurotiomycetes > Onygenales > Ajellomycetaceae > Blastomyces > Blastomyces gilchristii. The sequence goes on along the minus strand of NW_003101680.1, from coordinate 1,996,248 downwards.
CATCTAGCTCCGAGGATGATGAGTCGAGCGAAGATGAAAAGCCGGCCAAAGCCAAGGCTTCTGGCCGCATATCTACAGTCTCCTACAGAAAGACCAAGCGTCCTCCACGGATGCAAGTATCATCGTCAACTAAAACTACTCAAGCGCGTGATAGGTCCTTTGAGTCAAGGGTACATAAGTCACGAACGAAAGAGCGCCCGTCCAAGAATACTGCAGTGGGAGAAAAGATAGTCACATTTGCCCCCCAGCCAAAATCTCGCCCCAAGCCGGCAATTGTCCCTGAAAGTAATGGATCTTCGAAACACTCAAAGGATCGTAGGAGCGCATCGGGCAACACGTTCCGTAGAATGTGATTGGAAACGAACGGCTGTGTGCATCGTTTGTGCATAATCTGGCAATATATTTCTTGTGTGGGATAATGTTATATGATATTACATTATGTAACATGGGGTCAGATTTTCACCTTGGGAGGCAAAACAGTCCTGCGGTGATGGACGTAGCTGATGCTTTGGAAGATCCGAGCAGCTTCGCCCCATAGTTCCTGTCGCAACACGGCATACACTCCCATCTTCGCCTTGGGTGCCCACTTTCGTGCGGTTTCAATGGCGGCATCCAGCATATCCCCTGGTTCGGCTATTTGATCTACAATTCCGTCCGCCAGCGCCTCTTTCCCTGTCCATTTATGTGCTTCTAGCAACATCCTTCGCGCAATTTCTGGACGGAGTTTCAGATGTGCTAGGGATCCGATTCCAGGAAAGTGAACGCCGATGTTAACGGGCGGCATGGAGAAAAATCCACGGCGGGAGTTCATGATTCGATAGTCGTGCGCAAGGGCTAGTGGACACGCTCCGCCAAATGTATGCCCGTTCAGCAGGGCTATTGTTGGATATGGGTAGTCGAGAAGCGTATGTAGGAGCTGGCATCGAATATAGGATTAGTCGGAGGGAAATATCATATTCGTCACCGCTTACGGTGCTGGCTAGGGAGGTGAACTAACCGGAAAGTAGCCGTCTGTATTTGAGAAAGGGTTCCTCTCTGCTTCATCCAGATCCAAGCCCTATTGCAATCAACAAATACAGCTCGTTTTTAAGTTAGACTTCTCCATAGTTGCTAAATCGCAAAACTTTTTTTCAAAGCAGTAGATATTGCTAAATCAAACAATTTACAACGCATATCTCAAAATAAATAAGAACCGCAGTTCTCCAGCCATTCCATTCTAAATTCCACCCGAAAAGCACTAACCGTACTCCAAAACTTCTCCCCCTCCCCCCGTATAATCACCGCCGCGCCTACCCCAGCTCCTCGCTCGTCCTTCCCGGCAGCGTCAACCATGCGCTCCACATCTCGCAAAGCGCGGATAATCTCCTGCGCAAAGGCGGTCGCAATGCGATTCTCGGGAGCCTTTTGGAGAGTAATCAGGTATATTTGGGGGTCGTCCTTTGCAGTCGATGAGTTGGACGGGGCGTTCGGGATGCGGGAAAGAGTGAGGTTTCGGTACGTCATGATGCGGCTACTGTGACGGTATTTGGCAAAGGGTATTATTATTGGTGGGCAAGTCACTAAGAGCAAGAGAAGCACAATATATCAAAACAAAGAATGCACCGGCTATTCTCTGCAATTGTGTTTTTTAATTGTTTGATGTCGAAGTTGATGTGTCGGCCAGTGAGTGAGTTACGGGATCGATCCATGCAATATTTAAATAATGAACCTCGGCGCGGATCTAAATAAGTTCATTCTTCAGCTGTCAACAACAACCGTAACCGCTCATCCTCAAGTCAATAGATGCAATTGAAACCTCGCCTCCATAATGAATACGCTAAAATGTGTTCCTGGTAAGATGAAGATATATTCATCATTATTCTAACTTTCTGTCACGTATCCTGCGGCGACTAATAATTCTACCCTAGTTTAACAACATTTAGCCAAACTATTTATGGTGAATAGAATTAGATGCAGAAATAGCCAGGAAACTCAATTTTTGTCACATCATAAAACGGGTATTCATACAGCGATTCTGACACCAGGCTTTTTCTAAGCTTCAACACCAGCTCCCTTTGGTGCTGCCACCACGGCGTGGTGGAGCGGCTTCAGTTCCCCTGCTTTTCCCTTGGCCTGACTGGGCACCTTTTCTCCGAAAACTTCTAAACTATCATGTCCAGGGTATGGCTCCGAGGGAACAGGTTTCCCAAGGAATTCACACAGAGGATTCCACCCTTCCTTGATATCATATATCAACAGCTTGTCTTTTGGTACGAGCTCGCAGATTTCATTGAAATGGGTCTTGAATGCCGCCTTTGCCGTATTTAAGAAATCGCCTCTAAAGAAAGCATACAAAATTTTATCCCGCAACATTTTTGCAGCTAATTTCTGCGGATCTTCAATATCAGGATTCACTTTACTTTCTTTTTGTTCTTGGGCCATCTTCGCTTTGATGAGCTTGGCCCAGGACCTGGTTACGTAAGTCAATGATGTCTTCTAAGTGCCGAAAGGCCTCCCTGGAGAAGCGCCTTTGATAACAGGAAAACAGGCAAAGGAACCCAGCGGTGACTTACATGTACCATTCATCAACATCACGCGTGTTCAGGATTACCTTTGCCTCCGGGTATGCCTTAATCAACTGTGGGGCAAACGCACAACATGGGCGCCCAACAACAGCCTAGTTACCAGCAGCTGAGTGTCAGATGGGCATCACCAAAGAATTCCATTGTGATCTCTGTTTCTCACCTGGCAGCCTTCGAATAAACGATCAAAATCCCCCTTCTTGAAGGTCTCTTTCCCTTCAAATACTGTGTCAAATGCTTCGAGCCATGCTTGTGTATCTCGTGTTCGGTCATTGATAGATGACGTGAAATAGTATATGTCATGATATCCCAGCATCCCTAGGGCAGCGTGGATCGCTGCACAGATGAGACTCCGTTAGCACGCGATCACATTCGACAGTACGATCTTAACGCACAATTTGCCCCTGCTCTTGGAGGCCCAAGACAGAGCACTTTCACGGGCGCCACCCGAGCCCGACTCGGACCACCATTGGCTGCAGCATAACCCTCAATCCCGTTCATTGCAGTCGCGATCAAATCTTGTCCAAGGAAGGGAATAAGTGGTAATGGTGCGTTTTATATTATTATATTATTGCCAATTTTATCCAGGGTTGATGTTTGAAATACGAGGTGATTTAAGGTTGATTCTACCTGTTTTAAAAAGTGGGAAGGCGGAATATATTTATATACAAGCATAATATGGACATACGCCAGGTGGCCACTCACCTCAATTCTCCTACTAGACACTTTTAGGGGCGATACAGAGTAGTTTATTTTGAGGGTTGTAAGATGGCACCGACAAGGATTGACCACTGCGGTGGGGAAATATTCTTCTGACCCTTGTCACTTCAGGTTGAACATGGCTCAACATCCGTCCCGTGCACAATTGCCAGTGTGTTCATTACCTCATACCAGATTTATGGTCGGAAATAGTCAAAGGACGCTCTGTTGCAGGTCGCAATGTCGTGTCGTTTGAGGGAAGAGGCGGCTCCATGCGCGAAACGCGCGTGTCTGTTCTTCAACTGGTTCTTCATGGCGCATACACACCGCTCTCTTGGTTGACTTAACAGTCAATAATTATTTTCGACGGATTTCACGGAAACTGGAAGAAGCCATAAATGGTACCCGGCCAAGAATACAGCCGCGGCTTTCATTACCAATACCGTTAGGAAATCCGGGCCAAGTTACACCCCACAAGGATTCATGCTTCAAAACTTACTATCGAGGGCGGGGTGGATGGTTCATTCTATGAAATGATATCTTCCATGTCGGCCACTTTCGGCATCGGTTTGCGTCGTTGGGGCTTTCGTATTCATACCCAGTTTACGAACAAGCGAGGATGAAGAGGGAGCGCTGGAGATTTCTTCATGCAACTTCTTCGCAGTTACAACCGTTCATATATTCACATCACGCTAAAATTTTTTCTGGGAGTTGTCTTGGTGCATGTCAACATGGCTTCTACCAGGATGGAGTTAGCGGCGCGGCATGTTCCAGTTTCTGACATTGAAAAAGCCACACCCCCCTGGTATAGTGACATTTTCATGTGCCAGAAATTTATTGTGGCGATAAACTCCATTATTTCAACAGCAAGGGCGTATTACTAGAATGGAAGTATTGAACCACCATGGATTTAATACCTGGCCCTGAATGAGACCGCCTCATGAATGATGTCAATTATTCACTGATCACCACATCTCTACGTCCGACCGTCGATCTCCCGTCCACAAATTCTCCGGATACTCAGCCATGTCCAACGGTTTACTATTATTAAACCTAAATGTATCCACCGTAGGAGCAATATTGTTGTTGTTCTGCAAAAGTACGATGTTGTTTTGTCGTACCTCGGTATCAAATCTCACTCATAAAGCACCCACCCCTGTCGCCTTTTAACCGCGTCATCTGTTGCAGTAGTGAAATCATAACTAACCGGTTATTTGACAGACCTCTAACGATATCTGATACATGATTCAATGGCTCGCGAATCGTAGAAGTGACCGACTTGCTGTTCAATATTCCTTTTGGAAATTTTGGACAAGGATCGATAGCAGGAATGGAGCAACCCCCAGAACTTCCCGTTTTTGTTCGACGCTCTATAAGTCTAGGCCAGACCATTTTTGTGTCCAAGGAACGCGGGGAGGGCCCAGTCAAATATATATTTAAATCGCCGGAATAGAAATCTCGCCGAGGTTGATGCTACCAATGGGCGACACGGAACACAACATCAATGTATCACGTTATGGGCCGTGATATCAGCCGTTAGCTATTGCGCAAACATCAAACGGCCTGTAAGAACAAAGAACATCAAATTTCGAGCATGCCTTTCTAACATGCGCTACATGTTTTTGGCCAATAACGAAGCCCGATGGCTCCCGCTCCGCTTCCAGGCCACTGACCTATTTAACCCCTACCCCAAAGCGCGGGCTTACATACACTCTAGGATACACAAGCACTGCTGGATTCAGGAAGTCAGATACCTGTTCACAGCAATTTAGACAAATGTTTCCATGGGATGATTGCATCTGGAAAATGTCTAGATAACAACGGCTACCACAATGACTATGATCCACATAAAACGTGGACTGGAGATAGGACAATTGGAATTGTTAACTGATCGCGTGTTTCGTCCGTGTGAGGAAGATAATACAATACCTTTCCTTCTTTTCTACTAATCGTCGTGTTCTGTTACTCTGCTTATCAACTTCTCGTGTTACAACAGTACGAGGTGTTTCAGGGGCTGTAATAGGGTTGATCGCCGAAATCTTCGAGGCATTAATTACGCAGACCTAATCTCGGCGCTCGAAAGATTCTTCGGAACGGAAATTATAGTTGTACACCCTTGAATGCATGAAAAATGCATAGTGCCGTGATGCAGGCTTGTCCACACGGGTTGCTTCTTCAGCGCCCGGGATTCCTCTCAACGGCTTCCTAAATTTGCCTAGTCGGAATCACCATTTCTATTCCTCGTTGCCCATGGACCAGTTGCCAAACTCGTTGGATAATACGCAGTTCCATGCAAAAATAACACGTTCTCTGTGCCTCATACCTTGATCTCCCATTTCCCGCTGAATGTTGGGAAACAAAAATACTATAGACGTACGGAGTATATATGAGCAGGATCGGTGTCCAGGTCGTACCTAGATAACCAAAAATTCCAACCTTTTGGCGAGGTACTATAAGCAGCATTTCTCTGATGCATTTACTCCATTTCTACGTCCTCTTCTGCTTCCAATTTAGAGGGGAGACCGCTGATAAATATGGATTAAATTACTTAATTTCACCGCCATACGCGCCACTTTTTGTTATATGCCCTGGCACGGCGAAGGAGCCATGGAAATGCAGTTCTGAATGCTGGAGAATGCTCTCTTCATTACAGAAAATCAACTACCACCTAAGATCAACTCAAGACTATCATGGAGCAACGGGACCACAATTATTTCTGTGAGACGTCACCGCCGTCCAGGGGATCCAATCCATTCATCCCCCTAACTCGAACCTGTAAAACAAACTCATCTCCCCACCTTCAGAGCGGATAATCCGCGGCAGCAGCAGATGCCTGCTCCACCGCATCCGCCTACAACGACATCAGGCGGCCGTCGGTCCCATAGACGAGATCCGTCTCTGGCGTCTCCACTGCAGATGTCTCTTTCTGCATGGCAACTAGATCAACAGGGTCTTTGCCAAAGTCATTGTGCTGTTTGGGTGTGCTCTGTAAGGAGCATCATTAATAGCTCCAAGAGAAAGAGAGAGGATAGAATTATATAGGACTTAATACAGTGCTATGTAATGTACTATATGAATGATAGAGAATGAATTAAAGAGAGAAACAAGAAATGAGTGAATATTTGTTTCTAAATCTACAGAACACAGCACAGCACAGCACAGCACAGCACAGCACAGCACAGTACAGCATAAATCTGTGAAAAATATAAGCTCATCTTCAGATAAATGCTCACATAGTGTGATAATCACTGATGCTCTTTGCACAGCTGTGTGTGCTTGTGATGAAGATGACAATGATGTCACTGATGAGCACTGAGATAAGAATACCAGTGCTGTGACAGTTGATTTTACCACTGTCTATACACAGAGTAGATGACTCTTGCAATATATATTATTTCATAGCATTATTTTGTTAATGAAATTCATTGTGATCATATATTCTAAGATGATTTTGTTAATGCTCATATAGAAGACAGCACAGTACTCACAGACATATTCAGATGAAAATGAGAAGTAGGTGGTCAAATATTCCTTAACACACCTCGAGTATTTGAATTATTAAATAAACAATAACAAAAAAAGTTTTCTTTTTAAAAAAATACTAGAACCTACCCTCTTCTCCCACCAATTCCCCCCCTCAAAACAAAACCTCCATCATCGTACGTTCCTGTATAAGTATTCCCAGGAGTACTGCGGAAGTCCCAGATGATAGTTAGCGGTACTATATAACTAACTATGTAGCTGCTGGAATTGATATGTAGAACTGAACTGCGGCGAGACGAAATCTGTTTATCGTAGTGGCTGGATGGTGTTAGTTGATCCCACATGTAAACAGGCTCAAATCAACTCTGCAAAGCCTCCCAGTCTCGGGAGTTAACTTGATGGCGTATTCAAGCCGAAGAGTTACAGCTGCTGCGCGGTTTCAGGAATGCCTTGAATTTGAGCCTCCTCAGTCAGGTATGATAGAAATGAGTAAAGGCAGATGAGTCTTGTAATACAGATAGTTAAATATGTACTGTAAGTACGTACATACATGAGCTATGGTACCAGAGAAAGCTGCACTTAAAAAAGGTAGTAAAAATAATAAAAATAAAAATAAAAAATAGAAGGGAGATGAAGATTTCAACTGATAGTGAGGAATATTTTAAATCTCTTCTTAAAGATGATATATAAGATGAGAAACTCATCTGACAAGAGTGTGTATTTATTTCAGTCTCTTGTAATTATAGAAAATATAATTTAATAAACTGAGGCAAAGCATGTATTACAAAACACAGATGGAAATAAATAAAAAAGCATAGAGAAAGATAAAAAGAGCATGAGTAGAGAGATAATTATTCTCTAATCCTCTCAGTAATAATATATATATATAGCTTTGAACATTATGTAGATAGAAAGAATTGAGAAGGCTGTCTGATTAACAATAAAAAACAAATATACAGACAACATCAATCAAGAGTGAGACAGAATAAATAAAATGTTATGTTTTGAATTCTCTCTTCTCTACCTAGATACTCCTCTCTACCAAACAAAAAAATCACAGCGTGACTGTCATTCAATCAAGTCCATCATTAAAAAAAAAAAAAAAAAACAAAGCTGCATGTTTTAGATAACCATGAGAAGAAAAAAACCTGTGAAGAGAGGAATTTTTTTTGTTAAAGAGAAAAAATGATTAAAAAGTAAAATGAGAGGAGTGGAAAACAGAATATAAGATATATAATGAAAGATATAATATATGAAATATATTCAAACTTTGCGCCTTACGGCTTGATATTCTTCATCTTCATTCCCATTTCTCTCATCTCCTATATCAGAGATATCAAATGAAGTAAAAGGAAAATGCTAAGAGGCCAGCCAGTATGAGTGATCATAAACAAAAAGTCACAAAAAGTCACAAAAACACAGCTAATCAGCTAAAAATTAAAACAAGAGCAATAGCTGGTCTGATAGAGAGCTTTAAAAAAACAGAAATGGCTTGAGAAATCCAATTATTATGTGATTAAAATCACAAAACACACATAATAGAAATGAAATGAAATGAAAGCGCCGCTTGTTGGTACTGAGAGAAAGGGGAATTCTAGATAAGTTTCAGAATAGATGGAAAATGATAATGGAAAATAGAAACACCGAATGGCCAAGCAAACCTCCAAAAAGAGAAAACGTATGATGAATGATATCGAAGATAGAATAAAAAGGGTGGGATAGTGGTTATATAGCTGGAATCTACAGCCGCGCACGCATGTTATATGCATGATGGAGAGATGATTGAAGGTCCAATCGAGTTGGTTATGAGTGTCGTTTGGGTTGGTTGTGTAGCTGGAGACATTGAACTCGCGTCAGCAAAAAGAAATGTTGGTGGAAAAATTGGAATATATATCCGAGATGGATGGCACAGCGTAGGGCGGGTAGGTTAGGGGTACACATGTGCAAGTGCAAGTGATGAGTAGTTCCGGCTTTTAAGAGGGGGTTCCAGGACTCTTCTGCTTCCTCGTTCGTGACAGTCTTTAAAAACAATTCCGCGGCCGCTGTTCGCAGCTATACACGGACGTAGAAACATTATTGAATAGTGTCCGCCTCTCTTTCAATTATTGCCAAGCATGAAACCCGCTACCGCTCGAAGGTCCCCGTCGTCCACTTCCACGTCTCGACCCACTAATACCGGTACCAGGACCTGATGAATCAGCCCCACTTAAACTGCCCCTCCCCCCACCATCGAGACTACCCCGCGCAATACCAAAATCACTCATGGTAAAGAGAAGCGGTTCATCGTCTTCCAAATTACTGGCTGATGGTGGGCCATGGTAGCGGGTGAAACTGAACCGTTGTGTGGATCCACCGCCGCTGCCCAGCCCACGGCGTGAGTCGGTATTGGTGGACATGCCGCTGTTGCTGCCGCTGCCCTGGTAGGCGTCCCGATCACGCTCAGCCCCGTGGGATGAGGGAAGGGCGTTCCCGCGCCCTAGACTGCTGGATACTGAGCTTTGCGAATGGGCATGTCCTGTGGAGCCTCGGCCGCGCTGATGTGAGAATCGCGGCTGGTATGGATGATTAGAGGTGGTGCTGGGTGCACGGTACTTAGTTGAGGTGGAAACGTCGTCAGAGTTGTTGGAGTCGTCACACACACGTTGGGTGGTTTGGAGCATATCAGGTGCAGCGGCATCATTGTCCAGCTCTTGTTGGCGTACCAGAGCGCTCAGGCTGAGAGGTGATCTATCTTCAGCTCCGAGGCTTAGACTTCTCATTCCGAAAGGCAGGAAATCGGCTGTCTCATCCTCGAGGGCTGCACTTGACCTTCTTTGAGCAGCAGAACTGGAACGTCGATAGCTAGGAATGAACGGGCGAGGAGATGTGGGGATGTCAATTGCATTGGCGTTAGAATTAGGTGCGGTGGGTTCCGTTGTGGTTTCTTCGGTGGGTGCTTCCTCCAGCATCGATCCGTGTGATTCATGAGAAAGGCGGTGGCGTCGGTTGTCTGGACGATCCTGGTGGGAGTAGTCAATTATACTGTTCGAGCTGAGACGGGAGGGAATGGCAGGCGTATGTGGCGTATGCGGTGAAATTGGTTTTCCTGGAGACGAAGCTGTCGAGATCGATGTGCCAGCAATCATGGGTGGAACACTGGGGAGCTGCCTACTTGACGAGGTAGATGACCGGTGGAGTACGAGTGAAGACGACATGGAATCAGACAACACGGCGTTTGACTCCTTCATCTTTTGAAATCGCGTGAGAGCAACCGCAGTCCTCCGGGTTGATGCATCCATGGTAGCGGGATCGGATGGGCTTAGTAAATCCTTTCGCATGTCAAGCATCTTGAGGAATTCCCCGATATTACTTTCATCTCCGTGCAAAGAGCCAGAACTGGCACCTCCCGGTTCCGCAATGATTCCGGAGCTAGGTTGGGCGGTGGACGACGTAGCACTAGCCCTTCCGCTCGAGGTATTATCATCATCTGTTTTGCTTATTCCACCAGATGACAATCTCCCTCTTCGATGAGTGAAAGAACTGGTGTACTTGGAGATAGGCGCAGGTCGAGGGGAGCCAGACCCTGACGAGGCAATGGCGTTGTCAGAGGAAACATAAGTAGATTTTCGTGTGACAGATGCAGCACTAGCAGGAGGGGGCATGGTCTTGCTATCGGAAGGGACGTTCACTGGCCCTGTGCGAACAGATGCACTTCGGGGGGATCCAACGGCAGGATCTGCAAGCGACGGAGACGCGGAAAGAGGTGGAGCTTTGAAAGGGGGGAATGAAATCGAAGGTTTTCTTTGGGCAGAATGGACACCGTCTCGAGGGTAGATACCTGGCCTTGCCTGTCCAGGCTTGGGCGAAGGAGGTGATATCGGAGATCCAGACAACCCAGCTCCAAGCTCCCTAGCCGCGCGAAGGGCTGATAATGGACTGACCCCCGTTGCAGGAACTTCATGATGGAAAGTCGATAAACTTCCATAGGCTTGGGCATTGTTTGGTCGCTCATTTTCTCGTCTAGCAACAGGTAGGGATCCAGCTTCGTTTGTTCCGCCGGGGAAGTGATCCTCAGTGGGCAGAGAGGGTCTAAAGTATGTGTCGTCCGCTCCCATGAACCTAGAACTCAATAACGCTTCGGAGTCATCTACCCTGAAATCACAGTTCAACCGATATGTTACTTGAACGGAAAATGGGCCTGCAGGTGATTCAGTGACGCCGAAGACGAAAGTCTCCGTGGTTTTACCAGCGTCATCGTAGAACGGGACGCTCAAAGGGTCGAGCCCCGGATGAGTTTCTGACCGGGACCCTTTGTATATTCTATAGCGGATAGGCAGGCTCGGGTTCGATCGCATTGTTGATTGGCGTGTGGAGAATTTCCAAGCAGGGAGGAAGCGAGAATACGTATAAAGAGATCTAAAGAGTACGATGCTTTTCTTGTAGAGAGTTGGGAGTATAGAGCCGAGATCGGCGGGTAGATCACTTGATGCATCCCCAAGCTCAACTTTCCACCTTTCTAGAATGACTCTACTATATCTAGTATCCTGAGACCCCTTGTAAGAAAACGAGGCATCAAGAGCTTCGAGAACATCCCAGCGTTTCCCATGGCCATCAAGAATCACCAGGCTCTGGTTGTGTGTCAACTCATCCGGATCAAGGTAGGTCTCAATAACCATCGGTGGAGGGCGACGGTCGGTGGTGTCACAGGACTTCCACGTCCGTAGGTCATCTCGAAGAACATCGGTTTCCTCCAGTTCAACATTAAACTATACCAGCGGAGTCCAATCGTTATTATATTATTTCTAAAGTTAGGAAATATAGGTTTAGAACTAGAAAAACAAAATAAAACAACCACGTACCCATCTATTTACCCTCTTTATATCCGAATCTTTGTTGTACGCGGGGGGAAGATCGACTCGGGAGTGCAGTATGATCAAAGCAGCCTTCGTATGATATTGCTATGATAAGAAAAAAGAAGACAGACTCAGCATTTATACACACATCCATTATGTCAGACATGAAAACTAGTGTAACAACTCACTTGAACGATCTGATTTAACTTGGCGACGATCTCTCTGCCAGGAGCTACATTAGATGGGACCTGCACGAACATTTCAGCTTCATGCTCAATCCCAAGTCCTGCAGTAGTGTTTATGGGACCAACCTCAGCTTGTGATGTATTCGACTCTGCACTTGGACCCAGAGGGTTGTTTGTGCGAGCTGGGTTGGCCCTGGAGGAATTGGCAGACGCCGCCGTAGTCGGCGGAGGACGAGGATGTTGATGCATTTCGTTTTCTTCTCTTCTCTTTTCTTTTTTTTTTTTTTCAAGGTGACTTCGCAAGAAAGAATTGGGGGTTGGAATGTATGTCGAAGTCCGAAGCTATCTGAGAGGTGAACCGTCAAGGTCCTCAGGGTAGTTCGACTGGGAATCTCGAGACTGGGTATTTTATTGATTCCCGTTGGGCTTGATGGAGGTTTAGGGTTCGCCTGAGGGTTAGGAAGATGGAGCCGTCGAGATAAGAAGGGAGGTATATATGTGAGGTGAGGAAAAAGCGGACTATTTTCAGGCAGGAGGGAAAAAGGTATCGGGCTTCTGCGTTTGGCAGCTGTCCATGTTAACGATAGTTGACAACATACGCAGGCAACACTAGGTTGATTCGCAGGGGTGTGCTGGAGATAGCTGGTAGCCGGTAGCTAGTAGCTGATCGCTGAATCGAGCGGACAGCCTCGTATGAGGGCACGGCTTAAAGCCAGCTAGTCGGAATTGACAAGGGCGAGAACGCAGCCCGGTGCAGGGAACATTATTGTGATAGCATGGAGGAGCTCAGGAAACAGGCGATCCAGGCAGATATCGGGTGGGTTGGAGCTGTTACAGGGAGTGGAATCAAGGAAAAGGGGAGAACTGGATCTCGAGATATTAAATCGACCCAAGGAGCGGGAAGATGTGCGGTGGATTCCTCCCAATGTGGGGGAATAGCACTTTAGTGGCACATCTTCCGGAGTACTACCACTTGTTCAAAAAAGGGAGGGGAGAAGGAAGACGGCGAGCTACTAGTAGGAGGAGCGAGGGGTTGTGGCGTGGGAGGGTGGAGGTTGAAGTTGAGGATGAGGTTGAGGATGGGTTGTTTGGGAGGTGAGTAGTAGTAGTAGTAACTAGTAGTAGTAGTGTAGTAGGAGAAAGTTTGGGGGAGACCGAGACGGGGAAGTTTGGAGTGACGCACAACAGCTGACTCGACGGCGCCAACCACAACTGGCACGGTCACAACAAGGGTGGTGTATTTATTCTGCTGCGGAGAGGATGCGGTGCTGCAGACCTGGAGAGTTCTGCCTGGGTCTACTGTCAATCACTCAATCCCCAGAATATTCCAGATACCTATTGTTGATGATGATGTTGTTGTGTTGTTCTTCGTCCTCGTCTTTGCCTTTTTGTTTTGCCAGATGTTTATACCCGCGAGTAGATGCTTTGGCCGTGGTGGTGTCATCGTATGTTACCGGGTATTGTACCGTGCATTATGGCCCATAATACCACTTGTAATTCATGGCTTTGCGTAGACCGGAGGTATAACCAATAGGATATGCTGACTTGCGGACGGGACAGAGTCTCCGCATATCGGCGAAATACAAGCTCCGTTCGGTATGGTATCATACGGTATGATCAAGTCACTCGCCGATACCAGTCATCTGAGAGTCAAATCACGCAACTAAGCAGGAGATGATGTGGATATATAAAATGCGGCAAAAAAATATATTGCCCCGAAAACACATCAATGCCAGACCAAAAGATAACGAGAACACCCACCCCCCAGAACCTCTCCAATCACCCTCCTCCCGACAGACAAATGAAACAAGCGGCCAGACGACGCTTGGGCAAGGCACACAACACAACGTGTCTATCACTGGCTAAACCGCCAGCAAGAACCCAGACGCCCCAGAACTCCCAAACCAAACCCCCAAAACCACAGACCCCAAGGCTCCAGAACGACTCAGACGAGGCAGAAGCCCAGGCTGCTTGACCGCAACTGGCTGCCTCACCCGTTGCCCATACCATACCATACCATACCATAGTTACATGTGCATGTACCTTGTTGTGCTGACTGCAACCTTCAAAACCCGCTTTCTCTCATGCGTTCAAACGTAGCTTCGGCTAGCCGAACGAGAACAACGGCTTGCCACTCATTTTGCGTTAGCCATTTCACCCTCTTCTCTACTCAATCAACTCATGGGCTTTCAACTACAGAGCGTGGGGTGGATGGATGGGACCTCCATCTTCAAGGGGAGCCGTGGCTTGCCACTAACTCCAGTCAAAGAAGAAACTCAGAAGAGTCGCAAAGAGCGCCTGCAGCTGCAGCTGCAGATCCACGCCCACTCCACACAACAACATCCTAAACTAATAATTCTCCACACAATCCACACTGCAACACCACCTTTCCGCTTGCTACTGGACAGAGCCATCGGAAATCTCATTCGGGTTCTTGAGTGCTAACTACGCAAAGTACATCTCCTTTAGCTCCATTCGCACTAAAACCCGCGTTAAGACAACGAGAATGCAAGGGGACGCAAGGCATCAAGAGAAGAGATTATTATTGAATGCATCCAGTAACTATATTATTAGCTGACTGCGCTAGGACATTTTTGGCATCGTGGGATTTGAGGGAAGTTTCCCTTATCCTTTTTCTTTCTTTTTTTTTTTCTTTCTTCCTTTTTCTCCGAAAAGCGGTGAACAATGCAGGGGAAATATTTAAAGAAGACATCCTGAAATTTTCCAAAGAGAGAGAGAGAGAGAGAGAGAGAGAGAGAGAGAGAGAGAGAGACAGCCCTCCGTAACAAGGAGCAAAAACAAACCCAGTTCTTTGAAAAACCGCCCATGAAGAGTTATCCTGCAGCTTCCAGTCCTGGGCCGAAGACTTGGACATACATAGTTAACTACGGGATAGCTTCCCGGGCGAATCTCATTTCAAAGTCCTCGGATCCATTCATCCATACAGCGCCGAATGAGAAGTGATGCGGCAAAAACAAGAAGAAAATGGTATCTCGTTGCCCTCTTTTATAGGAACCCGTGGTTTGTTATTTATATTATTATCATACAGAGCTCCCCATAGTTAACTAGTTATCCCGCGGGAGGTTTACGTATGTCGGATATCCCGACCGTCACTACCCAGATAAATAAGGCCACCCAAAGCCAGTCAAATGATGAGAGAGTCATGTAGTTATGGAGTCAAATGGAACGGATTACTGCATAAACAACAAGTCGTGACACGCGGTAGAGTGATGTGCTGTTAAAACCCATGTAACGAGGTATAATATAGCCCCTTTTTCCCAGGAAGCTGGGAGGGATCGAGGGCGAGCTTGTTGTTTTTGTTTTCGGCTTTGATTCCAAGCAGAAGTAAAATGTTGTCTGTCCACACCGGCTGGCTCCGTTGGGGGTATTATTATTATTATTATTTTTTTTCTCCGAGAGATGATGAGAAACGTGACGAGAAGCCTTCGTGATTGGACTCGACTGACCTGGGCTGGCCTCGTGAGTTTTGTATTTTGTAGGTTTGACCAACCATGCAGCAACCGGGAAGAGGAGAGAAGAATCATGGCTCCTCCGACTCCGGCTCCGAGCTAGCTTGCTTTCGTGCTGGCGCAGTGTCATCGTTTGTGAGTTTGTGAGTCAAGGCACAGCGACAGCCGTTGGATTGGCTGCAGAGTTGAGTGTTCCTTTGCCGATTGTTGGCGGTTTCAGAAAGGCGCTTCTGCAGCAACTTCGACTGTTGAACTCACCGCCGAGCCAACTAGTCGCTTATTAGTTAAGTTACTACTACTGGAATCACTACCTACAGGTTCGCAATATCCATGGCAAGCCAAGCGCTAGGGCGGAGCTCTTCTCTCCCTCTATCTATCTTTCTTTTTCTTTGTCTTTTTTATTTTCCCGCTTCCTTGTCCAGGCAGTGCTATTTTCCGATTCGATTCTGTTTCCGTGGTTTTCGATGTGTTCGGCTTGATACATACTTATAAAGTACTCCGTACATGTGTGCTTGATTTGAGCCTCCCGACTCCCGAGACACAGCAGCCAACCAACCACAGCAGCACACTAGCACAATTGAACGGTCAGCAAATATGACAGATAACAATCTGGCAAGCTGCAGAGAGCCCCCCCTACCGCTCAACAGCTTCCTCGCCAGGCTAGGCTGCTCCTCTTCTTTCTTGGCTCTTGGCTATCATTATTCTATTCACATGGGTGCCTGGGATTCTGGTCTATTCTTAGGATATGGGAGGGTAGGGAACAAGCAATAATGAAGTTTGTGTTGGCATGACACGTTCTCTCTCTTGTTGTGGAGTTGTCTCCTTTGAAAAACTAATGATACTCAGTGGCCGAGACGAGAACGGCATCATTCAAAGATGAAAATAGGGATTCTCTGAGTTGTTTTTCTACGATTTGAGTATCATTCATGCGGACATACCCGGGTTCTGATGTTGGTCTGTACTGAGGATTCTATCGTCGCAGGTGGTCAATTGAGATTCATCCCAAGGAGAAGTGGAAGACCAAAGCGCCCATTGCCCACTGCGAAGCAAGGTTGAATGAGAAGACAAGAGGTCAATGGGACGGATATGAAAAGGGGACATTCCGGGCCAAAGTAAAAGCTGAAACCGATATGCTCAGGCCTAGAATCAATGATGTCTTCGAGAGGGACATCTGCCTCAATACAAGTTATACTAGCATATCCTCGCTCTGAACAGACAGAGTCTTCCTCAAAGGCCCTTTAGAATAAATTTGAAATTTCACTTAAAGCATAGTCAAGAAAAAGGTAGCTCTATCAGGTTCATGGCAATCTAGGCATACATACATATGTACATGTACATGTACCTACATGTAATGTACCTCCGTCGCCGCATCATCGATGTATGAGAGGGCGGGCAGGTTAAACACCTCTCCAAACAAGAATTCCACAGTACCCCGCCATCCATTTCTACATATTTAATCCCGTCATAGAGTCGTCCATGGGTATTCTTATCCCTGGATCTAAATACAGTTGTATAGTTCTCGACCTCTCGCTGTGCCTCATGGATGGGTTTGTGGGCTGTGATTGGTTCCGGCGGGGAACTCCCATCAAGGAGCGATGAATTGTCAGCAAAGTATTCCACAGCTACAACCCTCCCTCATCTGTCCGCACTCCTCCCCGTCTCCCTTCTCCTCCACCGCCGATAACGACGATATACAGGAATACAACATCTGATTGACAGTCGCAGTTATCCTCTACGTTGACATACTCCCTGTTCCCCTGTTCCTCCTCGGCAAATATTGAGTGCTACAGGCGAAATACAACGATTCGTTAGCGACTCATCGCATATAGAGACAGACCCTGATTCCCACTTTCGCCGCTTCATATCTATCCTCGCTCCAGACATCAGTATTGGTCAAGTCGCTCAATTGAATCGCTCGATATCCACAGACGAGTGCGCCCATTTGTTAAACAACTGACACTCGACCTCTCCTCACCCTCCCCCCCGCTCCCACACTCCGTCAGCAAGAAGGAAAAATAAAAAAAAAAGAAGAAAGATTCAAAAGCCAATCCCGCGATCCGTCGAGGCGACAGCGCGGTTTAAACCCTTCTCGGGGGATTCAATAACTGGGGGGTCCTCTATCCGGGATCCTGCCACCGCCCCACACAAAGGCACATGAGTAGCAAACTCTGGCAGTATTTTCTTCAAGATGATGCCCAAAGCTTCAGACGGTTTCTGGCAGACGCCACCAGCTCCCATACGCAATGGAAAAGCAATGCGCCCACTTTTCCAGGCCATGGAGGCTCCGGAACCGCGCTAGGGACTTCTCCAGGCTCGTTCTTGAAAAATTCCCGCCCAACTGCGGCGGCGTCGTCGCCGAAGCAGCTGGCAGAGAAACAGCCCTCCTCCTCCTCCTCCTCCACCACCACCACCACGCGGAATGTGCCTGTTACACTGACCCGTGCTGATGTTAATACGAAGGATCAGTATGGCCGCACGTTGTTGCACCTTATAGCTTCGTCACAGAAGGAAACTGCGGTTGATTTTGCTACGGCGCTGCTGGAGGTACCCTTCGTCGATATATATGCGCAGGATCTGGAAAGCGGATGGACTGCGCTGCATCGTGCGTTATATGCCGGGAATGTGACCATTGCGCAAGCGCTGCTTGCGAGGGATTTTCACGATGCTACTGATTTTAGGACACCTGGAGGAGTCCCTCATCCATCTGGTGGCCTGATCAAGATAAAAGACCGCGAGGGGAATAGTCCCTTCGACGTCTTTGGAGCCACTATTTTGCCTCGCGATATCAACAAGGCTTCGGGATATGAGTCTTCGCTAGATGGAGATGACTCCGTCTCAACTGATTCTTCAATCTTGTCCGAAGCCGAAGTCGCTCACGAGACGGTCAAAGGCAACATAAAGCCTTTGGTTAACATACTTGGCGATGAGGTATTTACTTTTGGTAGCAACAAAAATCTTAATCTTGGGCTGGGTGATGAGGATGACCGCCAATTCCCGGAGCGTATCGGCCTCACTCGCCCAGATCATCTGCTATACAGGTTCAATCGTGAACACGCAGTAATTCGTGCTGCCCGTAGAGGGTCGGATCACGATGTTGAAGAGCCTAATATCGATTCTACCGCCGAGATTCCTACTCTGGTACGATCCCGTCCCATTATCTATCAACAAATTGTAATGTCAAAATTACACACCGGAATCATCACGAACGACCCGGAGTCGAATCTGTTTATGTGCGGGTTTGGCTCTGGGGGAAGGCTGGGAACTGGTGACGAAGGTACTAGGTTTAGCTTTGTTTGTATCGAGGGTGGCGGTCTTGCTGGAAAGAAGGTCGTTTCCTTGGCTTTGGGCCAGGACCATTCCATCGCCATCACGGAACAGGGTGAAGTGTTCAGCTGGGGAAGCAATAAATATGGTCAACTGGGATACGCACTTCCCAAGACCAATCACAAGGACGACGTGCCCATCCAAACCACTCCGCGGCAAATCTTTAACCCTTTCAAGAAAGAAGCTATCATCGGCGCAGCCGCTTCCTCTATCCACTCGGTTGTATTTACACCCACAGGTTTATACACGTTCGGTAAGAATGAAGGTCAATTGGGCTTTATCGATGCTGATGCTCGTTCTCTCGAGACGCAAACGATTCCCCGCAGAGTTGGCGCGTCGCTATTCAGTTCACCCATTTCTATGGTTTCAGCAATCGATCGAGCCACGACCTGTTTGCTCGAAAACCACGAAGTTTGGGTCTTTACCCATTATGGCTATTCTAAAATAGCTTTCCCCCTTGATGGTGCCTCGACCTTCATCCGAGACAGCTTCATGTCAACGAGATACGGCCTGTCAACCAACCACATTTCCAAAATCACATCTGGCGGCAATACGATATGCGCGATGTCCACTTTTGGTGAAGTCTATACCGTTCATGTTAACCGCAAGGCGGATACTAGCTCGACAGCATCATCCACAACCAACCCAGCCAAGATCCGAAATTCGTTGCCCCAGCCGTCTCGCGTGTGGTCTATCAAAAAGTCCCACATGGCTGTCCGGGACGTTGACGTTGGCCAAGATGGATCCATCATCATATGCACCGAGTCCGGCTCTGCCTGGAGAAAAGAAAAACGTGCCAAGATCAACGACGCTGGCCGCCAAACGACAGGAGATGCTCGCTTGAAGGACTACAAATTCGTCCGCATTCCGGGCCTCTCGCGCGTTGTAGCTGTTCGGAGTAATGCTTTCGGGGCATACGCGGTTGCTCAGCGCGGCTGCGACGTGGCTAGGGAGCAAATAATGATTGATGATCGCTCTATATGGGAGGACTTCTGGCCGCTCCTGGCGTTTAAAAGTATATTGAGGGATGGGGATCCTGGTGATTACTCGTCAATGTCGATGGACGTGGTCATAGGGAACACGCCTATCAAGCCCTACGACCTTGAGTCGGAAATCGAATCAACATTGGAAGACGTTTCTCGCCCCGATGACTTTCAACCAATTGTATTGGTGTCGACAACGGCTTCGGATGTACGGATTCCGGTCCATGGGTTTATTCTGGCTGGCCGTAGCCCCGTTTTGAGAAGGGCTTTGGCTGAATTCCATAAGTCGTATTATTATTCCGTTCCAGACGTGTTCGGCGTCGAGTACGATAAGAACGGCCAGGTTTCGATCAAGTTTAGTGACGTCGACTTCCTGTCCATATTTAACCTGGTGCTGTATATGTATGCAGACCAGCTCTACGATGTATGGACTCTGGCTCGACACTCGCCCAAACATGCGACGCAGTACAAACGGGTTCGAATCGAGGTTCTCAAACTAGCAACGGCGCTTGAACTTCGTGATCTTGAGCGTGCGGTAAGATTAATGACCCTGCCTCACAAGCGTTTGCACCTGGACATGGAACGGGCGTACGAGGATCCCAACTTCTTTGGAAGTAGCGATGTGGTAATTGAACTTGACGGTGGCGATGTAAACGCTCACAGCCAAATTTTATGCGCCCGCTGCCCTTTTTTCAGTGGGTTGTTCTACGGGAGAGCTGGTGGTCGTTGGCTCACTCGAAGACGTGGGGGTTCCCCGGATTCTGGTGTCGATCCTCTTCGCATCGATTTGAAGCACATCCGTCGCGACATTTTCGAGTTTGTATTGCGTCATATATATGCGGATACGGATGATGAACTTTTTGAAGACGTGAAGTTCGATGAATTGGAGGATCTGATTGACCTGGTCATTGATGTTATGGCTGTTGCGAACGAGTTGATGTTGGATAGACTGGCACAGATTTGCCAGAAGCTACTGGGACGGTTTGGTATGGCACTTTCCTTGGGATTTGATGAGGAACAACCCAATAGGCTAATTCCGTGTAGTTAATAATCGGAATGTGTGCCATTTTCTAAATGCTGTTGCACCGTGTTCGGTGACCGCGTTCAAGCAGGCCGCGCTCGAGTACATCTGTCTAAATCTTGAAGCTATGTTGGAAAATAGGTATGCAATGCTTTCACTCATATTCGGAATTTTTCATGCTGTGGTGGTTATTCCCTAGCTAATTTCTTCGATACAGGCTTCTTGATGACCTAGACGATGATCTATTCTGCGAACTCGACGATGTCTGTCGCGCAAACCAGCTGACATGCCATCCGGTTTCTAGAGGGCGGAATTCAGAAGGCTTCGTCGCAGAGAGATATCCGGAAATTGTTCCCCTCCTAGAACGTGATAGACAGCGCCGGATAGACTCAATGAGGCTTCGCTCACGCTTACATGAAGATGAGTTGCGGCAGAATAAATTCCGCACGAGCGCCACTGATAAAGAGAAGGCGGGTGTTATGTCTCCCCTTCACCTCAAAAGTCGGCTGTCTGAGCCTATTCTCAGGGCGGCGGAGTTGGCTGGGGAAACAAGTCCTGCCTTGAAGCCGAAACAGTCAATGGGTGACTTGATTTTCCATATGGAAGATGATCACCTCCTTCCTTCTGGTCAAGCTGGGGGCAAACAGATAGCTGGGCTTGGTATTTCCAAGCAATCTCAGAACCAGGTTGATTCAGTAGATGTCAGGGGACGGTGTTTGCAGGTGGAGGGGAAACAGCAAAACGCGGGATCAAAAGCTCGCGTTGAGTTGTCTACCACTCCTCTGGCCAAATCCCACGAACGAGAGCACGCTGGTGCTCCATGGAGTTCTGTTGGGCCTTCCAATACTAAAACAGGTCTAAAGGATATCATGGCGGAAACTTTAGGGTCTCATCCATCCAGCACAGGCTTAAACATGTCGCCCCGCAGGGATACACCAGCAACCAAACTTACGCCGTCAAAACTCTCGCAGAAAGAGCGTAAAAAGCTTCAGCAACAGCAAGCCCGGGAACTAACAGAACAGCAAGAGGCATCTAAATCAAAATCAGCATCGCCGTGGCAGAACGTCGCCAGTAAACCATTTCCAATACATGCAACTGCGCGAGCGGAAGCTCAGTCGGCAAGGGATGTCTCGACGCCTGTTCGCACCGCATCTAAGGCGCCCATGACATTGCGCCAAACTGTCGCCGGTGTGCCTTCACCGCAAAATCACACTCCTACTTCCAAGCCCACGCCCAACCCCGCTCAACAGAAGCAACAACACGCACAAGAAGCCCGAATACCACCTTCCACACCAAATGCATCCCCGCTACCTATCATGAAGGCGGATTCATTCGCACGACAGACCCAATCGGCCACTCCAACGACAACAACTCCAATTCAGCCGAACTCACGGTCCCAGCCATACGCTACCATCCCCCGTATCAAATCCGACCCTCAGCAACAACAGCAATTGTACAACTACTCCAGCCCCTCGCCTTCCTCCACCCAGTTCTCCCTAGCCTACATCCTCGAACAGCAGCAGATCGAGAAGGACGTGATCCGCGAAGCGGCCACCGCCAAGCATAAGTTGCAGGACATCCAGCTCGAGCAGGAGTTTCAGGAATGGTGGGATCAGGAGAGTAGGAGGGTGAGGGAGGAGGCGGAGAAGGCGGAGGCTGCGGCCAGAAGACCTGGAGTGGGAGCGGGAGCGGGGAGGGGGAAAGTGAATAGAGGGAGAGGTGGATCTGCACATGGGCCTGCGACAACCAGTGGCCAGGGTCCCGCTGATCGGGGACGAAGGCGTGGCGGTGGGGGTGCTGTGGGGAATATTTCCAACGTTATAGCGGCGACGGCTAACGGCGAAGGGAACGCTACTTCTCAACTGCAACCGCTGCATGCTGCTATGGATGGAAATAAACGGAGGGTCGTTTCGGATCGAGGGAGGGGAGGGGGTCGTGGACAACATGGCCATGGCCAATCGCGGGGGAGAGGAGCGGCGGGAGGAGGAGGAGGAGGAGGTGGTGGTGGTGGTATTGGGCTCCGTGGGAAAGGGAAGGAGAGAGCAGTGTCAACGTCGTAAATATTCTTAAGGAGACTTTTGCTTTTTTTATTTTTATTCCTCGATGTTTGTTTTCGTTAACCTCGCTTCAATTCTTGGTGTGTGTCTTGTTGTGTATAGTATATTTTTTCACCCTTTAACAATTTTCCTTCATGTATATATTCTTACTGCGGATCATCTTTAACTATATATAGAGAGCTTGCTTGCGAAAGGAGACACGGGCAAAAAGTTATATTGCTAATTGATTCTTTAGTAGCGAAGGTATATCATCACATTTATAGATAAAAGGGAATATCCTCGAATGTATCCGGATGCATTAAATGAACATCTTGTCTTGTTTAGTTGCCTTATCGCTTGCATTTGAATATGTAGGATCAGATAGTTACACTTAACAAGTCCCCCTCAACGCAGATAAATCGAAAATACTTAATGCATATATACCACAAATATGGACCACGTAATAAATATCAGATGATTACAATATGAGAATATATCCACCTACACATGCCTAGGTAGCAGCCAATCCGCATAACGATCACGAAGAAAGCGGAACGGTTATAGTAAACCTTGAGCAATCAGCAATCTCCACCCCACCCAACAGCCTGGTTATACTCCCTCCCTACCTCCGCCACCCCCCTCACCACTCCCACCAAAGAATCTGTCCAACTCCCCTGGCCCCTCTGCATCCTCTCCCTCCTCTCCCTCTCCGACTCCGACTCCGTACTCCCAACTTCACCACGGGCCACTCTCTCCGCCTCATACACAGCCCCCTGTGCCTCCTCGAGCCCTACCATCTCGCCATCCTTCGCCCGCGCCAGCACCGATCGCTTAATAACCGGCGTGAAAACATTTAACCACATCGCCTCGCTAAGGCCGCACGCGTGTTGCTCGTTGTACCAGGCGTACCAGGTGGCCGTGACGGGTTCGTAGCGCTTCTCCAGCAGTATGAGGAGGGGCCAGGTGAGGATCCAGAGTTGGAGGATGATGCAAGCCCACCAGACGAAGGTGTTTATACGCAGTTTGTTGATGAGGGAGGGGGAGTAGACGGTTAAGTGGGCGTTGTGGGTGTGGAGTTCTATGGAGATGCGGCCGCGGTAGTTGAGGGAGCGGATTAGGGTTGTGATGCCTTTTTGGATGGCGGTGTAGTTCCAGGCTTCGAAGGTGCGGTGGAAGGTGAAGCTGGAAAGGGAGGAGAGGGTTGTTTTAGTTTTTGGGGCATTATGTATATCGCCACTCTGTATACCCCCGTAGCCTCTGTGTGCACGTATCTCCCATGCAATTGAAGAGAAAATAAGGGGCAGTGAAAACTCACGACTTAACACCCGACTTATCCTCGCAGAACCGCCTGCACCACTCCTTCAGATCGGGTCCGCCACTGTCGGCCGTCAACCCCTGAGCCTCCTCAAGATCCGGACCTGGATTGGCACCGGAACTCCCTCTCTTCTTATTAGCACCCTTACTTTTAAACCTCCCGCCCCTATAGGCCTTTCTCCCATCCTGATCCTGAACAATCTCCACAAACCGAGACCGATTCCCGGAGGTAAAAACATCCGGCAGGACAGAATTGATACAGTTTATGCGAAAATCGAAATCCACAACCGTCTCCTTATTGGATCCCCCTTTATTCGACCCTGAATTTTTCCTCGTCACCGTATGCGTGCCCTTGACAACGATCACGGGCATGGGCGGGCGTTGGACCTGACATTTAACCAGCGTACTAAGTGCTTCGGGGTCCTGAGAGAGTTCTGGTGCCAGAGTCACCGTGTAGGTCTTCTTGGCGCGTGAAGAGGATATTACTCGCCCGCCCGGGATATCGTAATAGCTCACTAGGCGGGTTACCGAGGAGAGATCGTTGGGTCCTGTGATGATAGAGACAGGCTGAACGACGGCTGCAGCGTCTTCTTCCATGTAGGCTGGGGGGCTATCTTCCGGCTCCAAGTCCTGATATGGCTGGAGAGAGTGAGCGGAAGCAGAAGAGGGGAGGGGCGCATCGTCCCTGTAAGGGCGTGTGGCATTCGGAAGACCCATGCCTCTACGGAGTAGAGAGAAAGGGAAATAAAATTGAATGGGTATCTTGAGAGATGAGAGCAGGGCCGATGCTACAAAATCAGCGGGACTGCAGGGCAAGTAAATGGTTTGCGCAGAAAAATGTTGCAAGCCGTTTCCCCCGCCAAAGCAACGACTGCAATAAAACTGTACGAGTCCTGGTCAGCAATTGTAAAGCAGTTTCCCGAGCCAGAAAACTTTTGTTAAGCATATTATCAGTACATACATCACAACAGGGCCGCAAGATGTCGTAGAAAACGCGACGCTGGCTTTTATACCAAGGGGGGCATGGTGCTAGGGCCCCCCTCGCGCCCCAGAAACATCGCATGCGTCAAGTCTAGATTCATGTATCCACTGTCTTTGCGCCTCCGACGCCGCGACGAAAGAGGATCACCTCTGGGCGCGAAAAAGCCGGTTCATTCGCTGCAGATCAGGCAGCAGAGCCTCCAAACCAGCGCTAGCCAGCGTAACCTAAACGTCCGGCTCATCCTTCTGAGACCGACCCCGTCTACCAAAGCGAGATGAACTTGCGCTCAGGGGCTCGGGGCTTGCTTTTGCCGATGCGACGCCACCAGCGAATTTGCTTGCAGGGTGCAGATGTTCCAATGTTGAACGGATAAACGAATGGAGACGTAAGTACGGTAACTAACGGAGTATAAACAACCTCGATTTGGGACTTCGAGATAAATGATGATTCGTATTATCTTTACTTGTAGACATGCATTCACGTAGGGATATGGATGTATAAAATGAACATAGGCAATAGTTCCCTTGAAGAGGGTTTCTCTTAAAATTCATAGATCCGGTCAGGATAATCGTGTGAACAATGCTCCGTACCTTGATTCTTGACATTTTCTGGGGGTTAAGCGTGTATAAAATGAAATCCCCGTTTACAGTCCACCTGGTAGAATCATCCTATTAAGAACTGCTCAACTGCCTCTAATTAACTATCGAACATCTAAATAAAAATGCTTAAGCAAGATGAAGCAGAGAATAATAAAAAGATCAACGCACATGGCGCAGTAGGGTAAAAAAAATACCGCTGATGTGAGAAATGCCAGTAATTGAGAAAAAAAAAAAAAAAAAAAAAAAAAAAAAAAAAAAAAAAAAAAAAAAAGAAAGAAAGAAAGAAATTGAATTAAATAAATAAATGAAATAAAGTACATGGTGAAACCGGAGGTACGCTTTCCGTGATGCGATATGAATCTTCCATGCCAATCAAGATATAACAGAGAATACAAAAAAAATGCACTAAACAAAATAATCGTATCGTCAACGGAAAGAGGATATGGTATGGTGATGATTGTTGTACAGATAATGGCCATTATGGCCTCATGCTTTGTACAGCATACAAATCGTCAGTGAGGAGTAAAAAGTAAGATCACGAGAGAGAAGGTACATGTATATAAACTAAAACTCGTCGAGCCCATCAAAATAATCAATCACCCGCAACAGCTACTTCGCGGCTATCCCATATCCGCCTAATCATGAGCTCCGCTTCGTTGGGTTGATATGGGGTATGCGCACCACCACCAGCGCCATCTGAATCATCTATCTGTTCGTCATACACATTTCCATCAGCAAAAACAACCGCAACCGAATTAGGCCGTTGTTGCTGCTGATGTTCCACATCCAATCGCTCAGCTGGCTCGTCGGAATAGTTGACGTGGACTGTATCTTCAGAAGTCCTGAATCGGACCTGGCTGGACGACTTGGGTAGCTTGGTTAAGAACTGGTGGTTGACGGCGGGATCGGAATCGAGATTCCGCGATGAAGGTGGGCGGGAAAGGGCGCCATTAGAGATGACGGGATTTTGTCCGCCTGCCTGGCTTTGAGGGGCATTGTTGGATTTCGCTTCTGGTCCTGCAATTTTGTCGAGCCTGAGCAGACTTTCTGCGATAGGCGATCTGAAACGACGGACTACTGAGTACTCTGTTGTGGATTTATCGTAGATCTTGCGGGCACGTTTAGCTTCGCTCTCAGGATTTACGCCTGCTGTTCCACCTATTCCTAGCAATGCCCTGCGGCCGTCTCTTGCGTGGTCTCTAGAACCTGGCCGAGACTGAGCAGCCGTCATGAAGACGGGCTCCATCGAAGATGGGGGTACTGTCGGAGACGGTCCCGACATAGAAGGGTCAGGTGGGGAGGTTGTAAGAACTGCTGTTCGCTGTAGCCATAACTTTTGCTGTGTACGTGATGGAGGCTCTTGTTGGCGGCCGCGAGAGGTAGGGCGTTTCGCACTGTACGTCTCCGGAGACGGCGGTGTATTAGGGTTGTAGTGTGGTAGGAATGATGACGGGGGTTCAGAATCAGTGAAGGCTCCAGATTGTGAACCGGGGTTGTTTATTAGGAATCTGGATACGCCTCCTTCGATAGAGGACGATGTTCCATGTGGATTGCTTATTGAGGAACTCCCCACAGTAGACCATTGGCCAGCTTGATCGGAATCGCGGACACGGCCCGAAGGAAGGGTTGGAAAGGACGGAGGGCGCGGGCTTCGTTCCACAGCTGCTGGCGTTGCAGTTACTGAGACGGATGATATGGCGGGTGGAGCTTTGGATGCGTGTGGTTGGTGAAGAAGACGAGAAGCAATATCGTCCTGCTCAAAGGGGCGCGTATGTTGTCCTTGGGAAGCTCCAGTGCCAGAGCCATTAGCGAGTTCCGTAGCCTGCTGTTTGGCCTCGCCTTCAAGGCCACTGCTTGCTTGGGCTAAAGGCGACTTTGTCGCCAGGAGAGTAGAATGAGGGCTACTGTCCGCGCTCATTTTGGCAGTAACCACGGAATTCCGTCTAGTGCTTTCTGGAGAATAAGAACTGTTATTGTCTTCCCACTCGTCGTCGTCGTCCGAAGCAACAAGCTCGAAACCCACTGTCTTTTTCTGCCCTGCTCTAGCAACTGTTACAGTTTTGTTCATCGTAGACGGTTTCTTAGCGAGAATCCCGGACGTGTTTCTCAATACGGGCGTGGATAGGTTTTTCCTTATCGCCGGATTTACCCCTTGGCCAGTCAGCGAAACGCTTGAGCCATTCCAACGAACGTGATGATGGCCGACGCGAGGACTCGTTGCGGGGGATACAGGCGCAGATCTTTTGCGTTGGTGTCGAAGCGCAGGTGCAACAAGCGTGTCACCTTCTCCTGGGAGGTTGTGAAGCGCAGCAAGCCTCTGCAGCCTATTTATGTTCTTTAGCGACGGGTTGCGCACATGCTGTCGGTGCGAAGCAACCACATGGGGCCGATGGGGTTTGTGGGTTGATGTCTTGTTGTGCGAAAGCGTCGGGCCTGCTTCAGTGGGAGGCGATTGAGGAGGTAGTGAAGAATCCGACGCCGCTTGCTGCGAGGCTGAACGTTTGGTCGGGGAAGACGTGGTGTGTGACGGCATTTTTGGCGACTAGGAGAGCGAATCAGCAGCGGTTATTTCGCTGCAACAAAGCACCCGTTCTATTTCTCTCGAAGCCTACAGGTGTCATGAATATCGCCACCAGCAACAATTTTGATGGTACTGGCTGCAGGAGACTGCGACACGATTTGGAGGGAGCTGGAGGGGAGCAATCAAATGATCAGTTCGCGATAGATCAGGGCTTGATTGGTATTTAGGCGATTATCCCGTTGGTGAGCGCAGTTGAAGCTCCAATCTGCGCACATGGTCTGCCTAGTTAGCGGTTACAACCAGGACACGATGCCGGGTTGAACTGCGAGGGGAAGACAGTGAAACTCACCAGGCTGAGACGAAGGTACGGGATACGAAACTTGCGACGGATAAGCAATGGGGGTCAAGAGCCGCCGATGATGACAGAGAGCCCGATACAGAAGTCGGTGAGGTCACGTGGGGTGCGGCGAAACCTTGGAATCAACGGGATGTATCCAGGTTTGGGGAGAGAATAGGCCTAAGCCCAGTTAAACACTACTCGGAAATTTAGTTAAACCTTAGTTAAAGGCTACCTAGTGTGGTAAGGGCGCCTAAGATTATCTACCATTTTCCAAGATGCACATTCAAGAAACTATGAGCGTTGTTTTACCCTTTTAAACCGATGGGTCGGACTAGGTAATAGGGCTACTAAGGTTCTTCTATGTCCATCAACACACTGTAGATAATTTCCCACACAGACAGACCGTAACAAAAAGAAATCTTGGAAGAAGTCATGGACATAAAAAGAAGATAACAACAGGGATAGAGACACAGTTTTGAAAAAACACATTAATTATCGTTCGTTAAGAGGACTCATCACGTCACATTCAGTTAACCAAGCGTAGTGGGCAGTTAGAGGAGGGGCGGAAAAACCACATCGGGTATCAAAAATGGGGGCCAACATGCATGCGTGTGTGAGTAAAAAAATACAACCGTCGCCAGGAGCGCACCAGGAGCCAGACAAGGAGGAAATAGTTTCATATGTCGATTAAAGGGGTTTCTTTAACCGGCTGCGAAGTTGCTTGTTGCTGTTGGTCGGGTAGATACGATTGCTCCACGGTCGGCGCCATGGGCACAAAATTTGGATATATGGGGTTTCCAGCCGGTGGCATGTATTGGGGATTCGTTCCTGACTCTGGTTGCTGCCAAGAATTGTAATGGTTGGAAGGCTGCGCTGGGTCTGGTGGTAGAGGGCTGGGGGTTTCTTGGGCTTGTGTCTGGGCCTGGAAATGGCCCAAGGGGGGGCCTTCTTGGGTGTTACAGGTTGAATGTTGCGACTGAGAAGGCTGAGCCGCATCCGGGGAGGAAAAGTGGACAGGTTGGGAGTGATTCGACTGTGGAGTTGGTTGAGCTGTTTGGAACTGAGAGTCTCTTCGCATCGTCGGCGACGGAGGATATGATGGTTCAGGTGCAGGAGCATACTGTCCTGTACCGAGGTGAGGGTCATGACCCACTGGGCTGGTCACTCCCTGAGGGAGGTAGTAACCAGCTGGCCCACTTTGACCAGTCTGCTCAGCTTGTCCGGGTTGTGCAGGTTGTCCTTGAGGCACTGAATGTGGATGGTACTGAACAGAAGTATGGGCAGCTTGCGGTGGTGTGCGTGGTTGGTGTGGTTGGTAATGACTTTGCCCGTTGTTAAATTGAGGATGTTGCGAGTGAACCACACCCGGGCGCTGCTCGTTGCTGCGTCCGACAGACGCGTGGCGCTCCGCTTGGAGATATTGGCTAGGAGGCATGGCATTCTCCACGGGCTCTGAGCCAAAATAGAAGTTCTCTACACCCCCCCTAGGTAGGTTTATCGGGACGGATGGATAAACATTCGAAGCAAGCTGGCTGGGTGGTAGATAGTTGTAGCTACCAAGAGTGTGCTGCGCGTATGTGTTGGAGAGGCGTTCTTCAAGCATACGATCGTAGTAGCGGACGACTGTCGATAACTTGGCATGAAGGTCGAGAAGGGTGTCTGAGGATGATTAGCCATGGAGCGGAACAGCGGGACTTCGCACATAGAACATACCATGTTTACTCATTGTTTCGCCATAGGTACGAGCTAGTTTAGGCCTTAGAGCCCCTATACTCTCGTATAGTTCTTGGATTTGTGGTTCCCGAAGGATCGTGCCTGGAGGCTGATGTTGTAACCTGTCTACAAGTGTTGCAAACAAATTAATATTTTCCGCTTCGACCGCGCTAAGCTCGTAGTCTTTCTTCGGCAAGACGGCCGCAGACACCGCAGGGGCTGCAGAAGAATTTTCGGCAGTCGTACTTTTCAAAGCCGCCGAGTGCTTCTGTTTCTGCTCTTCCATATCTTTCAACGAAGCCTGGATGGCAGCTCGCAAATCGGGATCGTCATCTTCCATGGAATCCTTAGCCAACCCATTTGCTTCAGGCTGCTTTGGTTCAGGGTTCTTTAATTCAGGTGCAGCCGATTTGGCCTGTGGGACATAGCCAGCGCCACTATGCGCTTTTACCTCTTCAAGACTCATTTGGAGTGCACGCTTGAGATCCTCATCGAAGTCCGACTCGGCTCTTCCACCACGCGGTTCCATCGGCGCTATGGTAGGTTTGGAAGTAGACGTAGGTTTGAGTCCTGATCGATTTGATGAACTCACAGGATTGAAAGATTTCGATGTTAGCTTAGCGTAGCAACCGTCATCGACTCTTACAGCTTGCATAATTCCCAGGTGAGGAAGTGGAAGGGTTTTGCTAGAGCATTGTGCATCAAAAACGCTCCCGCAGTTCCGGCAGTGATGTTTCCGGTTAGTGAATGTAAAAGCAGTTCGGCAGCGCATACAAACGTCCGAATCTATCCATTCGGGAGGCTTTGGGTTGGTTAGAAGACATGTCCCCTTCTAGTCAGAATTGCTCTCAGTCGATTTACTTACAGCGCTACTATCAAGCATGCTACTTGCCATCTCCGTCTTAGGCGGAAACTGATAACCTTCTTTTTGCAAACCCCGGTAGGTTTCACCAATGTACGGAAAATCGCCACGGGCTTGCGTAGCCACTGCCCACGTTTGAATCAGTTCTAGTACCTTAGTCCTTACTTCTTCGTTAAGAGTTGCGGGCCCGGAAGCTCTGAGCAGCGAGACTAGGTTATCCATGAACTCCCGCGAAGCGATCTCCGCGAGGAAGTGGTTACCGCCATTTTTGACACATGTATCCGTCAACTAGATATGGATTGGTCACAGTAAGCAAACGAAGACAGAGACCAAGCCAGAGGGGAGAAGTCTAATCGAACCTTTAAAGTCGCTAGCTGGATATTCGGATTCCTGCTCTCTAACCTCCTTTTGAGCGATCGCATAGCATCCCTAGGCTGTACACTCTTTGATCGGATCACATCTGAAATCTCCAGGTTCGCCGCAATATCCTCTCTTCGCTAAGTTAGATAAACGTTCAGTAACATGGTAGCTGCCGATAGGGGCAACATACAAGGACGACGAGGTCGCCTTCTCCACCTGCTCATCAAACGAAGAAGTAGAGGAAAACCAGCCCGCCATAATAACCGATAATCTGTGAATCGAGGTTTCAAGGTCTTTCGTTGCGCAGCAGGTCGACAGAAGCTATGGCGATACGTGTGTAAGTTGATAGCTCGAAGAATAGACAGGGAGGTTGCGGGGATGATGACGGAAGAAGGCGAACTGAGCGTGAGGTTGAGTCGGGATATTTGTTCACACAAGTAACAACAAGTTAAGGTAGAGGTGCTAGAAAGAATAACATAAATATCAACAGGGAGGAGATTCTGGGAAGTGAGGTTGTCGGTATGGTTTGAGGTTTGAGGTTTCATGAAGAAGTTGATGTGGAAGCTGCTTGCGGTGGTTCCGTTATTTACGGCGCTGCCTTGGTTGGGTCTGGGGGAGCTTCTCGTCATACGGAAGAATACCTACCTGTAAATGCGGTACGATTGTTACGATCAGATCACGTGCCTCACAGAGATGTAACTAGTGGTTACAACAATACCTACCTAACCGGGTGTCATCTTAAACCGCCATACGGCGCAATACGTTTTTAAAATACCGCCCTGCGCCTTCACAAGAGCCGCGTATGCCAAAGACTTCGACGTGGTGTAAATATATTTTTTGCCCGCATCAGGACAACCTATTTCGCAAGCTACAGCTATTCAGTCCTTTCGATCTCTATCGACCCCTTATACCCGTCGCTTGGGCATCTGCCGTCACCCTCTTTTCAATTCTTTTGCTCTGCTGTTGCGGGGCGTAAGCTGGCCGCTCGAACTACATCGAATATCACACTCCCCTCCTCCACCGAAGAATGCGAGTCTGCTACACTTATACACCGATATAGTGATATACCTGATGAAGTGGGATTCCCTTCTTATTGGGGCTTCTGCTAGGAAACGCGCTCTCGATCTTCTCTAGGAGCGGAGGCGTAATGCGGGGTCAGAACAACTTCTCCAGAGGGGACCCATTCCCAAATACGGGGGGATCTTCTAGCTCTGTCCCGCATCGTCATTCGAATTCTATTACAGAGGGACTTGAAGATATGGCTGCATCCATGAATATTGACCCAGGGGCATCCGTAAGTGCAGTTTACGGACCGGATGAAATATGAATCCGGATGTTTAACTCCCACTGACATGCTATCTTTTTTACCTTAGTTGAATGAGCTGCTCCGTACCTCAGAAGATTATATCCAGAGTTCAAAATTATCTCTAGCAAACGGGCAGCTGGATGTGGCATTCAACGACTATCTCCGAGCTTCAGAAATCACAGTCAACGCCATTCCCAACCATCCAGACTATGACTATATGAGACGCCAACATCCAGGGTGGAATGACAGGTTTATAAAATTACTGGCAGTAAGTTTCAGGAGAGGAACGGTGCTCTTGTACCAGGATGGAATGAAGTATACTAATATCTCTAGGTTATTCGATCGCAAGACGGGACTATGACGAGTGTGAAGCAGTCGATCGACCAAAGCAGAAAGTCCCCCAACGGCCATCAAACAACCTCCCCCCCCCCGCCGATGCTCCCTCGGATTCCCCCTGCCGATGCAGATTCTGTTGCTAGTTCATCTCTCTCTGTGCATCGTCTCAGTCAAATCCCAAATGAACCTCCACTTCGCATGCCCAGCCCTACCAGTTTCCAGTCGAAGCGGCCCGCATCTGTCACCCCAGAAAGCCTAACTATCGGTCAGCCAAGCGCCGAATCGAGACCGAGATCGGAGATATTTCCTCGCAAACCGGTCAGTTCAGAGCCCAGTGCCTCAGATACTCTCACCCAAAGGTTTGCAGAATTGAGAAGGTCTCGCGAACCTGGAATTTCAAATACGGTCGAGCGGAACGGCGCTCCCCAAGGCGGCACATCCTCCCAATCATCTCCAGAAGAACGGCCAGTGTCAAGAAGCAGCGCATTAAAACACCCCAGCTCAAAACCTTTTGGACCCCGTGATATGAGTTTATCGCAAAGACCACCTGCTGTGCCACCTAAAGTTCCTTTAACTACAACAAACCCTTCGCTTCCTCGTTACCCGAGTCCAGCGTATAGTCCAGTATGGACAGTCCCGTCACAACCACCGTTAAACCCACCCAGAACGTCAACTGATACTGCTCGCCCGGGTCTATCTCGCCAGGTATCGTCTTTTAATGGCGCGCCGAATGACAATCTAAACGGATATAGCAACGGTGACCCCCCATCTCGATCCCTGACCCCAAATAGCGTTTACTCGAGGGGGGATGCACCTAGCAGCTCTGCAAACATTCCTCTGCAACCAACTATACACCCAGATAGGTTATACGGCTATCTTCAGAAATACGAAGATTACTCATTGATGTCCGTCCCCGAGACAGGTTTGACACCGGCCATATTTACTCCAAGTCAATTATATGCATAGAACCCGTTGCGCTGAAAGAGAATGTGTCAGCCGAAGAGCTTGAGGACCGGCTGGTTCTCTCTCCAGAGGTTGAACAATCTCATTTCAGCAGAAGGAATGAGTTCGATTTGGTTGTCTACTATGATCAGAATACGCGAGAGGCTTCCTACCTTGCTGGGTCTCCGGCAGGTAGCAGCCTACCACATCTACGGGCCCTCTACGACACCTTATACGAATTCAACGCGTATAAACCCCTAAAGGATGGGCGGCAACCGGCTCTTTTGGTTGGTGGTATTGATGCGTGGGTCGATCTTGTTGGTCCTCACGCATTAGCTACTTCTAAAACAGCTGCTGTTATGAGCTCACTCCATGCTCGGAGGCCAGCCCAGGCTGCAGCCAAACCTCTTAGGCGTGTCCCCACTGCTAGCGCCAATTCCAGCTGGGAGGTAAGAAAGCGCAGGTTGCGAGAATATAAACCCCTTAACCCTGAGGAAGAACGTGTCTGGCTCGAGAAAGCTAGAAATGAGGAAATCGATCCCTCTACGTATGTAACAGAGGAGGGAGCTATTACAGAAGAACCTGACAGTTTCAATGAGCAAGAGGCCGCTAGCGCGTTCGTACATGACTATGAAGATTTCTTTAGGAGATTCCCCGAGCCCCATGATATTAGACAATCTATGGTTGGAGCACAGGCACAAGCCATCTCACCCCAAATTCCTCTATCTGACCCGTCCCTACCTCCGTCACTTTCTCGTCCTACGCCGGCACTTCCTCGACCCATCTACAGTGGCGTGGCTGAGGGTAGGAATGTTCAACCTCCTCTTGCCCGGCAATCATCCGCGTCTAAAACAGCGCTGTATGCCGCTAGCTCACCAATTGACCGCATGAAATTACCACGCACAGGCCTTGTTAATATGGGATCGACATGTTATATGAATTCCATCATCCAATGTTTGAGCGTTACCGTTCAACTAACCAAGTTTTTCATTGACAACCGATTCCATTCTCAAGTACAGAAAAACTGGAAGGGCTCACAAGGTATCCTGCCTGGTTTATTTGCGAACCTTGTACGGTCTTTATGGAAAAATGATGTCGAAGTTATCCGCCCTACATCGTTTCGAAATTTTATTGGACGGTTGAATCCCGAATGGGCTGGTAGCCGACAACAGGATGCAAAAGAGTTTTTCGATGTGCTTCTCGATTGCTTGCACGAAGATCTCAACTTGAACTGGAACAGGACACCGCTAAGGCCGCTGACAGCTGAGCAAGAAATGCGCCGCGAACAGATGCCAATCGAGCAAGTTTCAACCATTGAATGGAACCGATATTGCCATCGTGAATTCTCTTATATATCCTCATTATTTGCTGGACAGCATGCTAGTCGACTGCGCTGTCGTACATGTCGGCGTACTTCAACAACGTACGAAGCATTCTTCAGCATTAGCGTGGAAATCCCAACATCTCCATCATCGGGTGCAGGGGACCTCTACCAATGCCTCAACAGCTACTGTCAAGAAGAAATGCTTAGTGGCGACGAAGTTTGGAAGTGCCCACACTGTCGCTGCGAACGGGAGGCCACCAAACAGATCATTATCACCAGGGCTCCTCGTTTCCTCGTGATCCATTTTAAGCGCTTTTCTGTCTCCCGCTACCAACAAACACGAAAAATACACACCCCTATCAACTTTCCCATTACCGGCTTAGACATCACGCCCTTTATGGCTCCACCCGTCGGCACCTCAGCCCTCCTCAACGGAGGCGCCGATGGGACCAATAAAAAGTCCCAGCCGGAACTTGCAACCACCCCTCCCTATATTTATAACGCCTACGGCATTGTCCGCCACATAGGCTCCTCTTCCAGCGAGGGACACTACATATCCCTCGTTAGAGACGACCGCCGTGGATGCTGGCGGAAATTCGATGATCAACGAGTGACCGATTTCAACCCTTCGGGCCTTAGGCCAGCTGACAGCCTTCAAAATGATCAGGCATACCTTGTGTTTTATGAGCGAAGGCTAGCGAATTAGATATGATTTTTTTTTTCTTTTTTCTTCATTTTCATGTTAAGGCGTGAGCGTGCATCCTGAAAGAGCATGGACGGGGTATGATGTTATGTACGGAGTACTGCTTATAAATATATATATCTATATATATTTTTTCTCCATATTTGATGTATTTCTTCAGCGCTACGACCTGCCTTTTCGGCTCTTCTAATTCCCCGATTGTTTTATCTACCTACCTAGGAATACCGGGCTATATTTTTTCTTCCTCCACCTCCTCCTACGTCTTATTCTATCTATGCCCCCTTTGGATTAAGTGCCTCTCGCTCAGTTTTACCCTTTGGGCTCCCCCTTCGTTTTGTTAAAACATATATACTCCCGAGGAAGATTTTGCGTGTTTATGGTTACGTGTATATGTCTTAGATCCTGAGTTTTGCGGCTGGTCGCAACCTGCTTTTTCTATTCCCTTCACGTCTTTTCCCTCCTTTCTTATTTTTTCCCACCCCGTCGGGTTTCCTCAGCTCGTCTCCTCGATCTGCAACATGTACATGTCCACATGGTATTCGCATGGAATGGGCTACATATCCCAATTCTTTGAGCATCCTTCAAGTCACGACTGACTGTGTCAATCTTTTTCTTGCACCCCCTCACCACAAGGCGACGGTTATGTACACCTACTCAAATCCTAAACGAATCAATGGGAACTATGGATCTCTAGTCGCATCCTCTCTTCCTACTTTACATTGTGCAGAAACATGATGCTTCGTGATCACAGAGTCTACATGTGTCTAGCGCCCAGCACAGCCACAAATCAACTGCGAAATTGAAATGCAGCCACTTTTATGTGTCCACTTGATTGGTTGGCTAGCGCTCAATCCCCCGCATTAGCTTCGTATAGCTAAGCTCTGCGAGCAAGCAGTCACCAGGCAACTTCATTCATCAAGGTTAAAACAGCAGGGCTTTTTGGCGTCTGCGTTGTTGAGGGCGAATATCTCTCGACCACAGTGGCATGAAGTTTCTATATAGGGTGTGTGTACAACATATGTAAGGGAATGTTAGTGAGCCCATCCTACTGGCCGAGAAAGGTACTCTTTCCCAAGGACATCACTCAACCATGACACGATAAATACTCATAGGAAGCACAGGACGGAAAGAAGTCGATTCCCATTTATTCATTCATTTATCTATTTGACACGGCAAGTTACAAAATGCGGGCACCGGTAGACCCATTCTCTTGCTGCGGGGAGGTGAGCGAAGTCGACTCCGACTCACGCCGCACAGAATGGATCTGCTGCGCGCTCTGCTTCTGGATCCTGTGTCCCATCATATCATGTATGTATGGGTACAGCGCGTGCCGGACATGCTACGTCCGCCATGCGGAAGCAAAACATCACAGCCAGCTCATAATAGAAGCGAGTATCCCTCCCCTTCCCAAGAGGCGGCCGCGCAATCTATCACTCTCAGCGTCAAGATCGCGGCCATCACCGCACAATCCTCTCGTCCCGATTCCCCCAATGCTCTATGGGTCGAAATCCCAGGAGGGAACATTACATGATCAAGCTTCTAGCCCGCTATTCAAATTGAGCGCTGAACTTCGTCAGATGATTTATCGCAAGGTGCTGAGCGGGCATCAGTTTGCCATCATGCGAATCCGCAGCTATTCCGTGGCGAAGCAGGGAGGTGCAAAGGGTAAAGCAAAGCCTAGCCGATTAAGCCATTTAAAGTACTCAGCGGAGAGCGAACGGGGGCGGAAATTTCTCCAGAATCCCCCCTGGCTTCGGCGATACTTCGGTATAGTTGGAATTCGCCCTTCGCCTCTCAACAGGGACTTCGAGCCCAACGTACCCGGTGAGGAATTACTCCCGTTGGTAAAAAGCTGTCGCAGAATGTACGTGTATGTTGATCAGGCATCTGGTAAAGACTCGTGCCGATTCTCTCTAGTGTTCCCCTCTCCCCATTTATGTTTTTTATATAGATCCCCCTTCCCAATCAACTAACAACTAAAGAACAACAGCTACCTTGAAGCAATCGACCTCCTCTACTCCTCCAATACCTTCCACTTCTACCACGAGGACGACTTCCTCGCATTTTCCCGCTCCATCCTCCCCCAGCGCATGGAGAAGATTACATCCGTACACCTCCATTACTTCCCAGACTACTACTCCATAGCATCAAACCCACAACTCGTCCGCGTTATTCCATCAATGAGGGATCTACAGCTGTTGGATATTTCCTTCACAGCAACCTCGGCCCGGCGGCAACGTTCAGCCTGGTTCGATGATGATGATGATGTTACGAAGAAGGAAAGTGAAGGGCTTGTCGCTCGAAAACTGCGGGATTTTGGCGAGAATGTCCTCATCAATTTGCGGGTGGAACCACCAAGCGACGGCGATCAGCTGTCGGGTCGATAGTTGAAATTGAATCACCACGTTTACCCCCTCTAATGTGACGTATTGCGAAGATGTATTCTTCTATCCCCGGCAGCTTAACATGAAGTTACCTTCTGTGAGCGCAGCATACTAGCTTGGGCAAAAAGGGGGGAAACTATTGAGACTACAGAGTTCATGGACATGGCTATGCTATTAACTTTTCAAATCGCTATTTCGATTCCCGGGGTCAATTTTCTCCAGGAATTTCCCACCATCTTCTACCGAATATGTGTCTAGGCCTAGGTAAAATTGTCGCCTTTATAGGAGCCGTAGCTGCTGAGCAGTGTGGCAAGCAGCGTAAAAATTACATTCCCAAATCCCCGCCTGGGAAATCCATCGGAGAGGAAGGCATCGCTTGCCGTGATGAAAAGTTCAGCATTCATATTACTAAAAAATCATGGGTATATATCTGTCTGTACTATCTAAAAAAAGAGAAAACTTTGCCAGCCTTGCATTACCCTCCACGACGACGCAGTCAGTAACAATTTATGGAGGCACCTTCATTCACCATCCACCGTCATCATCATTATACTTATGAAGCCAAGAACAATCACATCCACAAAATAGCCATCCCAAAAGCCACAGCGGCCGGTAACGCAAAAAGTCCAAACCTAAGCCCAGCATTCCCTACAGCGGCACTCTTCGGTGCCACGTCATCGCCCGTCAGCCCCGTGGCATTATACGCCATGGAGATATTCGTATCTCGGGTTACGCCCATGAGTGCCAGGCCTGGGGCGCCATAGGTCAGGTTGAAGGAGATGGTTTGTCGGCCGTTTTGGGCGTTGAAGCCGGGGATTGCTGCGTGTTGTTCGCCGAGTTTGTCGACGATGGAGATGTCGGAGAATGAACCGGTGGAGAGGTTGAGGTCGTAGGTATACCTACGATTTGCGGGTGTCAGTAGCAGTGGAAAGGAAAGCAGGGGACCGAAAAGGTGGGGGGGGGGTTGGGTTAGGGGAGGAGATAAATAGAATGGTTCTCTACAAGGAGAAAGAAAAAGGACGCATACACTCCCGCTGGCAAATCGCCGATATAAAGAAGCAAATAGTTCTCGCCTGGCTCTGCGAAGTCCTTCCACAAATCCTCTGCTCAGAATATTGTTTGATTAGCCCTTGTACGTACGTACGTACGTAATAAGTGGTTTCAACTCTCTTATATTTATATAATGTGAACTTACCGCCCGTAACGTCCCGGCTAAAGGTAGTCTCTACCTCCCGCCTGACTCTCCCTCCACAGTTTGTGGAAAAGCCACTCTTCGGCCGGCGCCTGGCACAGTCCCATCCAACAAGCTTCAAAACATAGGACCTATCCGGGCCGCTAGTTCTCTTTCCGATACCGCTCAGATAACCTCCTTGGGTATTCTGTTGCCATGCTGGTACGCATATGCTTGTCCCCCGCCCGGGATTGCCTCCTTCTTTTGAGTTCGCTACATATTCCCCGCGTTAGAGAAAGAGGGCAATGCAAAAAAGGGAGGGGGAAAGGGAGGGTAGGGGTTTTTCTCTGAAAGAATCAAGGCTACTCACCAAATGGAAATTCATCACAAGTAAGCTGGAACGGGTGATTATTACTCAGCTGGCTTGCGGAGAAATCTATGAACTGATAATACTGGTTGCATGGCTTTCTCGGATTCGAAGGGTCGCAATCCACATTTTGTGGTGCTATTTTTTTTATATCATATATATGTCAGCCATGAAAGGATACTCAAGAAGATAAAAATTTCCGGGGAGAAGATTTTGGAACGTACTGCAGAAGTTGTCAGGGCATTTCCTCCCCCTATTATTGGCTCTGGCCTTCTCGTCTGGCTCGTACTTCAATTGCATCTCTTCCGAGATACAACCGTTATAGTCCTTCATGCCTATAGTATACGACATCCTTTAGGTTGGTCTTTTCCTTAAACACATACCATCATAAAAACAAAAAAATAAAATGGCGTAAGGGCTAATCACCGTCACACATGCTATTCATAACCTGCGCAAATATTCGTCAGCAAGATATGTCCCCCTTGTTACACAAATGTCGAAACAAAAAAAAAAGAGTCCAGCAAATTCGTCACTATCAATTACCTACCTCTCTATTATCAACGCACACTCTTTTAAACCCCCCCTTCCCATCAGACACCCGCATAATCTTCTCCTTGAACAGCATTTTCACCTCAGGAAGATTTCCCGGCGGCGCAGCCTGTCTCGGCCTATTGGTAGCAGCACAACGAGTCGCCGTCGCCGTGCTCGTGGACCGGGTTCTCGTCGACGATGTGCTTGCGGTTGTAGTCGTGCTTGTGCTCGTGCGTGTTCGAGTTGACGACTGGGTCCTGGTACGGGTGACTCGAGTCGAGCAGGACCCGTCAGCACCACATCTGCCTCCCGGCGGGCAGCAGTTCTTGGGACAGCAGAAGGTGCCTAGCGGGCAAGAGCCCGAGCCATCTGCGCAGCAGTGCTGGGTCTGCGGCCAGTAGTAATAACGCGTGCCGCAACATTCAGCGCCAGGAGGTCTGCATTTTGCAGGGTTGTTGGGACTTTGGACTAAGTCAGAATTAAATAAGTTAGGGAGAGGGGAAGTAAGCAAAGCAAAAAACAGAATCGAACAGAAGAAAGAGTCAAGTTGGAGGAAACCAGGAAGCAGCCAGGCAAAACCGCGAAATTTAACTTCCGCCCGCCCCTGGAAGCAGATTAGGAGAGGAATATTTGGGGAGGGGGGGGGGAGGGGGGGGGGAGGGGGGGGGAATTAAAATATAAATCGCCGTACTCCATGAAGGCGGCACGCATCGATATCTCTGGCGCTTTCCCAGCACGGCGTCGCCCAGTTCTCCTACGGGGGGAGTCTGCAAAGGCGCTATTCTCTCGAGACCAGAGACCAGATTTAAGGAGAAGCCAAGGTTGTCCGCCTTCGCATAGGTAACTCCCTCATAAGCGATATCTTGCGCCGGCACGGGCAGGCCCGTAAGGCAGAGCAGCAGAAGAGTGTAAACGCAGGGCTGGATAGCCATCATATAATATATATTGTATTGGGATAAGTAGTTTTACTACTTACTGTACGGTGGAAGATGAGGTCTGCCAGTCCAGTAGAAGTATATATATACATATATATATATATATATGTATGTATTTTTCCCCTCTGTTTTCTTGCAAAAAAAGATAAATATTTCAACGCGAGAATCCGAAGATGAGGCTCTGCTCAGTCTCCGCCTTGCAATCGACTTGACATGGTTCTTTAACTAGGTGAGATCCCCATGTGTGCTTGCTCGTATAACTGACAAATACCCTGATGGTGAGAAGCCTCGTGT
This sequence comes from Blastomyces gilchristii SLH14081, assembly GCF_000003855.2. Taxonomy (NCBI): domain Eukaryota; kingdom Fungi; phylum Ascomycota; class Eurotiomycetes; order Onygenales; family Ajellomycetaceae; genus Blastomyces; species Blastomyces gilchristii. The sequence continues at coordinate 1,954,670 of NW_003101680.1, read as the reverse complement.
TTGCTCGTGCTGTTCGTGCTTGGATTTTCTAAATAGTCGAGGTTTCCGAGGCCCAAAGTGATGAGAGAGAGAGAGAGAGAGAGAGCTTGTTTGTTTGGCTTCTGCCCTGCGATGCTGCACTGCCCCATCTCCCGTGCATATTTACTGTAGGGGGAGAGAGATATCTCGTGTGTAAAGAAGTGACGTCGAGGCAAAGCATCGCAGCACAGCCCTTCTTCTGACTTTGTTTTTCATTCTTTTTCATTTTCTTTCCGCCTAAAAGAACGACAGGAAGAAATAATAACAGGGTGAGAAACAGAGCAAGTAATAAGCAAATCAAGCGAACAGAATGAAATGCAAGTCAAAAATAATCGAAGAAACCACGTTTACGAAGAAAGTAGCAGAATCGAGAGAAGTAAAAAAAAATGGACATTAACTCCATCCATACAATAAACCCCCACCTCTCTTACAGCGCAGTTTTTGTATACAGCGTATGTCATGGAACAAAAAACAAACATCAATGATTTCTCAGCATTTTACAATAATAAAAACCACCTTCTACAAATTACAGAAAAAAGGAAGGGAAAAAAAACCACTACAGCTCATCATGTCCGCTCGGCTCATCCTCCTCACCACCAGCACCAGCAGCCCCATCCGCAGAGCCGTACAACTTGCTCGTGATCGGATATGCAACATTAGACAGTTTCTCCTTCTGCTCCTCGAAGTCCTCCGTCGTGGCCGTCGCGGCGTTCTCGTCGAGCCAGTCTGTGGCTTCCTTGATGGCTTCCAGGAGCTGTATCCAAAAAACACCGTTGGTTAGTATACAGAATTTCCATACTGGGGTAGTGGTAATTAGTGAAGTAGTCAAAACGTACCGTCTCCTTATCATCATCCGCAATCTTGCCGCCAAGTCCCTCCGCATCCTGCACCTGGTTCTTCAGGCTAAACGCATAATTCTCCAGCGTATTCCGGGCTTCAATCTTAGCCTTCATGGCCTTATCTTCCTCCGCGAACTCAGCAGCTTCAGCGACCATGCGGTCGATCTCGTCTTGCGAGAGACGACCCTTGTCGTTGGTGATGGTGATGGATTCGGCTTTCCCGGTGCCCTTGTCGCCGGCGGTGACTTTGAGGATGCCGTTGGCGTCGAGTTCGAAGGAGACTTCGATCTGGGGCACACCGCGGGGCGCGGGAGGGATGCCGGTCAGTTCGAATTTGCCGAGGAGGTTGTTGTCCTTTGTCATGGGACGTTCTCCTTCATCTGAGGGGTTGTTAGTATTGTACTTCTATGCTGAACAAAAGACACTAGATAGGGAAAGGAGATTATAACGTACAAACTTGGATAAGGACCACTGGCTGGTTATCAGCGGCAGTCGAGAAGATCTGAGACTTGCGGGTGGGGATGACAGTGTTACGGGGGATGAGCTTGGTCATGATGCCTCCAGTGGTCTCGATACCGAGGGTCAATGGGTTAACATCCATGAGAACGATCTCAGAGGCACCCTCATCTCCAGAAAGGACACCACCCTGAATAGCGGCACCGAACGCGACAGCCTCATCAGGGTTGATGCCCTTGGAAGCCTTCTTGCCGCCAAAGAACTCTTCGAGGAGAGCCTGGACCTTGGGGATACGGGTGGAACCACCAACGAGAACGATATCGTGAATCTCAGACTTCTTAACCTTCGCGTCCTTGAGCACCTGCTCGACAGGGCGGAGGGTCTTCTTGAACAGATCCATGTTCAATTCCTCAAACTTGGCGCGGGTCAGGGTCTCGGAGAAGTCCTTGCCGTCATGGAAGGCCTCAATCTCAATACGGGTGGACATCTGCGACGAGAGAGTGCGCTTGGCCTTCTCAACCTCGCGCTTCAGTTTACCCATGGTCTTGAGGTCCTTGGTGATATCGACGTTGTTCTTCTTGTTGTACAACTTGACGAAGTGGTTGATGACACGCTGGTCGAAATCCTCACCACCCAAGTGGGTATCACCGGCGGTGGCCAGGACCTCGAAGGCGCCGTTGTCGATGGACAAGAGGGAAACGTCAAAGGTACCTCCACCGAGATCGTAGACGATGATCTGGCGCTCATCACCAGTCTTATCCAGACCGTAGGCGATAGCCGCAGCGGTGGGTTCGTTTACGACACGGAGAACGTTTAGGCCAGCGATAATGCCTGCGTCCTTGGTGGCTTGTCTTTGGTTATCGTTGAAATAGGCGGGGACAGTGACGACGGCGTTGGTGACGGTCTTTCCAAGGTAGTTCTCGGCGATTTCCTTCATCTTGCCCAGGATCATAGCGGAGACTTCCTCAGGAGTGAAGCTCTTGTCTTTGCCGTTGACCTCAACCTTAACCTGGGGCTTGCCAGCCTTGTTGATAACACGGAAGGGGAAATGTTTCATGTCCTTTTGGGCGTCTTGGTCGTCGAATTTCCGGCCGATCAAACGTCTTTAAATTTAGAGAGAGAAAGCGTTAGTCAATCAAGAACATCAAATTACCTCATAAAACGAAAAGAAACAGTGAGCTACATACTTGATATCGAAAATCGTCCTCGTCGGGTTCGCAGCGTACTGATTCTTCGCCGCATCGCCGACCAGCCGCTCATCATCCGTAAAGGCCACGTATGACGGAGTAATTCTGTTTCCCTGGTCATTGACGAAAATCTCAACTTTCCCATTCTGCATCGCTCCGACGCAAGAATATGTCGTTCCCAAATCAATACCAATTACTGTTCAAAATTGAGATTAGGACACGTCAGCAATTGAAAACAAATTTTTTTTTTCTCTCCTTCAGAAAAATACCATACCAGTGCCATAATCCTCTTTAATGGGAGCTTGATCAGCGTCCGCATGTGCAGTCCCGAGCAGAGTTAGGGGCGCAATGAAGACGAGGAGGAGGTAGAAGACCGTTGTCCACGCGAAGGGCGAGGACGAAGCGTCCCGCCGCGACATTCGGGACATGGTGAATGTGTGTACTTTTGTTTTTCCTTCCAGAAAGGAGAACTGGGTTCTTGGTAATTATATCTTGATGTTGCAAGGGCTCCTTTCCTTTTCCCTGCCTTCTTCTAATCTCAAACGGGTGTGATTTAAAAAAAAAGCGAAGAATGAGCAAAACGGGGTGGGTATCTAAAGTGAAGTAAGGAGAAGAACAAGGGAAAAGCTTCAATTAAAAAAGAAGTTAGTTAGTTAGCTTCTTGCCTTCTCAAGCTAGCTAGCTTAAGGAGAGAGCACAGAGAGAGAGAGGGGGAGAGAGTGGGAGTGGGAGTGAGGAGAGGGGGATTGGATGAGAGAGAAGGATAGAAGAGGGAGCTTTGGTCGTAGCTATATATGAGGGTGAAGAAGAGAAGAAGAGAAGAAGAGGTTGAAGTTATCCCCAACAATCCGCCGTCGCTCGCTCGCTCTTAACAGTTGGCCTTTTCTTTTCGGACTTCACCCACTGCCCGCGCTAGGCCGCTTTGGGCCGCCCGGCGTGTCCCCCGTGCGGCTGTGGCAATTCGCGGTCTGACCACGCTCGCCCGTGCCAAGGGTCCATTTAAGGTTATTCCATCGCTGCTGATTGGCTGCAACGCATGACTCAGCAATGTCGCTGGAGGGTTCTGGTGTTTTCTGTCGTGGAAGTAGACGCCACGGGATGTGGCCGGAAGGTTTCTGTTTCTGCAATATAGAAAATGGTTAAAAGAGGACACTTCTTGGAAGAAAATGTATTCGAGACGGCTGTTGTGGACAGCCTGTCCACTTTGTGGTGTTTAGTTACATTCTTGTTCCTCAATTAATATTATTCATATCCATAATCTGTAAACCTGTCCTTTCTGTCGGATTCCCCAGAGCCAAGTCAAATATCTGTCTCATAAGTGAGACCGGCAATGGTTCAATCATGGCCTTCACTTCGCTATTGTTGGGGGGTTAGCTAACTATAACTCTAGCATTCCATATATTTGATCGCACCCAGGCTTTCTACCAAAATCACCCCGCAAAATGTCTATATATCATTATGTATCCCACCTCAATCATATCCATATAAATCGAGAGAAAAACAACAGCAGCGTAAAGAGAAAAAACCTCACTCCAACAACCCCGCCGCAACCGTCTCCCCCCCAGCCCTAAGCACAACCCTCCCAGGCGCCTCCAGCGGAATCGCCGCCTCCATCTCCACGACGACCCTCGCAACACTTCCCGGCCCCACAATCTTCGGCCGCTTCTTCACTGCCATCCCGCTCCCCTTATCCAGCAGCGCAACCAGTCGACTAATGCGCCCGGGCACATGCAACCGGCCCCGGTGCACGTCAATATGCATCGGCGTCAGATGATCAAACGCCAGCACCTTCGCCGTGAACGAGGTGATGTTCTTCACCGGCGCGGACGGACTACACAGGATATCTCCGATCCGCAGATGTATAGGATCGATATCTGTTAGGTGCAGGGTTACGTTCTGCCCCGCTACGCACCAATCGCTGGGTGTCTGGTCGACCTCCAGGCTCCGGATCGTGCACTTTTCTCCGCTGGGCATGGTGACAAGTTGGTCGCCGACCTGCAGGTGGCCGGCGTCTAGGCGGCCGGAGATGGAGAGCGGGTTCTGCACACCGCCGCGAAAGACGTCGGCGATGGTCATGCGTAGCGGCTTGTCAAGCGCGTACGTGTAGGGTTCTGAGGTGTCAAGTTCTTCGATTAGCGTCCTGCCGGTGTACCAGCTTGCGTTCTTGTCCTGGGCGCGCTGGGCGACGTTGTCGCCGCGTAGCCCCGAGCAGGGGACAAAGGATATGTTTTTCTCCTGGAAGCCGGCTGTGGTTAGGAAAGAGGAGATCTGTTGTTGGATCTCGTCGAAGCGGCCTTGGGACCATTCGGCTGCATCCATCTTGTTCACTGCCACGACTATCTTTTGTACGCCCATGCTTCGGGCGAGCAGCGCGTGCTCCTTTGTCTGGCCCCGAAGGCCCGATTCGAAGTTTCCAGTCGTAGCATCAAGGACCAGTACTGCGAAGTCAGCTTGACTGGCCCCAGCAATCATGTTGGGTACGAAGTCGCGATGACCCGGCGCATCCAAGATAGTGAAGTTGGTATTTTCCGTCGCGAATTGATTCGTAGCTATATCGATCGTGACCCCGCGCGCCCGTTCTTCTGATCCCTGATCCAGGACCCAAGCCAGCGCAAACGAGCCCTTGCCCATTTTATCGGCATCCTTTTTGTATTTATCAATAGTCCGCTGGTCAACGGCTTTTAGTTCATAAAGCAATCGTCCCATCAATGTACTTTTCCCTGCATCAACATGGCCTATAAAACAAGGAGCATAAATTAGCCGGGTCCTTTCCCCACCTTGTGTTCAGTAGAGTGGCCTTTTATAAAATTCCATACCGATGACAACAAAATTAGCAGCCTTCTTCTTATCCGACTTGCTATATTCAGCCAGCACATCGATATTCTTGCTCTTGACCTTCACCGTCTCCTGCACAGACAGCTGCCCAACGGCATCCGTCACATCATCAGTTTTGCTTGGCGACGATTTACTCGCAGCGGTACGTTTCGTTTTATTTTTATTGCCTGTATTTTTTTTACACAAACGGTAAAAAAAAGAAACACCAGAAAATGGTTAGGATTTTTTCTTTCTCTTTTTCTGTTCACCATCTCAACCTCAAAGCTTCACTTTTTAAAAATGGTTTAACGCGGGTTTGCTGTGCGAACTCCTGACAAACCTTTAGCTGGCTCCCGCGCCTTCATAACAACATCGTCCGGACTCGGTTCTGAAAAATCAAACGCGTTAATAAGACTCTGACCGAAAAACCGCATGACGTCGATATTATGTGAGATTGGTTTGCGTATAGGGACGTCATCGTGGTCCTCTCCTCCTCCAACTTCTCGCGCGCCGACAAGGACCATAGCAAAGGCTGAAGGCTCCGCTCGTAGGTTGGGCAGCTTCGAAGGGCGTTCTTCTTCCCGTTCCGTGGAATCCGCAGACAATGCTGGTGCGGCCTTCCTCTTCCCATTTGGGAGCGCGTCAGGTGGCGTGGCAGATTCCAACATGCCAGGAAGATCAGGGCTAGTGGGGAGCGGCTGCTTGGGCGACCTGTTCAAAGCCCCCTTTCCACTCCGCAACGGTAAACGGGCCGTCCGGGCCGACAAGGTGCCCTGCGATTTCCCACCGACCGCTAGCCTATCTAGTAGCGAGATAGGGGACTTTCGCTGGTCATCCGATACCATTGAGGATGCTTCACTGCCAGCTGCCGCCGCAGCCTTCTTCTCGTTATCCTTCCTCTTGCGCGCAGCTAGTGCGGCAAGTTTCGACACCTTCCCCGATGTCTCTTGCGCACCGCCGAGCAGGCCCAGGCGGGGATAGAGATGTTCAACAAGGATATCAGCTTTGCGGTGTGCGGGGATGTCCAGCCATGGCGAGTCCTTGAAGAAGTCGGCTGCGGAGAAGGATTCTGGACACGATGTGATGGGATATGGAGATAATGATGGAGCGGTTCCTGGAGGTGAGGTGCGAATTAGATACGGGAACTGTGTTTCTTTCTTTTTCTTTCTCTTTATATTTCCAATTTGGCCAAAAGTCAATAAAGGAAGAAAACTATTTGCTGCCGTGGATCAGTTGGTTTGGAGCGGAAACAAAATATTAAAACTAGACCGAACCTAGGAATTGAGGAACGTACTTTTGAATTGGATGTTCATATCCGCATCGTAATTTCTAACCCATCCATGACCGACCCAGCCGCCATATATATGAGATGGACGTCCCCCCACCTATCCTCTCACCAAAATGATAGGAATGCAGCAAAGATATTAAAAAGGAGAAATCCACTCACCCTTAACCTTCGCCTGGGGTTTCTCTTTCTTCGGCGTCTTGGGCGCATATTTCTCTATTCACCCAGGAGAACCAACCTCCAATTAGCCAAAGGAGAAATAGAAAAGAAATAGAAAAGAAAGAAAAGAAAACTCAACATACTCCGCAACCACCCCACGGCCTTCTCAACATCATAATAATAATACCAGAGCGCCTCCCAGATCTCCGCGTCGGAGGCCGGGACGAGCGGGGAATCTGCATCTAGCTGCTCGCGTACCTGTATCGTACCCAGCTGCATCTGCTCGCGGTCTTCGGGGGTCATGTCGTTACCGCCATGATTGTTGTTGTTGTTGTTGTCGTCGTCGTCGTTATCGTAGTCGGCACCGTTGTCGTGGGAGGCGCTGCCGAAGTCATCGTCGTCGTAGGCAATATTTTTGACGCGGCTGCGGGACATGGTCGGTGAGGAGATAAAAGGGGGTTAGAGGGGGTAAGAAGGGGAGGATTAGGAGGGGAGGGGGGAAGAGCGGAGATGTAAGCGGGATGTTTGTATATATGTGTGGTGTGGTGTGTTTTGCGGGATGCAGCACACGAGGGGGAGGGGTAAGGAGGGATGGTTTATAGAGGAAGGTGATGGGGTTGTTTAGGTAGCGAGGGAACTGGTTTTTTCCAAGAGGATTTGATGCATGTATCTTCCTTCTCACGTTTATTTCTATTAATTGCAAGATAGAAAGAAAGGGGAGCTGGTGGTGTTGGTGTTGGGAACGAGGGAATAGATGGACAGAGTTCGGCGAGACCGCGATGATGTCGTCGGCCAAGTCAGTTTGGTCAGTTTGGTCAGTTTGAGAGAAGCACAGCACAACAGAACAAGAACAGAACAGGTTATCACCACTAGATATATCATATCATATAGAGCTGATGTCTTAATGGATGGTATCAGTAAGTTCTGTAGTTATGTTAATTATAATAATAACACTCACTGATCATTATGTACTGTACTCCGTACCCAGTTTTGTTTTGACTTTTCTGATTGCTAACATCTCTTCTTCTTCGCCTTCAACTAGTTACCAAACACAAATGAATCAACAAGCAGATATTCCACCCAGCACGGTCTGTATGTCAATACATATACATATATATATATATACTGACAAGTGATATGGCATCCTCTTTTTCTCTCATTATATCTGCTGACGCTGGAATAATAATAATATATACAGTGTGTGTCACAATCACGTCAACTCGGGGAAACTTCCCTAGAATGGCAAAACAAATCAGCACTGCCTAATTGGCTGATTCCAGCTCAATGATATCAGAGCATTGGATTGGAACAAAGAAACAGCATGCAAAGGTTCCAAGGATGAATGCGCTCTGAGCCAGATGACGGTAGAGAGGGAGATCCGCCTGCACTGTGAGCTCTTCTGGATGTCCCGCGTGGATTTCACATGGGGATTTCGCTGTTCAACCGGCAACATCTGTAGCTCCAGCTATTTATTGTCCTAGCAATAGCAATGGGAAGAATAAGCAGCTATTTCGGTGCAGTGTTGCAGTTAAGTATTATCTTTATTATTAGGAGGAGTTGACATCTTCTGCGGTAGAATCGCTGTACTCACCTAGCTTTGGCTTTCATCTCCCCAAGGGATGTGTATAGAAACTGTTGCAGCTGGATGAATGCCAATGCGCGCGCTGCTATTCGCCCGCGCTCTGCTCGGTTGGATCGACGCAGAATCCTAATACAATGTGTATAAAAGTATTATTTGATTATTATTATTATTTCAAATTATCGTGGATTAAGTTAGTTATTATTATTATTTCATTGTTCTATTATTATTCTTATTCATCATCTCGATTTAAGTTGCCCTATTTATTATTAACTTAAATATTTATCCTTTTACTTTTTTTCTGCTGCGGCTGACAGGTTGACCCTCTCTCTCTTCTTATACTTCCACCGCACCGCACCGCCTAAATAAATATTTATCACCAACCAACCAACCATCTATCTTCTCTTCAACTTCATCCTCTCAACTTCAAACCTCCTCTCGCCGTCGCCCCCCTCGCTCCCATTGACCAACGTATACACCTCCACCTCCAATCGCCCGCCATGTCTGACACCAAGGAATTGACCTTCACGGAGCTCGCCGAGCACAACACCAAGAAGGACCTCTATGTCACCATCCACGACAAAATCTACAACGTCTCCAGCTTCGTCGATGAGCATCCGTACGTCCTGGTTTCCTTCCCCGTTACTTCCTGTCTCTTCACCTCTTCCCCATCTCCCCCCGTTGGATTGTGGATTGGATTCAATTGGACGAGGTTTTGTGGCATGCACACCGCAAAACTCCGTGGCCAGCTCGGTCCTCACTCAATCAACCTCGTTCTTTGATATCTCTATCCTTCTCCTTACCTGTATTCCTACATTTACATCACAGAACTAAACTAACCAATTCCCCACCCAACACATAGAGGCGGCGAAGAAGTCCTCCTCGACGTCGGCGGCCAAGATGCCACCGAAGCCTTCGAAGACGTTGGCCACAGCGACGAGGCCCGTGAAATCCTCGAGGGCCTCCTCATCGGGAAACTGAAGAGAATAGTGCGTGTCTCTTTTTTATTTCTTCTCCCATTTCTCTCCTCTGCTTCCTTCTCTTCCTTCTCGCAACCCTCGTCGTCTTTTCCGCAAAATTTTCAAAGACAAAAACACAAAACCATGACAAATACCCGACGACGGGAGAAAAAAAAAAAATCACATCATTCCCGCCGCACACATACCCGTCCCCTTCCCCACGCCCGGCCCAGATCCAGATCCAGATCCCAAAAACCATCAAGACTAACCCATACCCTCCCAACAACAAACAGCCCGGCGACCCAGCCCCAAAAGCCCAATACCCCCCCGCCTCCTCCTCCACCAGCGGCACCCAAGCCAGCAGCGGCCTCGGTGTCGGTCTGTACGCCATCCTGATCCTCCTGGGCGCCATTGGATACGGCACCTATCAATACCTGCTAGAGAACGGGACTATTAAGGCATAGATTTTCATATTGATATAATTTAATTTGATTTGAGTTTGTTGAGTTGGTTTTCGGGTTTCTTCTTTTTTTTTTTCTTTTCTTTGTATGAGTGTATGTGTGTGTGTTGAGTGTGTGAGTGTGTGTGTTGATTTATTGATTCACTGTTTTTTGCTGGGGGTTTTTACTTCTCAACATATATTTTGCGTGCGCGCGATCGTTTTTATTTAGTGTTTTGTTTTCAGATATTTTTTATTTTTTTTTGATTTTTATCATATCTTTTTTTTTTCTTTTTTCCTAAGAGGGGGAGAAAATTATAAATGAGTGCATGTACTTTTCCTTTTAGAGAGCTTCTTTCTTTTGTTCCGCTTTTCTCTTTCTGAAGTGCATTGGCATGTAGGGAGGAGGGAGACGGGGTTGAGTTGAAGAAGGAAGAATAAATGACATACAGACAAGAAAGAAGGAAAGAAACGAAGGCGAAAAGAAGAAGAAGAAAGAAACAAAAGAAAGAATTCAAACCATGAAAGCCATCCTCATCTACAGTTTCGTTCCTATCGAATGTTCTTCTGATACATAGTTAGTTAGCTATATCTTTTGCCTTCTCTCCTCTCCCCTCTTTTTCTAGTCTTTATACTCCATCCCCAAATTTACCCCTACGCTCTTTTTCTCTTCGATCCGATCTGTTGGGGAGTCGGAGTCCTATAGAACCGCATACTATCTATCTATCTACCCAGTCTTCTTTCTTGCTTTTATATTTATTTCTCTTGCCTTTTCGCTGTGGTACGTGCATATATATAATATTAGATATTTAGATACATTCTCCGTTCAAGTCATTGAACTATTTAAGCTGATGAGCATTATCCGATTCAATCAATAATCAATAATCAGTCAATCAATCAATCAATCAATCAATCAAAAAAGAAAGACGATGGAACCTTTCCCTTGACAAGACCACCCCCCTCCCCTCCCCTCCCCCAATCCCCCAATCCCAGTTGCCATTAGCTATGCAAATGCATTATTTTATCGTGCACCGCTTCCCAATTTCTCCGGGGGGGTAGAAGATAGAAGACATAAAGGGTCCAGTCCGGTCCGAGCGGGAAAATTGTGCGGGGGATGTAATAATTAGGTTGGTTCCGCGTTGCGGCTGTAACATGCCTCGGCCCAGGACATGTTAACGAAGGCGTTGCATGGTTATGTTATGTTTTATTTGTTATTTTTTTAATTTTTTTATGGTTGGGACCGTTGAATTGCGAGAATGCCTACTAGGCTGTAGCTCGGTACGAGGCAGATGCTTAAGGATGAATGGGTTGGTCGGTTGGATTTCTATGCTGCCTTGTGTGGCTTGCGTGGACTCGTGATTTTGGATGCATGTGCGCTACATATGGCGACCTGTGAGCGGCGCTCTATTATCGCCGATTCGGGGAAGTACGGAGTAGTTATAGTTGTTGAATTAGTTTTGATAATAATAAATGAGTTGAGCGTTGGACATGTCATGTTGCGGTTAGGAGCTTGGCACGGTTGAAGGAAACTTCTCGTTTGGCGATTGCTCGAGTAGCCAGGTGCAAAAAAGGGGCGAGATTAGACTTAAGGTGATATAAATCTATTTACTTTTCCACTTCTTGTAAATAAATAAAACATATATTAAAACGCGGGATTCTAAGGCCATAAGACTATATAGATCCAAAAAGAAAAAGCAAAAAAATATATATATCCAAAAGGAACAAAGGAATGCACCAACAAAAAGAAAGAAAAGGAACTCGGCGGTTAACTCTGTAAAACCTACACTGCCTTCGAGAACCCAATCTCCACCAACCGGTCAACCGGTACTTTGAGCTGCGACAGCTTCGTCCGCTGCTGATTCTTCACAGCCACAAATACCGTGAGCATCGCCCGGCGCACAAAGTTCGACTCCTCCTTGATAAACAGCTTGTCTCTGCCGATGATATATGTGATGGGCTTTTGGGTTATGGCATTCAGATCCGGGGGCGGGAGCAGCTCGTGCCTTGTTTTGGCGTGAATTGTTGACATGGGAATGCCTTCGTCGGATGAGGAGGGTGCGGGGAGCTGGATGGAATGTGGTGATGGTATTTTATCTTGATGATGAAAGTCAAGGTCGCGTTGGGGGTCGGTAGGTGGGCTGGTGCCGTCGCTGGATATCAGGGTTTCCAGCTCATCTATCAATAATTGCTCGAAGACGTTCCAGTTAATGGTATCGCCGTATCCGAGGCGGAGGGTGACGCGGTATACTCCGCGGATGGCGGTTGCGGAGCTTCGAAACCGGTTTTTGGGGACAACCTACGTTGTTTTTATTTTTTAGCTTGTTCCCCATATTACACAAAATTCTTTGAGCATCTGGTAAGTGGGTCATACATGATATTTAGGGATACGGTTGATATGTAATAGAACTGTTATTTCATGAGAAGCCTCAAATTTCCTCAGGAAATGATCAAAAACCGGAGGAGAATTCAAGTCAGTTTCAACGAGGAATATTCCGATTCCTAATAATAACGAGGGGTCATGGTTAGATGGGTTAGGCCAGCCACAGTGGATATGATAGGGTAATACCTCTGATTTTCTTCACTTCTAGATGTCTGGCTCCCTCGCGTATAAACAGCGTCCCGCTGGTATCTGCAAATACCCTTGCTCTTGATAGCGAGGAGTCATCCCTATCCGCTTCCAGCTGGCATTCTTCACCATAATTCCAGGTGAGCAAGGTGCTCGAGAGAATTGCAGCCATTGCAATAGTGAACCAGCCACCAGATGGAACCTTGTACAGCGCAGATGAAACGAACAAGGCATCGATGCACAAGAAGAAGAAAAATATGGGCATGACGATCAGGACGTGGACATTCCAGATAATGGTCGATACCAAGGCGACGAGCCAGGTGGTAATAAAGCCAACCCCAACGACACATGTTCCGTAGGCATTGCCTAGTTTCGTTGTCTATTGAGAAGTTAGCAAATCGCCGAAATCAAAGCCGTTGGGGTGCTGAGGTTCACCGTTTTAAAAACTCCAGTGACGACGAGCGCAGCAAGCATCATCAACCAGTTCGCCCAGGGGATATAAATCTGGCTGGGAATTCGCTTCGAGGTGTGTACAGCCCGGATTTTGGGCAGATATCCCATGCGAATGGCCTGGGACATTAGCTGAAACGTCCCCGTAAGCATGGCTTGTGACGCAACAATCGAAGTCAGGATCGAGAGGAAAAAGAGAGGCCAGTACATTCCTGGGGGCGCTGATTTGAATAGTGGGTTCGCGATCGCGTCTGGGTGGGTGCTGATGAAGGCCGCTTGACCGCAGTATGTGAGGAGCAAGCAGGGAAATGCAAAACAGAGCCACGAGACCCGTATTGCCCTGGTTGGAGAAAAATTTTCGTTTAGCACTAGTGTATGTAAAAATGAATGTTGCCTCCAGAATCAGATCGGAACTTGCTTGACTGAAAATGCGCCTAGGTCGGCAAATAGAGCTTCGACGCCTGCCTCACTGTTAACTGATGCTATTTACCACCTAGTGACTGAGCGCGGTTAAATTTACCAGTGAAGCAAAGAAGGACGCCTCCAAGCGACTTCCACCCTTCCAGTTTTCTCCGGAAGAGGTAATTAAGTCCCAGCCATGGAGAAAAAGCGCGTAGGACGGAGGAATCGTAGGCGAGCAGGTTCTTTTTTATTTGGTTGTCAGCATTCGGATAAATCCAGCAGCAGAAGGTGGAAACATACATAGACACCTGAGATAACATTGAACGTTAACCATACGATAACAATGGGTGCAAAGAAACTACTCAGTTTAGACGTGCCGAACGGCTGTAAAGCGAAGAGGATAACGATCAGGATACAGGCAATGGCTACCACAGTATGGGTTGCAGTACTGGGAGCTGCAATTTGGATCCCTTCACCAAAAAATCAGCCAATGTGTCCGGAACATGATATCGAGTGGATTTTGCATATATCATCATACCTTGTACAGCTCCAAGGATGGATTGTGCAGGAGTCAAAACGCCGTCTAAATGAATATCCATCAGCAAAACGGAACGCAATTGTAGGTATCCCAAATTATCGAGTGGGTACCTGATATCACCATGCAAACACCAAGCACGGCGAGAATTTTAACGACCTTCTTTGCGCCAGAGCTCCTCTTCAACACCTTCATAGCTTTTAGATTAAACGGGCGTAGCGGTTTCTCGTCGCCATTTACAGTGAAGTCTGATGCATCCCGGTTCTGGTTATCAATATCGACCTACGCTTACAATATATATATACAATGTATATATACACGTTAGCCTGACATCCCGATTTCCTTACTCTGAGGACCATGTTCCGAATCTAAGAACTAACATAACGTCGTATGAGTGAGAAGAGGGCAAAAGAGCCCCCTTCACCCTTATCGTTCGCACAGAGAACGATCCCGACGTATTTAATCGTCGCAATCAGTATCAGTGCCCAGACTATGAGGGATAATACTCCGAGGAGGTCATCGAGCAGCGGGGCTGTTGGAAACGTCGAGGAGAAAACATAGAGCGGGCTGGTGCCAATGTCACCGTAAATTGCACCTATCGACTGATATGCCAGCCTTTCGTATCAGGGAGATTAGATATGGTTGTTACGGTCGTCCAGAGGTACTGTAGATCAAGGAAGCGGAGGAGAGAGAGATACGAACCACATCGACGCCCAGCCAGTGAGTTCCTAATCGCAAATATATCATGAGCTTAAATGAATGATTTAAAGTAAATATAGATTGGTAATAATCCGCGTACCGTCTTCCCATGATCGAGGTGGTCTCCGCCATCGATAGCGAAGTCTGCGATTCGAGAACCTAACCCGTAGGAATCCCGATCGAACCGGATGCTATCTCTCCTATAGAAGGAGTCTTCATTGTCATTATCGCTCAGCCCTTCCCCTTCCTCGTCGTCGCTGTCCTCTTTATCGTGGTGGTGACCTCCCTGAACTGTGCCTTTGTCGAAGTTGTCACCGTCGACTGGTAAATAGCCGCTAGACATACCTCCCTCAGCTTCCAACAACCGGCGATGTCGACCCTACACTTTCTCCTTGTAGAACCTTTTTTGATAAAACGTACACGCAGAGGTCTTTCTGATGGTAAAAAAAAGGAGTTTCTAGGTCCGTGAGCTTGATATTTATGGATCTTTGGGTGGGGTCTGGCCGCGCATACGGGGTTGGAGCTAAGTGGAAATTCAGTACTAATACCGGAGCCCGAACAATACCGAACCCAATTGCAGGGCCTTTGTCCCTATTAAAATACAGGGCTTGCACCTAACTGGTCAATCAAATGTTAAGGCACTAAGCCCCCTAAGGTAACCCCGAACTTCCGGATAAGGGCTCTGCGGCAATGAGCCAACTAGCCAAGCCGGATCTCCCTGGTAGCGAGGAATTTACTACGGGGCCGGCCTAGGTTCGGCGACTGTAAGCAAAAAGCCCTCACAGACGATACGCAGTTAGAAATAAAGGGAAACACAGTTAACTGCTTTATTCGGGAGATCCTGAGGAATATTACTATATATACACATCAGTAACTAAGAATTATGAGGACACCCATTATCCAATTGCTGTTTCATACTGGAGTTGTCTACGAACCATCAAAGATAAAAATTTACCGGAGCGCAGAAACTGAAACTGGTTGCCTCAATAACTGATCCCCGTCACCCACACCACATTAATTTGCGTTCCAAACATCATACTTTGTAGCTCAGAGTATACCGCAGCTAGCAGGATCAAAAAGGAAAATAAAAACTCTGAAACTGAGAGAAAGTCAAACGTATTAGTAGACTTCTAATCAGAGCATTATGCATGGACCCATAATTTCGAGCTTGTCAGCGCATACACCATTGGATCGCATAAACTCGAGGCCGTACGTGTGCCAGTAATCCAAATACCCGCGCAAACCCCACGGAATCCGGTGCAGCAATGTTCCAGCAGTTCCTGTAGAGCGGGTGCCAAAATGGCTTTATTCGCTGCGGGGATTGAGCGCGGCCCTGGTTCTTGATGCGCTCGGGCTTAGCCGATCGTCATATATTTCTCATATATCTTCATGAATTGTATCTCAATCTTCATCGATTTTGTCAAGTAAATTCCACATAGACCTAGCCTCTTCTATGACCTCCTCCTCGGCTGTAATTTCGCGCTTCTTAAGAAACATGTCGGAATCCACAGGGCCAGTCCTGCCAATATTCGTACCCTCAGCCTCCAGCTGCTCAAGAAAGCCCTGGACCTTCTCCTTAACCCTGTCCATTTCGCTGATTTCTTCTTTGGTTTTCTCCAGTTGCTCCTCCATCATCATTATCAAGGACTCTCGTGCCTGATGGGGCCGATACAAGTTCAACAGGTGGTGCGCATTGATAAACAGGTTTCGTATGTCTTGTACTTTGGACTCGAATCGCTCTGGACAGAGTGCGAGTATACCGATAAACTCAAGGAAGTTGAGAAGGAGGGATTTGCTGATTTTTAGAAGATAGAATCGGTGGTTGGCAGGTAAAGCATGTTCTTGGCCTGCGGGCGGGGAGGGATAGAGTTGCTCGATGCCTTGATCTTGTAATGAGGGAAGATTTATTGAGACCTATATAAGGCACAATTAACGCACAAATTTAGTTCCAATAACTAGATTATGACAGAAAACCTGAGGCTAGAATAGGTATGTATAGAGAGTATATATACCGATTGCGACTCGCCGAATATCGAGTATGAACCTGATGTTGGGGCTTGGGGCGGGACAAGAAATCGTAGCTCCGGTGGCAGTTCAAGCGTGCGAAGAGCTTCAGGTGTCCAAGTCTGCTTCGGACCAAGATTTTTCTCGTGTTCTTTCTTGCAGTCATCCAGCTTCTTCAGATTCTGCGATGTGAAATGCTTCCAGAATGGTGGCGGAGGCGGGAATGCGGCGGTCACTTTTTGTTGGTCGGCTTCCGCCATATTGTAAATGTGAGATTCTAATTCCCTATATGTGTTGAAGCTGGCAGAAGAAACTCGGAGGATCCAATGGAGGCCAAAGAAGAGTACGGCTAGATCTTTCTTGGAGTTCGGAGTCCTGTACGTTGCTTCAATTTTCAATTCTGATTGTCGCGTTTATGTAGTTAGTGGAGCTTGCGCGCTAGATCGGGCTAGCCGTTTTTCGGATCCAAGCTTCTGGCCTCTGGGCCCAGAGCTAGATACACCCGCCACGAGAACTGAATGTCAAAGTAATGATTTCGATTTTGCGAAATAAATCAGGAGATCATACTATGCCATTGAAAGTAAATCGATTAAAGAATTCTACTACGCAGGTCAAGCCAGTTTTAAATGATGTATGATCTAAGCAACCCGCCCCGCAATAGTCTCCTCGGCAGCCGGCTGCTCCTCCAAGGGCCCTCCCCACCAATGCTAGGAATGAAAACACTTTCATACTCCATGACTACCCTACCGCATCGCTTTCTCCACCATGCCGACCAACTCACCACTACTCATCCCCGACCGAATAATCATCGGCATCCCATTCCTCCCTCCCGGCACGACCACCATTTTTACTTCTTCCGCACTACCCCTTGGCCACACTAGGAATACCTTATCAAGCAAGCGATTCAAGTAGTCGTCTGGGACGATACCCAAGGCCTTGCGGAAATAGTTTGTCGTGGTAGCGGGTTCGTGAATGCGTTTGACGTCGAGATACACAGTGCCCAGTCGCTCTTCTTGAGATATGCGGTAGATCAGGACCGGGTCCATGAAGCAGTAGTCGCGCTCTAAGGTGACGGGATGTGTGTCGAGGATAGAGAGGGAGAGGGAGAGGGAGAGCTCACTTAGCCTGGCAGTGGGTGGTGTTGTAGGGAGGGGGGAAATGGGGACAGGGGTGGGCCATTGAAGATCCTCGGGAGGCACTTGTCGGTCAACGCTGAATATGTATTTTCCGTCCACAGAGAAGGTGAGGTCGGCCATGTATTCTGTATCAAGACTCAGAAGGTTAGCACATAGGCAGCAGAGGTATATATTTGGTGGGGAAATGGGAAATACATGTGGTTAGTATGGGTGGAATTGTTTACCTTCTGAAATTAACTCGGGATTCACATCACCGTCTTCTTCGATAGTCACGACAAATGTCATATTTTGGCCAATCACTGTCCAGTAGGAATAAGCAAACACACGTGGGGGAGAATGACTACTATCAAAAGCAACTTTGATGTCCTGCGGATCCAGCCCATGTTCAGACACGATGCGATGAGTAAGGAGAAGCTGGCAGCTTCTGTCCGCCTTCCCCTCATAAAGCCGCAATATGACGCCACCATCTTCTGCATGCGTGTATGCGAAGATAGGCTGGTTGGGGCAAAATGCGGCCTTAGCATCGCCACCGTTGGATAGTTGGAAGAGGAGGGGCTGTGGGGATGCCGGGTCGCTGAGGTCGAAAATCTCGGACTTTCCGAGCAAAAAGCGGCCGTTTGAATCGAGCGAGTTATTTTCTAAACCGGGTTCGAGTTGACGATTGACGACGGGACATGATAGCTGTTGCTCTTCAGTTAAGCTCCAAACTTCAACCGTCAAGGCTGGGGTAGATCCTCTATTTGACATAAGTGTTAGCGGAGACATTACAAGATTACAGAGGAAGGGAAGGGAACGAGAACGAACAGGAAACCAGTTAAGAATATGGCAAAAAGGTTAGCTCCGTCAGGAGTGATGTAATTCAACACCTTTCCTCTAGCCTCCAGCGCATGCCGGGAGGTGCGCAACTTGGCTTCCTCCGCTGACGACCAGATATCCGACACTGAGCGGCGCGCTACGCTGCCATCTGAAAAGGCAATCAGTATCCCACCCTTGGGCTCTGCTGAGATCGGCGGCGTTATCGTAAAGGAGACATCCCCAAAAGACTTCCAAAGGAAGAGATATTGCACAGATTCGTCGTATTTGGCCCCCTTCTTCTGTAAGCCCCACACAACAATGGAGATTCCTCCGCCAGCATTTATGTCGTCATCGGGTGGCTGCAGCCTACCCACAATCCTTTCTTCGTCGTCTGTGAACTGACATTCCAACAGTGCAGTGCCAGAATGAATAGGGAAATCAACCTGCGTACCCGTCGTTGGGCCTTTGCCGTCCAAAATGATGCAAACAATTCTCGGTTGCAACTCCTGGCGGGAGTCAGGATCTGAATTTGGCTCTTTGTTCTCGTAGAACGTCAGCAGTAGTTTGGCTCCCGAGCGGCTGAAAGAACGGATTCGGATTCTGGCCCAGCTCTCTGCGATACGTTCTTCAATGGAGAATTGGAAGGTCGCCGTAAGATCACCAGCATTCCACTTCTCAGAGCCGAATATCTCCAGGATATCCAGGCATCGACGATCGCGGACCCTTGCTGCTCGAGTCGAACTGAAGCAAGTCTGCGATATCAATTCTGGATTTTCCGGGTTCCAGATCTCCTTGGGTGAAGACAGCCTATCCTCCGATGCCAAATCCCAAATTCCGCCTGGGGTAATTAACAAGTTATTTTCACCGAATGCAACGAGGCTTCCCCGTCCGAGCACAGGACCAGCGCAAAATATTTCGGATTCGCAGCGGTCAACAATAATAACCTGGGCCCAATCGGCGGTGACGGAGACTTGCTTTGGGCTAGACAAGCTCCAGCACACTGTGCGGTAGAAAAGCTCCTCCTGCGCATGCGGACAAAACGTCACCGCGAGGAATGTCGCATCTTGTTTCAGTTGAGCAGAGCGAACCTTCCAGGTACCCTGATAGCTCTCTTCTCCATTTTCTAGGGCTGGTCGATAAGCAGTAGCTCCATCGAGATGGCGGCGACTCACACGAATGGTCTCATGCTCTTTCTCAGCTAGGAATACTGATCTGGACTTGTGATTATATCCGATCCACCCACGCTCACCCTTCGGGAGTGGTTGCTTCTTTGGTAGATCCCTGGTCGAAGTACCTAGAGTAATTAGGTGCTGGGGTTTGCGGCCGGTTGCTAGAGAGACATGGCGTCCGGGTGCCTCTACGCAGGTATGGATGCATTCAGGGGAATGGGAAATAGTCTCTGAAAAAGTGTGTAAGGCATGTACAACATGCGCAGCCCACTGTTGTGGGGTGAATGAGGATGAGCACCCTTTGCGAGAGATACTTTCGTCGAGGTTTTGGATCCTCTCCACCGTGTACATTGCAATATCGATACCACCAAGACGAATATATTCCTCGAGCCAGCAAAGGCTCCAAGGCCCATCGAGGATGAGAGCTAAGAGTTCAAAAAGATCTTCTGGTTGTTTGAAATCATTTTCCCCGGCAATTACAGCCTCAGCAAATGCACACGCAAATTCCGGCCAGTATAATACTGCGTATTCAAAGAGGGGACACATATTCATAAGTTCCGTTCTAATATCGTGAGATTTGGGAGTTCGGAAATAGGTATCGTTCTGTACAGAGGGCGCATGCAGAACATTTAGGCATGCTGTTGCTAAAACTGCATTAGAAGTGGTCACTTCGACGAAGTACTTCGTGAGATTGGGCGGGATAGGAATGGACTGCGCTATTTGACGCTGCAAAAATTCCCTTGCCGACAGATGTATTAAGCGAATAGTGTCTCCATCGTCCAACCCTGAATATTGCACCAGCGAGCCACATGCCTTTACCACATCTCTACGGGAATAAATATAGGCCTCATCATAGTCATCGTCGTCCTCGAAAGTGGCAGCTCGGAACTGATCGATCTGCAGTGCCTGATCTAGTTCACACCAGCGCAAAGGTCGAATACTTCCCACTACCCACTGAAACACCCGTTGTACAAAGTCCTGTTCCGCAACAGGCTTCTCGTTCAAGCCCTCCAATATCTTCAGGTAGAGCGCTACCATATCGCTCGGTAGTCGCAGAAGGGCTTGACGGATTTTAGCCACGCTACCTTGCATTTTAATATCTTTGCACATCAGGTATGCCCAGAGGAACATGCCCTTGTGGTTTTCTTTCTTGGACAGCTCATCGATGACTAGGCCTTTGAGACGGCGGTGAGCTGGGGATTGTAGATTTGGCATTTTGTTCACCTTGTACCGAACAAAAGAGGCAATGTCTCGTCTCACATCATCTTCCGTCATGAGGATAGTCATCGTCTTTGGTCCACTGATGACATCCACGTGCTCGCCAGTCCTCCGACTGGTCGCAACGACATGTATGTCTGGATGTGAAACTAGTGCCTTCAGGTCCTTGCAGAGTGACTTGACACCTCTACACTCATCAAGGGCGTCGAGGACGATAGTAAATGTGCAGCCAGAATGTTGGATCGAACTAGCAAATACAGCCAACATCTCCTCGTAATCAACTTGGCGTTTACGGGCGGTGTTCTGCAATGTCGTTCGCAGGTTTTCAATATTATTCTCCAGCACAAAGCTATAGAGTTGTTCGAGGAGAGATCTCAGAGCGGCCAAGGGCGTATTTTTGGTCTCGTCATCTGCCTTGAAGAAATGGTAGAGTGTCAGGCAAGGTTTCCTGTGATCCGTACCGCTCCGGAAAGTTCGCCTAGCCCATTCAACCAGGAATGAGCTCAAGATTGTCTTACCCGCCCCGGGAATGCCATAAATCACTAGGAACCGCGTGTCGGAGGAAGAAGCCGACCATAATTTGTATTCAGGTCTGGTCATAACCCATACACAGGTGCCATCATGTCGTCTCGAGTTTGCCTTCTTCAAATCAGTAGCATAGTCCGGGGCTTTAAGCCAATCAAACACGCGCTGGTCAGAATTTTCTATAGAATTGTATACATATTAGCATGTCCATGCATAGAGTAAGGATATATGAAGGAAAGGGTAAAGGGAGTTACCCCGATGCGACTGCTGAAATGCATTCCAGAACTGGCTTGAATTTTCATGGTGCTGTGCCTGCGCTGCACTCTTCAACAGCACAGTTTGCTCCTGCAGCTTGCTCTGCAACTGTTCAAATTTGCTTTTGATAGAATACGACTTGATAGAGAATGACCCAAACCGTAAATTTCTATACGTTTTAACCGCATAGACCCAAAAGTCCAGCAACGCCGCAAATACTTGCTGCCCGACGCTGGACACTAACTGTGAGTCCTTGAATGTATTAATCTCCTTTTGAATAATTTCTAGCTCGAGCGCGATGTCTTCGAAGAACCCAAATACACTGTCGAAAATACTCTGCGCATCCTCAACGAGCTGGAAAGTAAAGCGGATAGAGCTCCATATCAAATTTGCACCACCGAACGGTTCCGCACCAGCGACACTGCTCAAAATGCCATCGAAGGGTTGAAGCACACCAAGCACTTTACTGACACGCTGAGTGAAGCGTATCGTCTTGCGGTCATCATTTGAGGCATGTTTTGCGTTGATCGACGCCGCAGTCTTGCATAGTTCGGTCAGCGAGGTGGGACGTTGCACATCACGCAGTTGCTGCGAGTTCAGGTTCTCCTCGAAGGTTTTCAAAGCCTCTCGGTAGGCTTGTTCCGCGTAGGTAATCGTCATGTTGTGTTATATTGTGAAGTGATAATGTAGCATTTTTTGCAGCCGAACATGTCTGCCACGACGGAACAGAGGCCATTTGGAGGGGAAATGCATAGTGCAAATGGAGGGGCAGCAAGGTCGGGCCCGCCCTTTGGGGGCTTGATGCCCGCCTGCCCGCCTGCCCGAAGCAGGGGACAATCAGGTCAACATACAGCGTAGCCCTTCAGACGAGGCTGAGACTAGGTGAGGTGGGACTTCTTCGACCGCCTCATGTAGCGTCCGAGCCGGTGCGGGGGCCAAAATTATTTCAGACAGGGCTAACTTGATTGTGAGCCTGCCCGATCGCACAATGAGGAGGCAGACACAACTGAGGTGACTGACCTTATATTTGTGTGTTGAAAGTCAGTCTACTAGCTGGTACAGGTAACAATGAGAAGCCAGTGGATATAAAAACCGAATGTCTACTTTTTCACACCATGTACATACAACATTCGAGAAGCGCTCTAGAGGAGAGTCATACCAAAGAGAAGCTTAATGTAATGCATGCATGGATGTCTGAAGTCTGCCGCAAGGTTCTGTCTATTTTTGCGGGTGTTGGGTGGTTGCTTGGTGTCGAGAAGGCTGGCGGCGTCATTACAAGCGGGTGGTTGATATAAATACATGAGGATCTCCCCATAGACCGAAAAGAAAAGTAAATATTTCTCCTCAAGTGGGAAATATCCATACATATTTAAATGATTTTATTTAAAGTATTTCTGATACACATGAGTTGAATCTTCATGTATTTAGCTTGCTAGCGATTATTATTACCATCCGTTAAATACAGTAGTTAGTTATTATAGTTAAATAACTAGTTAAATATCGTATTTATGAACTCCAACGCCAAACGAGCCAAGGCAGCAAATATCCCCAAATAGGTAATTCTGACCGCGCGCTCACTTACGAACGCGCGACGTTCGCTATATGCAGAATCCCAGACAGCAGCAGTACGACAAGAATAGACAGACAATTAACCGATTGGAATATTTTTCTGCCTTTTGGAGCCGGAAGAATCTCCCATTCGCTGAGATTATGGTCGTGGAGCAATCCTCTTCTAGAATTCACAACCTCGCATTCCACCAACGAGTACTTGTTTGAACGCCTTGATAAAAGAAATGTCAGAAGATGACCTGCTTCAAAGGAACAAATCTCTATCGGCTATCGCGAGCCGGCCTGGGGTTCTGGGTGCCCTGGCGCGCTTCTGGCTCCGGTCGTATGCCGCGGACTATGTGAGCTTGATCGTGCTCGTCGTGGGATGGATCTTGGTTAGCTGCCTTTTTGTTGATCCTAACAAGTTATTGTTACTATTATATATACTAATTGAAAAGGTATCAACAGATCCAAATATTCGTACGACCCTTTTACCGCATGTTTACGTTGGATAATGTTTCTATACAATTCCCATTTGCGGAGGTGGAGCGGGTTCCAGTTTGTGAGTTCAACAATTTCATGTGCTCAGCAGGAACCACCACCCCAATTAAGGCGGTGGTGGCCCACAGTAGGTTTCTGATACGCTGGCTAATAAAACAGTCTCGAAATACAGTATGGTCAATTATTTATGCGGGAGTGATGCCATTGATCATCATAATCGTGTGGGCGGTGATCATTCGGCCAGAAACCCACTTCACGCATGTATCCGTGCTTGGGCTCCTCGTCACTCTTGCTCTTACTTCCTTCCTAACCGATATAATAAAGAATGCGGTGGGTAGGCCACGTCCCGATTTGCTCTCGCGCTGCAGCCCGGAAAAAGGCACGCCGGCACATAAGATGGTTACCATTGAAGTGTGCGGAGCGCCGGAGTCCCATCGACTGCATGAGGGATGGAGAAGTTTCCCGAGCGGACATAGCAGTTTTGCTTTTGCGGGGTTAGGATATCTTGCCATGTAAGTATCCTGTTTTTACATTTTAAGAATGAGGTCTCGTTTAGAACAGTAAAAAGGAACATTATTACTGACGCGCGCCTTGTACGGTAGATTTTTTGCAGGACAATTACATGTATTCCAACCTCGAACAGGCTTAGCTCGCTTCCTATTCTCCCTTTCCCCTTTATTAGGGGCTCTGTTGATCGCCATGTCTCGATTAGCAGACTATCGACATGATGTGTATGACGTGGCGGTTGGCTCATTACTAGGAATATCAGTTGCATACTTCACCTACCGACGCTATTATCCGCCTTTGCAGTCAGTACACTGTGATACTCCATACAGTAGGTCGGAAATACCACCAGAAGGCTTTCATAGGGTTGCGCGAGATGAGGAAGAGCGTTTGTTCAGCGGTAGAGTTGCTCGAGGGCCAAACGGGGAGTACGGTGATGATGGGTATCAGATGCGAGGAATGGAAACAGGGCGAGCTTAATAATCACGTATTCATGTGAATAGACAGGACAGGTTCCTTTTTCTTCGGGAGTCGTATAGATGTTTTTCATTTTGTATATATATATGGGCATTTACTTACTACTGACTACAGGGCGCTTGATCGCGACCGCGAACCAATTTTCTTGGGGAGGTCATATATTTAAGGATTCTCGGATTTTTTTTCTCACGAAGCATCTTACTTTACTCTATCATTTACCCCATTTCGTCCGATTAGCCAAAGATCGAATTCCAATCATGTCATCTATCAATAACCAGATATATCTCGGAAATCTATCTATATTCAATACCCTCATTTTGCATCATTCCCTGGCCCCGTATCTCACTGTCAAATGATGAAAATCAAAATGCCACCCAATGCGCCCTCCCGTAGCGAAAACGAGAAGTATATCGATATACTCTTATATCTTCGAGGGATGGAATATGTACCTCATCTGCTCATCGTGGGTGCGCACATACGTGCCAACGCGATACAGGAGACGCTCAACGCCGAAGCCGGATAATGGCTCGAATGACTCAAAGGAGCAGACAAGGACGATGAAGAATAGCAGGGAAGCGGGGGCGGGGAGCGTAGGGGTAGTTATTTGATTTTAGGAAGATAGAGGTTTGCGGACATGAATGTGATGGTGGAGGGAGAGGGAGGCTGAGAAGACGAAGAGGGCTATGCTTGAGGAGATTAGGGAGATAATGGAATCCATTGTAGATATCTGTGTGTTTATGATGCTGTAGTTTATGTATCTACCTCTATAGTCTGTAAGATGGAGGCTGCGGCCACTCATAGCATCCCCATTTTCAACACTGTTTTAAGCCCATTCCTGGCCACATGACGCGAAACCTATCCATGGATGCTGCTTCTATTTCAATAACAATAACACATCTCACGTATCTCAGAGACAGCAATAAGTACAATGTTATATCTATAAACTATCAATTCTCAGTATTGTTGTAGAATGATGATACTCTGCTTCTCACAATGTATAAATTCAATATCTTCTGATTCTTTGAAGCATTTTCTTAGTTCACTCTCAGTGAATACTGTCTCTGCTGTCTTCATACACACTTATTTACACTACTTCTTTTCAGTCTTCTTATACTAGTTACTCTCTTCATTTTTTTCTATTATTCAAATGACATATTTTTCTGATGAACTTACTCATAAAAACTCTTCAAACTCATCAAGAAGAGCTGATATACTGAGAAAAAAAATAGTTGAGAAGCTCATCTCAGATAAATACTCTTTAAGAGATAACTACTATAACTAGAGAATTATTGAATTAATAAGCAAGAACAGTTCATCTGAGATCAGAGAATCTTTCATTGAAATTCTATAACAGCTTCTATATGTTTTTCAATCTCTTTCAATCTTTCAATCATCTTGATATAGATGATAAACACATGGATGATGAAGGAAAATGCAAGAATTGGCACAGTGGTGCATAGTGGTGGTTACCAAACCCACTAGTTATTGGGGATAGTGGGTGGGGCCGCAAGTACGAGCTGCCAAAAGAGGGCAAGGGAAGGCCTCTGGGGGACCTCGTCCATGCTGAACTGCCCCGCAGAATGTGTACTGATTCCTGGACGAAGAACCATCCCCAAGCCTCTTGATAATTTCAGCCGGGCATGTCTACAAGTTATCCGATTAACTTTTTCAACAACCGCATAGCGTTTCAATGAACAGTGAGTAATTATCCTTTAGTTTACAACAAGAACCGCTTTCAGCAGGCATGTCTAACTTGGGAGACAGACAATAGTTTCCAAATCGCTCGATTGAGAATTATCGCACGATGACTCATAGTTCCGGTGCTGCGGGTTGGTACACTGTCGCTGGATGCCGCCACCAAACAACGAGCACAAGTATGAGTTGTGACCGGTGAAAGGATGTCGCAAGAAGTGGAAAGCGTGTCAGTCTTTAGCTCATCAGGACGAACCGGGCGCTAGAACCATCTGCAAACAATGCCCCGATCTTTACTGGATGGCTGCATGGGTACAATCGGGGGATGGGAATGCCGGGTCAGGCTGGAGTAATTACACCGACTTAACCGCGTGAGACAACAGTGGTCCGGGGGCTATGGAGGAAAACTGGGGGCTGGATGATATGGTTTGTCAGGAGGTCATCACCGTGTCGTAGCTTGGAAGTGAGTTGCCATTTAAAGTATATCCCTCGCGCGTATTAGCAAGCCAGTCTTGAATACCTCCCATATCGTTTGATCTGCCTTCAGGATCATGAGATTCCACATCACTTTCATCGATATCTCCCGGAGTCATACCTATCCACTTTGTCAGAGATTGATATAACATTCGATTGTGAGCGGCGATCCCTTGCCCCCAGGCCCTAGAAGACCATTCGAGAATAGCTTTTTGAAGCATCCTGTGACATTTTTCCTATTCCAACTGCCTTTTGACTTCGTAAACACAATGGCCTACCATAGGCGGCTGGGACACTATGTTGGGACGAATAACCTAGGTCCATGACAGAACGACCATCTGCACACAACCATGACCATGATTTGTAGGAGATGTAATGTCCCGTACAATGAGAATGTTCTTGGACCACTATGTGAGTATCGTCTATTATGACTCTCCCATGAGGCTTCCAAGGTGGCATGTAGTTCCATGTCTTTCGGGACAGACAAGCAAAGTCGTCTCTTTCTGGCGGGAGATGAAGGCTCTAGTTTCATCGACGGGATCTGGACATGGGATGCAAATGTAAGACTGGGGCAATTGGGTCCACCACCACGAGGGCAAGTTCACAAAAGGTGTGCCACTTCGAACTTCTTTGAGTAAAAGCCAGTGATTGTGCTTGCTAGCCACCAGCCTCCAATTGACAGGCTCCGGAGTATACACATTGCTGTAAGATGGTGTATTGTTAGAGCTGAGGATATTGCAAAAAGAGGTTCTAGCCACTCACTGTATAGATTGTATGGAATTGAGAGTTCACAGAAGATACTACACAGAGTTGCAGTCAACCCGGTAACAGCTGAACTTATTGTCATCAGGTTTGTCATCACTGAGAAGGAATCTTCAAGACTTGGCTTTGGTGGTTGGGAGATGTTGGTTTTGTCTGGAACTGGCTGTAAATGAATTGAAGCTGGTAGAGGTGATGGAAATGTTAGAGCTGCTCCGAGGCCTGCTTTGGCCTGATTCTCAAGGTTGTGACGGTGGCAAAAGTCTGATAGATATGTGAAGGCTTGAGATGACACAGAGCATTTTGCATTGGTGAGTATAGAGGGTCCTCTAACAGTGAATGCAACTTTGCTGTTAAGGTGGACGATCATGGTGATTGATATTCAACACTGTCCACGTCCACACTTATTGAGACTGTCCAACCTTGCTCAGGAGCAAGAACTGCTGCTCACCATCTCAGGGCTGCTGATTCATCTCTGCATACTGTGAGACTTTCACTGTCCACATGGTTATGTATTGAAATGACTGGCGCCTTCTCATCCGTATATATCATTCCACCATCCTGAGATTCTGCCCAGACACTAGAAAGAATATATGCTCATGTCAGAGTCAGTGCTGTCATGTAGTTATTTTCATCTTGCAAGTCTCCTTCTTCATCAGGCCATTTTCTCAATTTGTGGTCTTGATTGATGTGGTAGGGTGTACCATTCTGGATACCCAGGAGAAAATTCTGATCCAATGTTTTTGTCTCTGCTAAATGAATATACTTGTCTTTCAGAGTACTCGCCCTGTCATAGTCTAGGCTGTCCCGGGACGTGCAGCTAGACTCTGCTGTTGTTGATCAGGTCACAGATCCTCTTGTGTATAACAGTGTTCCGTTTCGGTTAGGGAAAATACTAGTCTCTCCCAGGAAATTGGAGGCGTCAACCTACAGGGCTCAAGCTTTACGTCGCTATTGAAGGAGGAAAGTCAACAGCTTGCTGCAAATCCGCGAATGTTGCGTAAGAAAAGACGCAAACATTATTTAACTAGTCCGATTAGTCGCCAATCCGATCCAATCCAACAAACGCAGGCACGTCGAGCGCGGGCCCGCAACAATCCAACTACGTTCAAACACATCAAGGCGAGACAAATACAATGGCCAATCTCGAGCAGAATGGCGATGGGCGAACGGAGACACAAGACTTATTAGGAGTTCGCTGAGAACTTGAGAGAGAATCTATTCCCTTTTCAGCCTAGTGGCTATGTAGTTAGGGCTCGAGCTAAGCTACTTATGTTCAATTTACAT
Source organism: Blastomyces gilchristii SLH14081 (assembly GCF_000003855.2). NCBI lineage: Eukaryota > Fungi > Ascomycota > Eurotiomycetes > Onygenales > Ajellomycetaceae > Blastomyces > Blastomyces gilchristii. Next base: position 1,925,939 of record NW_003101680.1, on the reverse strand, counting down.
CTCGGGAGCTCATATATATCAAGGGGTTGACACTTGGCCAATGTCTTTTCTCCGTGTCAACTTTGAGTCACTTTCTTCTATCGCGCTCGGTTAAGAGAATGGGTGGGGGTAGGTTAGCTCAGGTTGTTGGCCAGCTGGGGTTCTCGGGAGCAATATTCTCAAATGCCGGGTTTCTTCAGCGTCCGCCGTAGCTATATAGCTGGCTACTTTGTTGCCTTGTTGTACTGTACTGCTATTAAACCTGACCCTTCTTTCTTCCTCCTTCCAGTCTTCCAGGCTCCTTGACGAGTTGAAAGCCTTTATTCGACGACACTGGCGATCCTACGAAGATAATCCCGATCAAGGATTTGAAGCCTTCCTTGAGTGATGTGTGCATGTCGTAGGTGCAAGGGCACAGAGCGCGAAAGGGCATTTTCGACACGCAGGTCTGGATGTTGATTGACTAGGAAAGAATGGCTAGAAAATACATGCAATTAAGATACAGTCAATGCGTTAACCCAGCTGCCAAGTCGTAAATTCATCATATACCCTAAGGGTGTTGAAACCACCTGCCATCACACTAACCTCCTCCAGGTCTCGGAAACATATATTCGCCAAGTTTCATAATCTTTGCAATGGCTCGATGGACACCAAGGAGCCGAGCCGATGGCGGATCAATGGTACGACGGAATATCCCGACAGGCGTGAGCCAGTATAGGAGTCACGGGTAGAGGCCTATTAATTAGAGAGGTAAAGGTCGATGGAGGATGTGGAGGAGTAGGTCCTGTTGACAGACTGCTAGATTCAAAGGTTGATGATGTTTACATCGTTTGCACCGAATCTTGCAGGAGTCTCTGTCATTCATGTATTGTACATACATACATACCTTAATGAATTATTTTTCGAAACAAGTTACTAAGTAGCATAAGATCTATAGCCGTATACAGCTACACATACAGAATTAGGGTTTGGAAACAAGATTTGACACAGCTAGATATGGAAGTCAATCTCAAACTCAACTGTAAGTACAACTTCAGTGATGGAGCATTCAACATGTCAGCTTTATGGGATGTATTGCCCGGGACACAGGCACCAGTCATCAAAACTCTCTCCAGCCACCATAAGTCTTTATATAGTGGCTTCGACGCCTCCAGTGAGGATGGGGGGAACGAAGTTTACTTTGGGAGGGGATATGACTCTTTCAATGGGTCGAGGGGGACAAACTGGCGGCATACTTGGCTCCATCGATCAACAGGAACTTGAAGAAGCGCCAACATTGCCATCTCAGCATTGGCCACTTGTGTCAACGATTCCAAAATATTGGCGAGATCCTCGAGCTCATCTTGAAGCCTACGTAAAGTTTTGTCGCGCTCTTTGAAGTGTTTGACGGTTTCATATAGCGACTTCGTCGACTGAACGGCAGCTGTAATAACAGTCAGCACCGAGGCAGCAATGCTCAAAGGATCCACCATTTTCGACTTTCGCGGCGAGATCTCAATAATCTCCCTTGGTAGAGCCGTAACAGGAATTTGCGACAGTAAAAGCTTCCGGTTGAAGCGAGGGTAGCCACGGGCTCAAATACCAGCCTCAATTTAATCATGCCCCGTTAGGCACATGTGATTGACCGAAGTTAGAGCCGTGGCTGTATCATGTCTGACATATAACCTAGTGGTATCTCGCTATTCTGTAAGGATTCCGATGTGAGATGGCGAGCGTAAAACAAGGTAGGAAAATGAGTGCCACCTACCACCTTGCAACACCAGCCGCTGTCCACACAGAAAGTAAGGGAAGATCATAACCTCTCTCACTTTTTATTTCCTAAATTGTAGCACTGACTGAGGGGGTACTCGATGATTGTCATGCAATCATAGCTGCTCCAATGCATGATCTTATAGCATGAACACAAATTTTCAATAGCAGATCAGTTCATTAATTCATCAAAGTGCAGATAATGAAGATGAGAAAACTCAGACATCACATCACATTGTCACATCATCTCTTTCTCTTCTGATCAATTTTAGTCCTCAAAAGACTGAGATTGAAGTCTCTTGTTCAGTGAACATTTATCTTTATCAACTCAGTATCTTACTGCTGATCAAGAGAGAATAGAGTATAACTGAGAACTTTCCTGCACTGAAGCAGTTTGAATCATATTCATATCATGCATTGATCACATCACAAGCCTTGAATCATCAGAGAGATTTTTTTCTTCATCTGAATATATGACTCTTGCAATCAATCAGATCTTTCAGATCTTGCACTCTGATCAGAGTCTGACATGTCACATGCAATGATCTGCAGTGCAGTAAAACAGACATTATTTCTGTTATACAGAGGTATTTTTCATTGATATATCATCTCAATGAGTTGAGACTGCTCATCACTGATGTACAGTACATGATGTACTGTACATCACAGATGAGAAACATCAGATTTAATGATCAGTGATGAAAGAAAGAGATCAAGAATAAAAAGCATCAAGACACAGATATAATGAGATTGATAGAATTGATCGAATAGATGTACAGAACTCAAAACACTAAAAATAGAATGTAAAGCAATGACTAGTCATATATATGATAAGAAAATGAGATTAACAAAGTGAACAGAAAATCTCAGTCAGTTACAGTTCTGAGTAGATCAGATATCTCAGCAGCAGATCTCAACCTGTGTATGATTTTAGAGTAACTTGACAGTAGAGTGAGATGAAATTGCATTGAGAAAGAGAAAAGTGAACATAATCAAATTAATCATTATGTTGAAAACAGTTTCAGCTGCAGCACAGGCTGCACAGCTGGGCCAGATAACACTAGCAGTAGAGATCAAGAGAGAGGGATAGACATGGCACACACAAGACAAGAGAATTGTGAGAAAAGAAAGGGAAAATAGAGATGATGAAGAGAAGATGTTTAAGCAGTGAAGGAGTGAGTTTATATAGTCCAGAAAGCAGTGATGTTGTGCTAAACCTGGTGCTAAACCATGTAAGGTAATTCCCCATGATACGATACGATACGGTAACTAATGATTTTCAGCACCCTAAAAAAAATCTAGTTAAGGTTCTTAACTACAGGGGCACCTAAGTCAGCAATGCCTTAGGTAACTGATTTAGGCATAACCACGCCCCTGAAAACATGAACCTTACGTTATTTACCTTTGATCGTTCCCAAGGTTCTTCCAGGCACACGTGACTACCCCAATAAATCCTAAATTTTCGTCATAGATGGCCAAGCCCGCACCGCTCGTGTTTTGCCGCTATCAATCAACCTGCTCGTATCACAGATTCCCCGCGCTGCGCTTGTCAGACCGAGTCAGTGACGCCCATCTATTGTTCCCACCTCGCAGATATAACTCTCAATCCTGACTGTCAGGGCCTGAAAAGGGTTATGAACTTTCTTTCGATGATGCTTCACGCCCATGCTTACACACGTCAGCCATGACCTCTTCTATCGAAGCTTAAACCACAGACGCCGTCCTTTACGCTTGGCGTTGGGACGATAAGCGTTCACCAAGCATCATCATAACCCCACGACCTTCCCCAGTGCTATATGTCCTTAGCTCACTGTTCTGATTGCGGCCCCAGAGTCCCTCTTGTTCAGAAATACCAGCATGTCCGCTATTACAAGTGCACAAAACGGTGCCTCCATTGTCTCCTCTGACTCCCCTCCCGGGAGCCAATTGACGGAGCAGCTTAGACAAAAGATGACCGGATTGGAGGGTGCAGCTAGACTTGCGGGGTCTGGCACTGAGACTCCAGCTAAAAGTCGCTCCCCAATGAAAGGTCGTTCTCTTTCTGACGCTTCTTCACGGACCCTGTCCTCCGCTTCACCGAATCCCCTAAATATCCAACGTACCAAGGATGATACGGCTGTAACAGCAGCTCCAGCAACGCCTCATAGGCCCGATGGCCTTGCGCATGGACTATTGCTACAAATGCCGTCGAGAATGTTTGGGAGCCCTGTCGCAGGAGGACATCGAGTTCCCCTCTCCCCAAAACTGGATTCTTCACACATATACGGTTCACCCGCCTCAGTATTACCACGACGGTCCAGGGGACTGGATTTTTCCCGCGCATGCACGAACCTACATCATTCTACCCTTGCCGAATCGTCGCCGGACTCCTCCCCCGTCGTTCTTGGTCGTGGAGTAGCTATACCCAATCGTCGAAGCACCATCAACTCTACAGGAATGGGTTCTCCAAACATGTCAGGCGGTACATGGCAATCCTACGGCCACGGTGATCGGACTGTCATATCCAGCTCCGTGAGTAGTGTCAACATGTTCGAATCTGATACTACTAGCAGTGGCGACGAGGATGAGGACGAATCCATGCATATCATCGATAGAGAGGATCCGATCCTATTGACCCCACAAATGGCTCGTCCGGGAAATACGTTTTCAACGCCGTTTTCCCCCAGCACAGCTCAAAGTCCTGGTGGCGATTGGATGAGCGGGCTTTCTGCCGCCAAAGCTAGCCTCATGAGCTTCCAACGTGCTCGGCTGCGCAGTGGTAGGAGTAGACATAGCTCGAGCAGCAATAGTGGTAATAGCTCGAAACTCAGCCCAGGCCCAATATCTCCCCCTGTCTTAAAAAGCGTTGAGAGCTCTGCTACTGGCTATTTCCCCAGAGAAATGTCAATGAGCGAAGTCAAGTCACGTCGGGAAAGCTTAAGCCTTGGCACTAGCGACCTTCACCTGTCAGACCTGAGCGATGATGAGAGTCGGCTAGCACGGGTCGGTAGCCCTTCCAGTGCTCCATTACCCGGAGGCACCAACATAGAAAGCGGACCTCATGGTGTAATTCGACGCCCGGTAACGAGGAGAGGGAATTTACTGGTACAGTTCGGCCCGTATTATTATTCTAAAAGGCTTAATCCGCTAACATGTTCATACAAAAGCCAAAAACGAAGAACTTCGCCCGGATCAGGGCAGCGCTGCTTGAAGAAGTTGCCCCTGTTGATTTCGAGTGTCAGCGCGAAGCGGAAGTTATCCGGCAGGTTCGTGAGAGCGAAGGCGGCGAATTACCTCCGCTTTCCCCATCGTTGACATCCCCGCTGGACTTGTCGGATTCCCATAATATAGATGTTGCGAGGGATGTTGCCACCAGTCTGTCTATGGGAGGGCGATCATCATCAAACATTTTCACCAACCACCAAGCCACTGGTTTAGGACGCTTAAGTGCCTTTGATACCCGATACCAAACACCACCACCACCCCCTACCAACCAACTAATTGGCTCCTCCAACCCCACCTCTACCAGCGACGCAATGATGCAAACACCACCATCCACATTCCCGATCGCTCCCGGCCAACACGCTACCTCCACCATCAACAGCATCTCGCAACTATCCAACGCCGCTGGCCCATCACGTGTCGAAGCTGAAGCATCGCGCAAAAACAACAAACGCAGACGCGATGAGATGATCGATATGAACACCTTCAAGCGGCGGGCGGTGTCGCCGGGGATGTGTTTGCAGAATAGCCCCGTTGGGGCGTCTCAGCCATCGTCGTCGGGGTCGTCAGCTTCATATTTTAGTAAGGACAGTACTAGTCGGTTGGAAGGTGGTGGCCAGGGGCAGCTACCGCAGCAGCAGTCGAAGAATCCTGTGACTTCGACTCCAGGGAAGACGGGCCGGGGAGGAGAGGGTGGTACTATGAAGAGGGTTGGGATGCAGGGAATGAATGAAACGAATGACGGGCTGATGAATATGAGCATTGACTGAATGGGCGCGGAGGGGAATTGGGGGAATTTATATTCTTGTGTGTCGTTAACGATTTTCTTTTTCATTTTCTATCCCCTTTCCTTCTATTGCAATGAGATTTTCGTCTGCATATTCGGGATCTACTGTGGTTTTCGCTTATTACATCTGTGGGTATTTAGCGGAGGCGCGTGGGATTTTTCTTTTTTTTTTTATGACATCCTCATTTACGAGTGTTCCTTTTCATGCTGATCTTTAATGCACATTTTTCTTGAGTTCTTTCATGTACAATTTGCTATTACCACCCAAATATCAGCTACCTAAGTTTCAACCACTTCTCAAGACAGAATGACATTTTTCTAAATCATGTCAGACGGCTAGAAATGGTCATTTTTGAGAATATACTGCTGCCTCATACCTCTTTTCTGGGGCGGTTGCGGCTAGCGCGTTTAATGATTGGCGGCTGTTTTAAACGTTTCACCATCCCGCGCGCCACAGTGGCAACGGGGCGGGGAGATTCAAAAGATGACCGACAAAGGCATATTTATCTTTCTCCCTTGTGAAGTAGACCGTTACCCTGTTCACTACCGACGTAATTGTTATTCTTTTGAGATTTTAACCCAAATTACTGTTTCAGTTTGCTTCTGCACACCCCTCCTCTAGCACTAGTTGTAGCTGCACCATGCCATCAAACCTAGAGATTGCATCCTCGTTTATTCGAGGTGCGCCGCCAGGAGAGGTATGAGTAAACAATTATCTTCATATACCATCTAATTTTTCTTCATATTACGCGGCAGGATGCTAACTTTCGGGGTAGCTCTCGGACGTTGTTGCAGGTAAATACCCAGCATATCATAACAATCTCCAACTTCCTCCCGGTTCTTCATTCCTCGAGATCGCTTCACCCCTCCCCTTCAGACTTCCAGATAACTGACCCGGCTACAATCATTGTCGAAATTCGCAGATATAAAAGCATTGACGCCTGAGGGACCGAGTCTCATCTCATCTCTCACACCCGCCTTCGAGAACTATAACGAGGAACAACTGGCGACTGTGAAGTTGCCTGGTGGCAGTGAAAATGTATACATCTGTCACATTATTAGCCATGGAATTGGAATAGAAGAGCCCCCTTCTCTGTGGGGTTGTTATTGCTTATCTGTGCGGATTATTGACGATAACCGCGAGGGTTGTAGGTTATCGTGAGTGCATATAATAAGCTTGACGGCAATCGATACTACGATGTAGAGAGTCAGACATCGTTTGAGTTTGATCATGTCACTCAGGTTGGTATATATCCCTTACATCTATACATCACGCTGGCGCGCAGCCTACAGGTTGTGTAAACGGTGAATTTTGGCTGACAGTATCAACCATTGGGGGCATAGACCGCCTCATCACCACAATCCTATGTCCTAGAGTCACAGCACTCCGACTTGATGTATGTTGTTTTATCCTTGCCTTCCTCGTCTGGGAGTTACCTAGTTTGACGATTGTGAAGTAAATCGCTCCTGAAATCGCTCTCAACACATGCTCGAGAGCATTATCCAAGCTGCTCGTATGGTGTGTATCCAACGGACAATGACTCTGCCGCTGCCATTCTTTTAGTTGCGAACAAATATTCCCCAAACAATTTCTGGTATGTGTTCTTTAATCTATAACCTACCATATAAATTGTCAACCGCTGCGTAAACAACTACCAGCGAATATGTTTTATTATATTAAAAAAAAGCTAACACGAAAATCACCACACACAGGAACGGCCGCTACCGAGCCATTTACACTGTCCCCATCCCCTCTGCAGACACCATAACAGGCACTATCCACATAAACGTCCACTACTACGAAGATGGCAACGTATCACTAAACACTACGAAACCCGTCTCGATATCCCTCTCTCCCAATTCTTCCGCAGATACCATCATCAAGCGCATCGCTGCTGCGGAACGGGCACAGCAGCTCGAACTCAGCGATGCTTTTAGTAGATTATCTGAGGGGGCATTTAAAGGCCTGCGCAGACAATTGCCCATTACACGGCAAAAGGTTGAGTGGGAGAAGGTGGGTGGGTATAGGCTTGGGCAGGATATTTCTGGCGGGAAGGGTCGGTAGAGAGAGAGCGAAGTGGTATTGGGATGGAATGTTGAAAGGGCTTTTCTTGTTTCCTTTAGATGGAGATCTTCGATCTTAGACAGATAACGTAACGAAATTATTTGACTATGACCTGCCCGGCACACTTTTCGAGCTATTTCTTCTACTACCTGCCGGAAATTGCACAAACGAAAATGCTTCCGATCTCAGTTTCACATCCGAAAACAGCTCAGGCATCCGCTGATCTCTGGCCGAAGTGCGGAGTAACGGAAGCCAGGCCATCTATTAAATAACTAGCGCTGCCGGCACAAATACGAAGAGTCAATCCTATCAAAAAACCCAAAAACCCACCAACCACTTGCACATCCCACACACAAAAGGGAAAAGAAAAATATATATCTCTCTTGGATAGATTCCACATTTCTTTTCTGATATTACCATTGCCTTTCGTCTCATTCTTATTCTACAATTCGCCTTCAGAGCACCCCCCCTCCCCAAGCTTTAAGCATGCCCAACCCTCAACCCCCCCAACCCCTCCTCAAGCAATTTACGAATTACACAAACTCCGGCGTAGGCCTGGAGAACTTCCTGCGTCTGATCCAGTCGATATGCCAGGTCATCTCAGCGTCGGCGGTGTCGGCGGCTGAGGCAGAGCCATGGACGAAGGCTTTCACGAATTTGGCGCTGAGTATGTCATATCTGATATCCCCTCTTACTCTATAACTATCTACTTGTTCTTCACAAAAAAAGAAAAAGAAGGTGATTCTTCTGGAGTATCTCTCGTCCAGAAATACCAATGTCTATCTCTACTTGATGCGGACATATATCCATACATGCCAGTGCTTATGTAGGGAGACCCCTAGCAATGGCAGGGATTCATACCCCATTTCCATTCGTTCTACCAAATGTGTAAATTGATATATGCATTTTCTTCTTCACACTAAATGCTCCTAGCCGTGGGAACTGTGCTTTCTTTTGGTCGCTGTATATCCGGGATTATGTCCTCCAGAAGAAATATAAGAGCAAATGCAAAAACGAAACTTGCCGAATATCTCATTAAGAATTCTTCTTCTGTCTCAGGTCGCCGATACTTCCGCTACTTCCAATTCATCGACTGCTTTGACCGGGCCTGGGGGATTTTCTCGGGGCAAGATGCGGTAGCTGCTAGCGGATATGTGCTGCAGACCATGGCGGTGGGAGAATGGAGTTGTTTGGGCGGCTACATACTCCTGGAAGCTTCCACGATTGTGAGTTGACCTCCTCCAATTTTCTCATTTCTTTTCATGGTGGAATCTTGTGTACGCTTTTTCCTGTAAAGGGATCTTGCCTCTATCTCTCTGTATGCCAGTGAGATATTAGAATGATTAAAGTTGTAATCACCTACTAACGGATCTGAGCCCCCAGCTCGACGCTCTAAACATTTATCCAACCCCCTGGGCTGAACAGGTCCTTCTCGAAAGTTACAAGTTCTGGTTCTACTCCATGGTCTTCGCTAGCGTGGGGATTATATGGCAATTATTCGTGCCGGTCTCCTCGCCCAAAACCGAATACACTAAGTCCAGCAATGTCAAACAGGAAAATAAAAAGAAGGGCTCCGAATGGGAAACAGAGAAAACAAGTGAAAAGGCCAATGCTGCTCCTGCTGGTAATACGAATACCAATACCGCCCGCCTGTTGTCGGAACTTGTTGCCCTTGGATGTGACATTTTGATCCCTGCGCAGTCACTCGGGTGGCTGGATGTTGATGACTTGACCGTTGGCAGTGCGGCGGTCGTTAGTACGCTATTGATAGGGAAGTATAAGTGGGCCAAAGTGCAGGCGCAAGGAGGGGCTTTGTGAGAGGACCATTCTTTGGATGGACTTTTGGGTTTGCTACGGCTTTTTGGATCTAATTGAGTAAGAAGAGCATTTAGAAGGAAATTTGATTGTGGCTATGGAATGAAGGGAATATATTATATATAGTATAGAGAGGTAAATGTTCGCGCGCCGTGAATACAAATATATAGATAGATGAACGTCAGATACCCTCATATCTCCAATAAAAATGACGTCTGTGACTGGGTTAAATTATCTACATTGAATAAGAAGCGAATAAAACAGAAACTTTCCTCCCTATATTTAAACTGCCCTCGCATAACACACCCCACACACACATATATATATATAACTACATGCCGGGGCATTAAGATTCCGTCATGATACTCCTATCCGACCAAAACTCACACTCTTCCTGACTCCAGTCATCGTCCACTACCTGTGCCGGAATCCCAACCCCACCGCCCCCTGCCCGCTCATCATTCCCTTCCCCAAATAGCATAAGCGTCCTATTTTTCCACCACCACCCACTACCAAAAGGCTTCCACTTGGGTCTATCTGGAAATCTACCGGGCACCGCATTAGGGTCACCCGTGGTAAGAAAGGACGTGAAGTATGCATGGAGAATGCCAGCAATTTCGTCCTGGGCGGCGGAAATTTGTCGAACGCCACGGTTATATGTTTCGTACTCACCTTGGTCTCCGTGGTTTGCTCCGCCCTTCACGGTCTTATTCAGAGCCCAGTGGTACAAAAATACTGGTGCTTGCTGTGCTCCCGAGGCAAGGTGGACTGTTTGTCGAACAGGACATATATAGGCGAATTGACCGTAAGCGGCTTCAACACGCTTGAACTGGGCGCCAACTCTTATATTTCGTGTCTCCACGTAGGGAGAAGATGGGTACTTGAGCGGGTCTGGATATAACTGGTCAAGCTTGTTGAGGTCTTTTTCGGGCATAGCGGGAATGAGCAGGCGAAAGAAGTTTATGAATTCTTCTGACTTGGATATCTCTGAGGGAACAAAGGAGGTGCCTTCATTCGTGTTGAAACCGGTGAGGATTGGCACTTTGTTCCAGTTACCGGATTTCCAAGCTTGGACAGGAGCTTGTTTGATGATATCGCCATCGATGACTGGTTGGAATGCCCATCGATCTGAGGGTTCGTATCGGGAGAAGATCTTGGACGAGGCCCAAGCAATGGTTAATGCCGATTTGCTTCGCAGGCATAGCATGACCTCATCCTCTTCCAAACCAGAGCACCCGGCTTCAACGAGGAATTCTTCAAATTGAAGCTCATGGAGACTGTGGGAGTAGGGGTAAACGGCGCGAGAGGTTGCAGCCCCAGATTCCATAATTACTCTGTGAAAAAGGGACGGCACTTCTTCTTTGTAATGCATGACATGATGGCCGATCTGGTGATGTTAGCGGAACGTTTGTATGGAGGTTTTAAGTCTAGCAATGCTTACTGAGTGTGCTCCAGCTGATAGCCCAAATAAGGCGACGTCGTTTGGATCGCCCCCGAAAGCTTCAATATTTTCCTGTACCCATTTCAACAAGAGGATCTGGTCACGTAGCCCTACATTGAGCACGCCATCCTTGGCAGCAACTTTTGATGAGAGGAAGCCAAATGCCCCAAGCCTATGAAGTATATTAGCGCTAGCGCATGGGCAGCCACATAAACGAAGATTATCAAGTCTCACCTATAATTGAAGTTTACGGCAACGTATGGCTTCTCAGACCAGGCCATCATAGAGGCGGAGTTGTGGCCTCCCCCTACTGCGGTATGAGTTCCCACTTCCAGTTAAAGAGCATGCGCTGATGTACGTACCGCTGCCACCGTTAAATGCTCCACCATGGAAATATACTGCTACTGGTAATTTTCTCGTCCTATTTTGCATCTGAGGACGGAATATGTTCACAGTCAAACAATCTTCAGACCATCCGTAGAGTAGCAGTGGAGGTGATGAACATCTATTCTTTCGATTAGGGTTTGGTTCTGTAGATTTCAACCTCCGAGACGATTGATTCAGTTGAGATTTAAGTAATACCTTTTGCCATAACTGGTGGCATCGATAGTGCTATTCGATGCATTGACAGGCACCGGCGGGCTGAACCTCCGTTCGTTCGTTGGTGGCAGCGCATATGGGATTCCAAGAAACGCCTCAACGGGTTTTGGCAGATCACCTCTGAGAACTTTCCCGATTACTATACCTTGGCGAATTCTCACAGCTGGTGCCTCTATGCCTCCCAGTAAAACGGCCACACGCGCCCAGGATGGGAGAATGACTTGCAGTGAAGGAGTTGGGGGCCAATAGTAGCGCCAACCTTCGACATCAAGGTAAGTGTTTACCGCAGATGGTCGTAGGGCAAACAGAGCTAGTAGAAAGATAACAGGCACGGATGCAAGCCGAATGGCGCGCTTGATTAACGACATTGCTGAAGCATGGGTTATCAAGCCCTACTGCTAGCTTATTATATCACCTGTAACGATAGTGCCAATTGTCGTCTAGCAAGTAACTTAGTAGAGGAGGCAGATATTAGATTACTAGTGGCATGCCGTAATAGAAAAATGGCAAACTTTGCAACCATCTGCTACGTGTGATCCTAGAAAGCAAGTTAAACATTGAACGATGGAGGTGTTGATGGCTAAGAGAGCTGAACAATCTTACTGGAGAGGGGTTCTAGTTTATGGGACCACAGCCTCACCGTCGTGTCCGGGTTCTAAGGAATTGGACAGCTATCTGCTGGCTTCGCCAACCCCCTAATTTTAGAGAACAGAGCAAAAGAATAATGTCGTCGTCCCGCCGTCAGTGTTGTGATCGACTGAACTCGGCTTCAGCGTTCCCCAAGAAAAGGAGCTAGTGTCATTACATAAGCTGGACTGAACCTTAATTACAAAATTAAGGTTTGACCGAAAACGAGTTTTTTCCCCATTAGGAAATAGCTTAATTCATCGACACGCTGATGTAATTGCTCAGCCGCATCAGGGTCAGACCGGAGAGAGATGCGAGATACGAACTTTCCCTTCAAGGGCCCTGCGCCTCCAACGAAACAGTGGCGATGGTGAATGATGATGAATTGTTCTCTAGGCTACAGGGTAATGCAGAGTAAGTTTTCAGTTGGCGAGCGGTATGGCTTTTTTTGGGGAGACTTTCTCCGAGTGGTTCACTGCCATTGACGATAAAGAGTGCTCGCTCCCGCCCCTCTAGATGAGGATGATTCTTAAACTTCTTATATTCAAGTTCTCAATAACAATAATACAGATTTCTACATTCATTTTGTCCTCATAAACCTTAGGCTATCTGTTTACCCTTCTACTATTCATCTCACAACGGTGCATATTCCAATATCCAATATATCACCATGATAGCATCAGACAATCCATTCGCAGACAGCGCCTCTCTAGCAAAAGAGAAGGAAACTCTCAAGAGCTCCTCGGTCTCAGTTATCTCAACTGAAACTGCAGAGACGCTTGTGAACATCCCAGCCTCTTTCACGCCCGGTCGCTCTCTATTCATCGACGCTCGTGGAAAGGCGCTTGTGCGCCTACCCACTCCATCCTCACAGCTAGAAATTCACATCCACAACCCGGATACATCACTCGCATACGTATCCACACGCAAGAGCCGCTGCTCAGGTAGCTCCACTCTCTCATCACCCGAGTGTGGCGACCTGCTATTCACCGAATACTTCTTCGGCCCCAATAGGGAGCCCAGAATTCATATTCTAACTGGGTCTGAGAAGGCGTCTCCAGAGGTTAAAATTAAAGGGAAATGGACGTCCCGAGCAACCAACTTTTCATTGCCGGATGGGTCGGTGTTTGAATGGAGGTATGTGAAGGAATGTGGGCCGGATGGGAAGAAGGAAGTGCTTGTTGTCCTAGAGAAATTTGAAGTTTCCGGTCGGAAACGAGTGGCGCACCTGCTGCGGAATAAACGGACGAGGCCACCTAACACGTCTCGGTGCACGGCAGGGAATGGTGGGGAGCTTGTGATTGGTCGAGATACAGCGGAAGTAATAGATGAGCCGTTAATTGTGGCTACTTGCCTGCTGATGCTGAAGAAAGAGATTGATCGGCGGAGAGCTATACAGGCATGCGTGATCTTTGGTGGTGCTGGTAGTGTGTAATATCTACTTTTATCCTCTGAGCTGAGTCTACAAGATGGCGTATCTTTCCTTTCCTTTCCTTCTTTCTTTCTCTCTCTTTTTTACCCCTTCCATTTCCTGCTCTGTCTTTTAAGTACCTTATTTGGCTCTTTAGCTCCTCGTTTCTTGCGTTTACAAACATTTAGTATTGTACATACAATTTGTTAAATTTCTTTGGGTAGATGGACAAATAAAATTGGTAAAATTGAACACCTATATCATACACCGTGCCTTATCATAGGATGGAATCATCCCCTGATTCATGCTACATCCACAACCTCCACTCCATTCAAATAAATGCCCGCTTGCTTAAAAAGAAACGAAGTAAATGGCCGCAAAGTCCATAAAATAACCCACATGACACATGAAAACTCCTAAACATATCAACCCATCCATCCCAACTGGGAGCAGTTTCTTCCTTAGCGAGAAGCGGGGTATATATCTCCACCGCCAAACACCTTTGAAGACTCCCAAACCCAGATAGAGCGAAAATCTTCCGCCAGTTATTGTTCATCGATTGTCGGTATTACCAAGGACGTCCTCACATAACGACGCAGATGAAACAATCACATTCTTCACCACCACAGCCACAGCCAAAGCAGGGCTTGGTTGCTCCCTTGACGGGCTTGCTAACGGTCGATGAAGCTGAGGAGCCCGAAGATGTAGGAAGAGTGTGGTTGACGGGCTGGAAGACGATGGTTGAGGCCATTATTTTCGGGGTTTTGCGAAGGGAAGTATTTGTCTGTTTCGTGGAGGTAGATGATTAGGGACGCCTGTTGGCTGGTAGGTTTTCCTGTCAAGGGACTATTAGCCCGGGGTTCTCGATGTGTAGTCCATATAGCTATTCATGAAGTACGGGTGGTATTTAGAATGGCCAGAAAGTCATGGCCAATGCCTTTGTATCTATATTTGTACCTACTTTTGCTCTGATTCTTGTTTCGATAGCGGTTGATAAAATGTCGATATGCGTGGTTGAGTTGAACTGGACGTTATAGGTTTCGTCATCGGTTTCAGCCCTATAATGTCACTATATTTAGGTCGTACTGGTGGCAGCCTATGATAGTGACAAATAGAGTAATCACAGCATGTGACTTTCAAACTATCTTGCGCTCATTGGAACTCAGTGAACAACATTGACATCCTCTGTATTACTCTTATATTTCTATTTGATATGTATGATCTGGAAGTATGTATATACTAATTACGAGTTCTCCTAATGTGATCGCAATGCTTTGCACTTACATTTTGAAACTTCGTGCACTAGTAATAGATTCAATGCAACTTGAAAAGAGTGACATATGTGGTGGGTGGGTTCAAACATTATTCAAAGTTCCATTTCAAGACTGTTTTGAATCATATCGCCTCATTTCCTGACCAGCGCTACAGAATTCCGTCTTCATAGAACTGGCATTCTGACCATTGGGATGCCCTGTGACACCACTATACGCTCTCCAACCACCTGAGGATCGCTTGAATTATGGGTCCATTATTATACCCGACCGCAATCTAGAGCAGGTTGAACATGGATCTCGCCCTCACACTCCGCATAAACAAAGGTCTTCCTGTCAAAGGCACTCCAATCGGATCCGCGGCCAGCAACAACAGTCTCTGCTTTCACACAATCCCTGGCGAACCTCCGACAACTGTCCAGAAGAACTTCGGCCGTCCCTGCTGTAACCATCGCCTTCTTGACTAGACCCGGCGGGCCCCCTGATGCCGGAAACACTTGACGCCAAACTTCATCAGTGCCTTCCCCTTCGCATAGGTCTGCCCATGCATCTCCCCTAGTGGGATTCCACGCCCCCTTAAACCGGAGGGCTATGGGCCCATCAATGTAATCCTTCCCATCATTCGTCTCATAACTTTCTTGATCAACCGTCATCATTCTGTCAGGGACTTACAAATAGCACGGCTCTAAGCTGCCCACCACCAATATCCAGCGGTGCTGTGTACGGTGAGTGATGCTTTGGCGATATGCACTAGTAGAGACCCTGCCAAATTGTCACCCGCGCTGTCGCCAGCGATTATAATATCATCAACTCTCAATGACAGATCGTTTAGAAGGTAACGAAGGGCAGCCACGGCTTGGATGAGTTGAACTGGGTATTGATATTCCGGCGCTAGAGCGTACTCGAGGAAGACTATTTCTTTGGCCTTGCAGGCTGTACCGCACCGAGGGTATAGGGCATATGACCAGCGGCTCTCAGAGGGTTGACATATCTCCCTCCATGGAAATACAGCAGCGTTGGGCCATCTGCGGTGGCTGATATGGGGGTGACAAAGTGCAAGGTTGGCGGTGGCGTGAGTAGAAATACGGTTCACGATGATTGCTTTATGCGGGATTCCGCGTGTGGTGCAGTAGCCCTCAATTGCCGTCCCGGTTGGGCTCTTTCAAAGGTTACTGAGGAGCTCTTTTGTAGAATATGTAGCCCTTTGCACTTGTAGAGAGGTGAGTGCTAATTTCTGGCGCCAGTGGAGGGATTTGCTTGTTTGGGGTGTGAACGCGATGAGAAGCCGAATTGCTAGAATTTCTAGTTAGCATTGTGTGTATCTACCCATATAGTGATTATAGCGGAACAAATTGTCGCTCGTGTAGACAGAGTAACAATTACTGAAGATCGGAATAAGAGAATAAAAGACTGCCTTCTCACGGATTGTGTGACTGTATGCTTGACTTGTTGAATGTGAAGTAGCCATGTTTTCGTCAGAGGCCCTTGGAATTAATTAAAAGTGGTGGAAGAACTCTAACTATTATTTCTCTAAAGTTGAACTGCACATGCAGCATAGTTGAATGATATAAAAACGTATCTTCACCAGATATCATGAAACATCCCCAGAATGCTCCTCTTCCTAAGGTTAGAATAGAAAGTGTTTCGCGGGCGCGATGTGCCAAGGCTAAGTTAATGCTCGATGAATTGACATATTGCTGCCTCAGTTTGACGCCAATGTGCAATGTGTTCAATGTTCTAGCGCTTCTCGTCTTGCCGTCTGCCTGTGATATTATTAACTATTCCCACGGATTTCAAGCCCAATTGGAGTTAAGTCATCTTCTTTGTCGCATGGTAGCTAAGCAGGTGATTGCACACCTGTAGTTATCAATTGGGTGGAAGCACGCACTCTGGCGTGCTTTTATGACTTCGAAAAGAATATATGTTCCATGCACAGGAAGTAGATTCTGCTGTGAAGACCGACTACCAGGCTAGTTTCCTCGACTAGCAAATACCAAAATCCGCTCCTCGATAGACACAAAGAGCGCTCAAAAGAGGCCATATCACCCGGTTCGGAGGTATTTACGTTCGGGGTTATAAAAAGGCTTGGCTCGCCCCCCTTTTCGGGCACCGAAACCCTAATTCATTATTCTCAATCAAGGCTTTACCGCCAGAGAGCTGAGATGCTGATGATGATGATGATGATGTACTACTTAGCCAGCAGAGCGGGTACTTTGTGATATCTCGAATCTCTTAACTCCGCATGGTTACGGGAGTGTCCGTTTTTTGGAGCTCTTCTCTCCTGTCCTTTCTTCCATTTTCGGGGCGTTACAATGCGTTGAAACGCCACGACGCCGAACATGAATGTGCCCGAACTAATCTATAATGCCGAAGGATAAATATATCCAAGTGTCTTAAATTTCCCAGTTTTAAATATTTCTTCCACGAAGAAATCCTGCCTCATAGGCCCAAATCCATTTGTTGTTATCTAAGAAACTCCAAACAAGATCTCTCAAAGCATAGGCGTGCTAGTCAAAGGGATCCAGATACCCACCATGACCATGTCTCCGGGCGATTCCCCTTCCCTTCCACCAACAATGAAAGCATGGACTTATACGAAAGCGGGCTCCCCCCCGGATATCCTCCAGCTATCCACGTCCTACCCCACCCCTTCGCCTTCAGCCCTTGCCCCAACAGAGCTCCTCATAAAGGTTTCTCATGCCTCCATAAATCCTACCATGCGGCTCATCCTGAACGTCTACCCAACCATCCCGCTTCAGAAGACGACACCACGGGTCGCTGAATTTGAGTTCTCAGGCGTCGTCGTCGCCCTGTCCGCTAATGCGGATGCTGCTCTGCGCGAGGAGTTCCCTCTTGGCTCCCCAGTACTGGGCATGAATGATCCCCTTCATGAAGTGGCCCGTAAGAGCCGCGGCACCCTAGCGGAATATGTCGTTGCGACGGCGGAGAACTTGATTCGGAAGCCGGATAATGTGTCCCTTGAAGAAGCAGCGGGAATAACGGTCACAGGATGTACGGCGATGAACCTTGTTACGAGAGCGGGCGTGAGGAAAGGGGATAAAGTGCTTATTAATGGTGGGAGTTCGGGGACGGGATTGATGACCGTGCAGATTGTGAGAGATATTCTGGGAGAAACGGGGAGGGTTGTAGCGACTTGCTCCGGGCGTAATGAAGAACTGGTTCAGAGCTTAGGGGCTGATGAGGTATGTATGTATGATGGGAAAAGGAAGAAAATTGGGTGCGAATGGAGTTGTATCATTCCCCAAAGTCTGATGAAGCACCACAGCTAACATTCTTGAATAGATCATCGACTACACCAAGCACGACAGCCTACACAAGTACCTCGCAACCCACTACTCCACCTCTCACTTCGACGTCATCCTCGACACCATCGGCATCCAGTCGCTCTACGACCATAGTTCCGCCTACCTTTCCCGTCCCACCCGCGACCGCCCGCAAAGGTACCTCAATATCGGGCTGCTCTACCCACCCACGACCTTCATCAACATCTGCCGCGCCATCCTTTGGTTTCTGAGGATCATGGTTCTTCCAAGCTTCCTAGGTGGAGGTCCCGGTGGCTTTTCTTTTGTGACGACAGGCCCATCCAAGATGAGGATTGAGAAGGTGCGGCGGATGGTGGAGGAGAGGAAGTTGAGGGCTATTGTGGATTCGGTGTGGGAGATGGACGATGTGATGAAGGTATGTTATGCTTCTTTTTATTTTGAATAGGTTTTCCTATTTATTATTTTTCGTTGTAGTAGTCTACGTTAGATTGTAACTCGCACGGAGCCTTGGCTGACATTGTCATCCTTGGATGCAGGCTTATGAGCGCAGTATGTCGAAGCATATGAAGGGAAAAGTCGTTGTGAAGGTTCAGGAGGTATAGCGATGGCAAAGGATTTGCAGGTATTTTTGGACGGCCGCTGTAAAGGGGAGCTTCCAGAAGTTTTCTATTTCCATAAGGTTCTCACCCCGACGTGGGACAGCTGAGGTATGTATATAAACGTAAACTAGTTATACTAAATCGTAATCAATAATGAATTGGGAAAGACGGGATTGCTCATGCTCAGCTGCTGGGACTATTCAAATACACAACCTTACATCCTCTACAGATCCATGTCATCCCAGTTCTTCTCAAGCTCATCTCCACTTGATATGAACGGAAACTCTCTGCCCGAAAGATCCGCTGGTATTTTATGCCAGCTGAATACTAGTGACGCTAAGTATAGCCATCGCAATGAAAGACACGCAGGGCCACTCATTACCAAATGATATCAAAATAGAATCAAAATCCATGTTAAAATTATCATGCATTGCAAAAAAATTCTTTTATTCCCCATGATAAAACTGCTCCCTGGTCTCTTCACACACCTGGCTGCGGGGGTATATTGTTGTATTCCTTCCATTCATTCATTCATCCACTTGCTATGTCGGTATTAGAACTCTTTTTTACCCAATGTTCTCCGGCCCAGTCCCTGCCATTTCCATCCATGCCAGTGCTCACTCTCATTCTCACATATCATCCGCCTAGTGTGCGTGCAGTCAGTGGAGGGGGTATTCTGTTTTCTACATCATAATGCATAGATCCTCGAAACGTAAACAGGGAAAATAAACGAAAGAAAGAAAAAAAAAAATCTATTTTGTGCCATATCATCGTTGGTCCTCGTTTTCAATTCGTTAAAGGAAATGGCTGAGAGGCTGAGAGGGCAAAAAAATTTATTGACCCAGTTGTCCGACCCAGCTCGCCACTCCCGGTTGCATTTTGTTTAACCAGGAGACTAGCTCGATGAGCTCGGCGCGCCGCTCATCGTCGAGCTGGTCCGAGTCGCCAGTAAGAACGGCTTCGAAAATGGGGATTAGACGTGGCGTTAGGCTGCGGACGGTTGGGTCTTCCCATTTGTCTGAAATTTCTGTTAGCGAACATGTGTCATTTTCAAAAGGGGAAGGGAAGATAAACATACACAGTTGGCAAATCATGCGGTAAACAGGATCGTTCTCCTCATAATCATTCTTTAGGGGGAGGAGATCGACTAGAGCGGAAAGGACATCTGCCACGGGGACGTTGTCGCGATGCTTCAAGATCATCCGGCTCAGACAGCCAGAAGCGTTGTCTGGGAGTCTGGCCTCGGGGATATGCAAGCAGGGCTCCAATTTCTCTAGGATGGTAGGATAGGCCTGGATAATTTCCTGGTCAGAGTTGGATCGTTCGACAAGGCGTCCGATGGCGTAGGCAGCATTGCTCTTTGTCTGGGAATCCTCATCACTCAGGCGGCGCAGGAGCAGTTCAAGGAATTTGGTAGTGAGCGGTGTGATAGCGTCGGCCAATCCGAAGATGATTTCAGCCAAAACACCGGTGGCGGTGGATCGTTCGAGAGGTTCGCTGCTGCCAACATACTGGAGGACGGTCTTCTCGAAGTGAGGCCATAGACCAAGAAAATTACCGCCAAGAGCAATTGCAAGGCCGGAAATAACGTCCAAGGCAGTGTCGATGACGACCCAATCGTACTCGGACAGTTCTTCGAGAGCAGCACGGTCTTCTTCATCAGCACCGTAATCCTGTTGAGCGGGGTGTTGCTTGGTGATAATGGTAGTGACCATAGTCACGACGTTGTCAAGAATGGAAGCGTCAGAGACCAAGTATGGTCCGCAGTATTTGAGATTTTCGGCGACATTGCGGTTAATATCGGCGACAGTCTCTCTACAACAGGCAGCCAGTGTTAGAGTGTTAATAACAGAATATGGATCCTGAGACAGATAAAAATGCAACAAATAAAAATCACATATGCTCAGTTAGATATTTCTCAGCTTCACGATGGAAGTTTTCGCGTTAACATCAGTCACACATTTTTGTGTGTATGAGTGAGCTGGGATTACGAAGTGGTGTCATCATAGAAAATATACTGGCAATGAATAATACAATTAAAGTAACATGAAAATA
This sequence comes from Blastomyces gilchristii SLH14081, assembly GCF_000003855.2. Taxonomy (NCBI): domain Eukaryota; kingdom Fungi; phylum Ascomycota; class Eurotiomycetes; order Onygenales; family Ajellomycetaceae; genus Blastomyces; species Blastomyces gilchristii. The sequence continues at coordinate 1,905,055 of NW_003101680.1, read as the reverse complement.
ACAGAAGTAAAGGTGAAAAGAAGGATTGCCCTCAACGTACCTGTCTTCTTCATCTGACCACATCTTGATCGTGGCGGTGACCAAAATTTCGGTGAGTTTCTTGAGCTCAGCGGGTGGCTCAATCATATCCATTCCCTTGCCAGGCACCCATTTCTGCATCTGACCAGACTCTTCACAGACCTGCCAGAGGGCAGCGTACGCGCGGTGAAGAGTGCTGATAGTACTCCTTCGGATACCTTCATAGGGATGCTCGCAAAGAGGCAAAATCTGTTCGATGGTCTTTTCGAAATAGGGGAGATATGCTTTCTTGGCATGGGTGATGATATCGCCAATGACCTCAACGGCAATCTCCTTCTCAAGGGCGAGGGGCCCCACCGTGGTTAGGTCTTCCCAGTCGTCCTCACCATCAATATCGACGTCTTCGATGTTAGAGTCATCAAGCGTAGAAACGTCCTGGTCGTCATCATCGCCACCTGCGACACGAACCTTGCGGCCAGCAATGGTAACTTCCTGGCCAATAAGGTCCTTAGCAGCCTCGCCCAGCTCAACCTCAAGGTCAGTTTCCTCCTGGTCAAGGCATGCGAAGAGTCCTTTGACAATTCCATCCAAGAAGGGAGTGAAATCTTCACCGTAAACCCTGGACATAGAGCCCCAGAAAAGGTAAGTACTTTCCTTTAGTCTGGAGTGGCCAAGCTGGAGGGCCTCCTCGCTAGCACGCATCAAGGGTTCGACGTAGTTCTTGAAGTGTTCTGGCCCGGCAGAAGCAGACATTTCTCCCATCGCATCAGTGACACACGCGCGGAGTTCAAGCTCATCCTCGCTATCCTTCATCGTAGCATAGTCCTGCATGAGATGCATTGAGTCATTGAAGAAGGGGAGGAAAGCTTCGCCAGCAGATGAAGCGATGGATCCCAACGCGCTAGCTGTAAGAGCTTTCACCTTGAAGTCAGGATGTTTGATCAACTCGTGGAGAATTGGCACCACCTCTCCTTGGTACAAGATCACATCACTCTCGCCCAACGCGTCAACCACGGCATCCAATGCGCTGATTGCAGCTTTCATATTGTCGATGGCTGGGCCACTCTCTTCGCCCTTCCACTCCTGCATTGTGCTTCGGAGATTCGTGAGGAGGAGAGGCATCATCTGCTGATGATGTTGGCCGATGTCCTCCGCAAGAGATTCGGCAATTCGCGCAACGCCATGCAATGTTGCTTGGCGAACCTTGGATTCGGGGTCGCTAAGTAGTTGGAACACGACAGGGAAAATTTCCTTCATCTGAGTGCTAATGAAATCAGGAGCACCCTCGACACACATACCAAGAGCCATGATACCAGCGCGTCGATAGTCGGGATCCTTATTGTTGAAGTATTGTCCCAAAGCGTTGAGGAGAGGGACGACAATCTGGCTAGGTGGAAGGCTTTGTGCAAGCATGTCCAAGAGACCAAGCGCCGATCTTGCTGGTGTAATATCATCATCGTCAACGGCAGTGTCACCCAGCTCGGTAGCGATTTGAAGGCAGGTAAGGGTAATCTGGCTACCGATCTGCATGCCTTGGATTCGCAGCTTTCTATACCTAGTCGCTTGCATGAGGAAACTAATGGCTTGAGTTCTCGTGTCCTCATCCAGCTCGGTGTTTGCTGCAAGCTGGTTCATGAATAGCACAAGATCCCTGAGGTGGGGGTTCATCAATTGTGGGTCGCAGGCAAGGAGGGTTTGGAAAACCTCAAATGCCTGCAGGATCCGATCCTCGTCGCTCCGGTCAATCGAGTCTTTCAGCACGGCGACCATGGCGGGGAAAATATTCTGGAAAGCCTTAACTGGTGCCTCATCCTCTTCGGAGTCGAGATGTATGGCCAGCTTGCTCAATGCAAGCAGGGTATTGATGCGGACCTCAGCACTCTCAGGATCACGAATAGTCTTCTCAAATAACGCAAAGAGGTCGCTAAACTTCTCCTGGAAACCCTCACCTAGCGTTTCGAGGATGGTAAATAGGATGTAGATACCAGTAGCCCGCTCGTCGGCTTTGGGGCTGGCTGCAGCCTGGAGCAGGAATCCAGGGAGATCTGCCCATTGCCCGTCCTCGATATCAATCTTCGCAATAGCGGAAATGATACGCGCACAAGAATGGCGGACCAAGGAGGTACCTTCTCCTAAGGCAGCACGGAGTAGCTGTTCTCTAACCTGTGGTTTCTGCTCCGCAGCGATTTTGAGCCAATGCTTGTACACGAGCGTTCGAGATTCGACAGCAGCAAGCTGTCTCAAATTCTGGTCATCATGGGAAGTGGCGACCTGAATGAGGAAAAGGAGCGATTCTGGGTGGGTATAGAATTCCTTTTTAAGTGTGCCAGTAGCTTCTTTGACGCTGCCCTTGGTCGCTATACAATATCAATAAGGCCGCAAGTCAGAGAAATTCGTTCGTACTACAACATTCTCCAATAATATGCATATAGCAGGCTCAAGAACTCACGATCAAGGACGATTTGCAGCTGCTGCAAGAACCGCTGCTGGTCCATGATGGGCGACTGTTGTAATGCACGCTTCTCGATCGCAAAGATAGGGTGTAGGTCTATGAAAAAGGCAGGCGGCTGGTATAGGTCCTCTCAACTACTCCTATTGAAAAGGGTTCCCAAGGATTTAAAAAAACTAGGGAAAGAGGAGAAAGGTGATGAAGAGAGAGAATCGTAGAGAACAGAGGGGAGCAGGAGGAAAATTGAGATGTGAAGTGGGATTATTTTTTTTCTATGGCGGCGCTAGTCTGCTTTAGTGGGCTTGGTAGCACCGTTGTTTGCACTGTTTACATCAACATGAGGCAGCAAACAACCATCATTTATTGACCCCGACGGATATTGTTTAATTTGTTAATTCGAGATGGAATATTTCATTATCTGTCATAATCATGGACAGCTATAATCCACCCATAGCTGATGATCTAATTTTTTTTTTTTCTGAAGAAAGAAAAAAAAAAAAAAAAGGGGGGGGGGGGGGGGAAGGAAGGCATAATCCGGCTATGTACGCCAATATCCAAAAATCAAAGGTGACTTGACTGTCGTCGTCCTAGCATGCGGGTGAAAAAATGAGACATTGCCCTGTATACGTATACATAGTACATACACCAGGAAGCAGGCATATGATCGTTGTTCCTCCATTGTTCTTCCATTATCCAGACTCCACCACGCTTGCGATACTCCTTTAGGTCTATAATGTTCGATTTGGGTTACGAATATGTCCTCAAAAGCGATCGAATCAAAGGATTTTGCGAACGGCTAAGCAGGGGAAAAAAAATATTATTGTCATAAAGCGAATTAACATGGCCAAAATAGTTTTCACGGATAGACCGCGGTATTGAATTCAAGAGTCGTCCTCCGAATCATAGTCATCGGGTAGCAGGGAGCGATATCTTCGGGCAGCAAGGTCCCCTTCCAGACCGCCGTCTGTCTGAGGGTCACAATATCCTATGAGTAGAATATAAACTGCATCAGTTCTCCGGGCATTATAAATTACAAAGGGTCTACAGATTAATGGAAGGAGGAAACTCACCGTCACCACCAAAGAAGCTCAAAGCAACTGGCAAGAATATCAGCGCATGAGACGCAGCGAATATTACCAGTGCCAGCCATATCCGGAAATAGTAGATCTCGAATATCTTGCTCCTTGTGAATGCGAGTACACAGACACCTAGAAGTTTGGTAACCGTGATACCGGTGAAGACACTGCTGCCAACATTGACTAATGCCACCCACGCGCGAGCAGTACGATATCGGAATTTATCTCGAGCTTGCTCCAATAGTGGGCTGGAAGGGAACATGAAAGCGCGTGCAACATGTGCACAGAATTCGAACCCGATACCGACGCAGATAATCAAGTTAACTAGCGAGACAGCATTTAACGAGACATTAGCAATAGCCATAGCTCCGATAATATCAACAACAGTCATAATCACTGTGGCAGTAACCACTGCTCCTGTAGCTATAGAGCCTAAGAGGACTGAAGTGACAACAAAGATTATCGCGGTTGCGGATCCAAGCAAGGTTCCAGTGAGGCGGACAATAGAAGCGTACTGGTCGAAAAATATGTAGAATTTGGAGTAAGGGAAGACATCGATATCGTGCTTTTGTGAGATGTCGTCCGCAATACGACGAGCGGATTCATAGGCCTTGATGAAGTCCTTTTGGCTGCGTAGTGGTGTGTGACTCGTGCGGAAATGGCTTGCATTAGTCGTAACATGCTTTGAGTCGAGAACTAAGGCATTGCTATAGGGAGCTAAACCACCTAGAGGGCATGACTCGTCCGTAGGTGACTTTAGCCATTTCTCCGCGTAATGAATGAACTCAGACCCTTCTGGCATGCCATGTAACGAAATATTCCATGGCGGATCTCTACCCTCGAAGCAAATTTTTCCGTCCTCTTTGCAGCAGTCTTGGTGAGGGTTCAGCCAGTAGAAGAAGTCATCGACCCAACTGGCGGCCGATCCAGAGATATAAGAAACATTGGGACGCTTTGATTCCTGTTCAAGAACAAAGCCCAGTGAAAACCCGTCACATGTTGAAAATCTTCCACAAAGTTGTTTCTGATGGTGTCTGGCGGTAACATTCACATCTCGCGTTACGAAGTAAACAGGGGGCCCAGTTCCAAAGTAATCATACAGATCATTAAAGAAATCAATCAGGTATGAATCATTGGGGATGGCGATACGTTGGTCCAGCCCAAGAGCTACAGTTGGTAGGAGCGCAAGGCCGGCTGTGAATATTCCGAGGAAAACAACCATAACTAAAACTTTAGTCTGCTTCTGAAGAAGACGAGTAGCATAAATCTTTCGAATAAATCGTTGCAGAGCTCCTTCCTCCGCGTGGTCATACGGCTGACCGCCAGGGATAGAAGACGAATTTGCTTTTCGGACAGTAAGGCAAGGCAAACAATCTGCACGTAGGCTCTCAACACGTCTCTGGTTCAATGCCAGCACGGATACAAACATCGTTACTTGCAATAGGGCATTGATAAAGACCGCACCGGCAGCATAGGCTGCGAAATTCTTGACAGCAGGCATCCCTACAAACGCACCCATCGCAAAAGCAATGGTTTCTGTGGTTGCAGAGAGGAGAATACTAGGTCCCATTCTTCCCAACGCTCGAGCGATGCGCTCATCGATTTCCTCGTCTGGGTGGCTTCCGTTTACTCGCTCAAATTCGTGAACGATAAGGAAAATGTTATCAACGCCGATTGCTAGAACTAGGAATGGGATCACCTCGGCGATAATTAACGTCACTTTGATCCTGGCTGCTGAGAAGAGCCCGACTGAAGCTGACACAGACATCAGAACGATCAAGATACCGACGATACCGAGAGTAAACTTCGACTGCACGAGACTATTGGCCGGATTTCTGATGATGCTTTTCCACGTCAAAGTTGTAGAGCCAAGGGCTAACGAAGCGTAGATGAACATAATTATGTAGCTAATAACCACGATTTTCGCATCCGTGTTCGTAGACTTATTCAACTCTTGTTCAAGGCTAATTTCGGTGTTAAAAGAAACGCGTAGGCCGTGTTCAGTTGCCTCTTCTTGAACCACTTCGAGCACTCTTTTTAAGCTATCTTCCCAATCAATTGCGCCAGCCTCCGCTTTGGAGCCAGGGGCATGGTTGTTAACCACCCATGTGACGACTAGTGCGGATGCATTCAATACATTTCCAGGCCGCCCGTAACCACCTAGAATCATTTCTGGTTTTAGGGGCTGCTGGAAGTCGGGAAGGCAGTCTACAGCACCGGGGGACTCGGTACAATGCCTCAAGTGATCTTCCCAAGTGTTAGGGTCGACATTGGAGAAAGAACCTCCGAAATATCCTGTTAATGATTGGACAACGCAAGCCTTTCCCGTCGGGTTAAAACAAATATCGTCCAAAGAAAGCCCTTTGTCCAGCGAAATCATGCGACGAACTCGACTCTCCACGTCGAACCACCAACTGAGTGTTTCATAACTTAAAACAGGACCCGGTCCGTTTGGATGGGTGTCGTTGACGAGGAACGCTTGTTCTGCTCTATAGAAAGGCCCGAAGTTCTCGTCGAAAAATGCTTTCTCCTGTGCAGCAGCTGAGCTTGGGCTAACCCAGAGTCTGACAGGGTCTGTTTCGACGGCGAAACGTAGCCAACCCAGGCTTAGCACGCCACAAAATATTATACTTGTCGTTATGGTTAACGCCGGGAAACGAGCACAAGCACCACCGAGACGATTAAATATCGCATCGAACACGGAATTTAACTTGTAGCTTGTTTGGGGACGATCGAGTATACCGGCATCGTCGATAAGATCGCCTTCATCTTCATCGTCGCTTGGGCTTGTATCCTGTAGGAGTCGAGCCCGTTCCAGTTTCCGTTGTTGACGTCTCTGAAAGACAAAGTGGCCAAGAGTACCAGCGACCAAGAGCAACAAAAAGACCGAATATATGATTATGACGGAGAATGATAAACACGGGAGATGCCCAACGTGGCAATAGCTCTCCTCTTCTAACGCTGGTAGTCGGGGACAAACAGCCGGGCAGTCGACACATGAACACCGATACTTCTGGTCTGAATCACTGCAGGATTTTGGAATCTCCGGTAAAGGTCGCATGCCCACATCCCCAGGTCCGTTTGGTTCTGTGACAAAATTGATTTGAAAGGGGCTACCCAACAGCTTCTTGTCGCCCAAAAATTTCAAGAATCGGGAATAATTCTTTGCACCCCCGCCGATGAAGTCCATCGCCTTGCCGCCCGAAGCACCGTTTTTCACATCCTTGCAGCTGCCATAGAATCCAACCTGGTACACCTCCGACCACAAGTTATCCAGCTCAGTCACCACTTTCTTCCCTTTGACCTTGTCGGTTTGTGTAACGTTAATAAACAGAGACTGGTCCGGGGAGCAGGTGAAGGAGCAAAAGAGGTTGAAAAAGTTCTCTTTGCATGCCGGACATGACGCAATTATACCTTCGGCCATCTTCAGATTCGAGGATAAAGCATCAATCTATTGGAATAGCAAAACAAGCAGGTGTAAGCTCAAGTGCCACCAGTTGGTCAGAGTGGATCTTGGATCCGCAACTTCTCCGAAGCGGAGTCTTACCTGAGTGTCCTCGCAACAAACATTTCCAGTTTTCCATTTATCTCCACACAGCGCTACCAGTTTCCTCCGGGTTTCCGCCGCCGGCGCTTTCGCAAGTCCATTATCGGGGCAAGGTAACTCTCCACCGAAGAACGACTTCTTCCCGCAGTGGCCACGAATCGCACAGCGACCCTCCTCATGAATCTTTGTCTCTCCTTGGGCAAAGACGGAGTTGCTCTGAGCAACTACTAGTACCCCCAGGAGCGACAAACATCCGAGGCGCATGGCTGGATGTTATCTTCAGGCAGAAGTCAACGGGGAGCATTCGTAGATTCCAGCACTACCACTATCTTCCCCTTGTAGTCGACTTCCTCTACAAGAGGGTCAAACCATTAAGGGATAACCAATATATTTCAATCGATATTTGAGAAGCTGCAGAAGAGGGTTTTGGAGCGGTGACGACCGAGCGATCAGGATCTCTTAAGAGCGTGAGAGATTTTGATTAACTCCTGGATGCGTTGAGGCCGCCAAACTTGCGGCAGCATTCAAAACGGAACTGAAGAAACGAACGGTCAATGGTGATACAGACAGAAACGAGATTCCGCTAAGAAAGCAAGATTAGTTGCCAAAGAGGTCGAATCACACAGCAGGGTAATGAATGGGTTGGTACTGATGAGTGGTTGGATGATGTGGTGACGGGAGAATGGCTGGACGCGTGCTTATGTCAGCCTGTGACATCGATGACTAAGTGAGCCGAGGCTTGGCAACGACGACGCATCAATTCAGCATCCATGCCAATTGTCTGGTTATCGGGGTATTCCAGGAACGAGAAAACAGGGTGCATGCTCTTCGCGCCAGGAAGAAACAATAAAAGGCTTGGGGTTCCCTGCCAGACTCATCCTACGTCATAAATGTGCTACTCCTCAAAGCATTAGGTCGGTCGGTCTAGGCCCGTGTTTACGAGGAATTCAACCCGTTTTCTTCACTTTTTCGTTGGCCATTTCTTGCAAGTGGGCTAGATGCTTGGGCGAATCGGCACGCCGAAGTTGAAATACATCCGCGGCATCTGGGGTTAGTTACAATGCCGAGGTGGACATTTCTGGTGCTCCTCTTAGCAAGAACATCGCTAGAAGCCCAAGATCCTCTAGACGCTCTAGCTGTAGGGTGGAAGAATTCTACTTCCCCGCAGGCTGAGCGAGAAACGGTGAAAATGCCTTTCGGGAATGCCCTTTATGCTCTTGCCGCCCCGAAAAGAAATCATACCGAGCTTCCCTGTTGCACAAAAACATAATAGGAAATCAAATAAGACAGGATGTTTCTTAACGGCAGCAGCTAGGGGTTGGAAGGGGTGGGAGGGGGGGGCAAATTCAGCAGCAAAGCTCGACGGTCCCAGCAAGGAATGCTGGGAAGTCAACGCCAATGCTTACGTCTGCGAAATTTCAGCAGTGGAATATGGATTTCTGAGCTTCAAACAAGCTACGGCAGCTCTAACCATATGCGTTAAACAGCATGAGGTTATAATATCCACGGTTGGGTTGTTGGGCCAGAATCTCCAAGGTAAATTAATACTGACCCTTTATCTCTCATCTGCCTTACTTTGAGGCCATGAATTATCAGTGTTAGCGACACGTCCATTAGTTTTCAAAATAAGGTTGTGTCGGTGACTCCCTAAATGCTGATTTTGTTTGAGAGTTGAGGCAAACTTCAGCGATGTTCAGCAACTGCTCGAGCGACATCTATCAATCGCCCAGGAGCCTTCGCCATTTTTATGTAGGCGGTGTTGATAAGGGTTTATATTACAACGTCGCCCTTCCTTTAATGGCACGTCTATAAAGGTTAACTCAGCACTTAGGCATCGCGCTTAATTAGGGTTTTCCGATCAAACTCCAATCGCCAATGGGGGAGTGTGGTACATTTGCGCGGGGATACTCGAGTCAACCCTCATATTTCACAATTGAATTCGCGGTGCGTTTTAAATGTCTTGTCATGTTTTGTTTTGAGAAGTATAGGACCTAAATGGGGCATTGACCATGTCAAAATGGAAACCACCTAAGGCTTAACAGCCAGTTTTACAGCAAAATTTGTCCAGCACTCGTTGTGGCGATCAGGTCCTCGGATTTCCGGTATCCACGATGCATTCTTTATCCCGGGAACTCTACCCTGTTGACAACAAGGGTAGACATGTACTCCGTACGATGAATATATTCGGATCACCAAGGTCTAAATCCGGCGTCAAACGGGAGGCGAAACATAGATATCGGAAGAGTTGAAATGACGAAAATCCGAACCTGATCAGAACGTTTGAACTACAGTCATCTGTTACCTAGATATTAGTACGCGTTTGCGGCAATATGGCTCGGAGTTCCGGCTGATGCCACGGCGTGATGCCAATCGGCAGCCCGCCGATATGTCCACGACTGACTGACTGACTGACTGACTGCGATGATATAGGGCAATTCATTCCAGCACCTCCCCATGAATGTTAGTGGCTACGCTTTCTTCTTTATAAGTAAGGGAAAGCGGAAATGAAGACCTTCAGCCCGATTTGCCCCCTTTTATTCTCTCACCCACCGTCGAAACGTGGATCCAGATCTAAACTACTTGTTCCTAGTTTCAACTTGCAGGCATTACCACCATTCGAGGTTTGAAATTGTCGAACAAGACATGCAAGATCCATAGGCCCTTCCTTTCGATTGCTATAATCGTTGAATATATTTGGGTCGACCAAACACCCAGTCCATTGCAAGAGTGCTAGCGCTCTAAGCAACAACATCCAAGAACCAATGGACAGCTACATGATAAGTTGTGATGATCGCGACAAATCGATACTTCCAAAATCTGGAATTTGAGCCATGTGGTCCATTTAAAGTTGTACCGCCCTCTTGAAACATCAAAAAAGCAAGTGGAATCCCCTCCCCACCTATTCTGCTACTCTCCAGTCTACTCGGTATAGTGGGACTTGCGTGTTCTACTGTGCCTAATGTTTTACTACTCCGGGGCCTCTTAAAACGCCAATAATGGATATCCATTCACTGTGTTTTCGGACATTCGATTACTGCGAGGTGGTCCGGGTGATGGTTGGGAAACAATGTTGCCGAAAAAGATATGGTCTTTTTCGGCAGGGCAAGTTTGAGCTTGGTCCCCCTATGCGAGGGGCCTATAAAAAGAGCTTAATGCTTCCAAAATTTCAACGCTGGGCGCTTTCGAATCTCGATCTAGGATCCACCAGCTAATAAGGTTTAATCCACTAAGTTACATTCTTATACTTCGGGCGATTAGTGTGGTGCGCAGCTCCACTCATGGAGGGTGGTGGCAGGAGTTTACCTGCTCAGTGGTTCTCCTTCCAGAAGGATTTGAGTGAATTATATTAATGGGCATATAGCTCACAACTTGGGTTCTTTCCTCTTCGTTCCTTTCCCCTCATTACATTCCTTTCTTACATCCTTCTTTTTGTTTGCATTCTATATTCTTGCTCATTGGCCTTTGTTCTCCTACCCTTCTTTAATTTCTGTACGGATATTCCATTCCTTACTATGCAGTTATCCTCAGTTCTATTGACGGCAGCCGGACTGCTCGCTCCCGTATACTCTAGCGCCATTATCTCCATCGGACGTCGCTCTGAGGGCCTCGATGTCAGCCTCGCCTCAACGGGAAACACCAAAGTCCAAGTTTCTGTGACGAACACTGGCTCCTCAGAAATTTCCATTCTTAGAGCGAACACACTCTTTGACGCATCTCCCACGAAAAAGTTCACTGTCTACAAAGAGGGTACGCTATATCATTTTCTTCTTTCAACATCATGAAACCATATTCTTACATCAAATGCGTTGCAGGCTCCCGAAAAGAAGTGCCCTTTAAAGGCGTTCACTTACGCCGCAGTCCCTCTGACCTAGCCAAAGACAACCTCCAACCTATTGGCCCCGGCCAAACTATCGACAAAGAATTCGACCTCGCGGAAACCCTCAATCTCTCAGAAAGTGGTACCTACATTGTCTCCGCCGACGGTGTCTTCCCAATTATCGACCCCAAATCATTCAGCATTGCTAGTGTCATCCCGTACGAATCCAACGAACTTAAAATAGAAGTAGACGGCAAACAGGTATCAGGCGTCCTCTCCACCCGCGCCAAAATACATGACCATCTCGCCCAGCGCGCCGATTTCAACAACGGCAACTGTACCGACCATCAAAAGGCCGTCATCGCCAGCGCACTGAAACGAGACTCCAGCATCGCCGGAGAAGCTTCCAACGCGGCTCTATCCGGCGACGTGCGAGTGTTCGAGCAATACTTTCGCACAACAGACCCCTCCATCCGCCAGCAAGTTTCCGACCGCTTCCACGCCATCTCTAACGAAGCCTGCAGCGCTGAGGGCGGGGTAGTCAAGTACCAGTGCGAAGATGAGATGGATGTCTGCCGCCCGGGCACGGTCGCCTATGCGCTTTTAGGATCGAATGTCGTTGTCAACTGTCCAATCTACTATTCGGTAACAGCGGTGTCGCAGGCGTGCGATGCGGGCGACCAGGCGCTGACTGTCATCCATGAGTTATCGCACATCGATGCCGTTTACTATCCCGCCACGACGGATCTTGCCTACGGTGAAGATGCGTCGATGGCGTTGAATGCTGATATGTCGATTCGGAACGCCGATAGTTATACCTTTTATGCCAATGGTGAGTTTCGTTGTTCAACTGTTTTATCAGCATTATTTTCTCTTTTTTCTCTTATCAGTTTTCTATGCTGACAACTACCTCCTTTTTTCCTTCTCTCCATTTAGCCGTACGACAAAACTGCAATCCTAGTTAAATGGAGCGCTGCCGCAATGCTAGGGCACACAACTTCAGGAAAGAGAGGGGCCCAAATCCACCTTGGTCGGGGGGTATTCCATCATATCTGCACGGCGGCCATACTCATCATGAGCTCAGACACTGCAAAAATGTATCAATGAACATGTATCTGTTTGCGAAAACCAAAAAATATCAGCGACGGGCGGGGCATGGCCTGTTCCCAAAAAAATGGAGGAAACAAAGAGTGCAGGGCATTTTCAATTTTGAATTTTGAATTTTTCTTTTTCTCCCCCTCCCCTTTTAAATGTTAGCATGCTCTCCCTTAGACATGTCCTATTCTTACTTGCATCTAGCAGGTTCCTAGGTATCAATGATATTCAGCACTGTTTATTCCATAGAACCACCCAAAGAGATAAATATTATTTTTAGAGGAAAATCACAGAATCATGATAAAACAGACGCACGCATATATAGAACTTGTTCTTCCTATTTTTCCACTGCCAATCAATACCCTTCTCTACATGCTGCTGGACAATCCATTCATATCTACATACAAACCTACCTTGGATCTTTACCATTCAAATCTCACTCCTAGCGCTTTGACGAGGAACGGAGGGCGCGGCCATAAAAAATAAAACATTATAGTTTATTCCTTTCCCCACAACTTTACTTGCTTTTTGCCCACTTGCAAAAGAAAACAAAAGAAAAGAAAGAAAAGGTAAGCAGAAATCAGAAATCTGTTGAATCAGGTGCCTCGTTAGTTAGCGTGAGGTAGATAGAAGAATATGATAGGTGAGCTGAATACGCGGAGAGTTAGGTACGTTGGTAGGTATTGAGGTAGTTGTAGCTGCGGGCACAGTGGTATGTATGATATGAATCTTTAATGAAGAGAGAACAAAAAGGGAAGGGGGGGGGGGAGGGGAGTAAGGAGAACAAAGGGGAGAAACTGAAGCTGAAAACAATTGAAAACTGACAAGAAAAAAATAAATAAACAAAGGAACACAAGTTGAAGAAATAGAAAATTAGAAAAGGGGAACAGTTTACACAGCATCACGTAAGAACGGGAAAAAGGTGAAAAGAAACCAAACGAACATGAAAACGAATAAAATAGAATAGCAAACAACCCAAACTCAACCATATCCATCTCGTCAGGTAACATCAAATCGCTCATCATTTAATCTCCCCCTTTCGCCTCCCCAGCGGGTGCAGACGCAGGCGTTGAGGTAGCAGGAGCGGGCGATTCCGTTCCCCCTGCACCACCCTTTCCAGCACCACCGCGCTCGCGATCCCCAGAACCTCCATATCCACCACGACCACCCCTTCCACCTCTCTCACCGCCACGTCCACCTCTGTCACTACCTCTTCCACCTCTCCCCCGACCACCGAACCCACCCCGTCCACGTCCCATCTCCATATCGCTCGAAGCACTACCACTCTGATACCCACTCCGTTGACCAACATTCGCGCCAGGTGCACCCCCAGCACCACCGCGATTACTAGCTTGCCACGTTCCAGCGTTGCCATCCCCGCGATTCATATCCCTTCGGCTCCCGCGATCCTCAAACATCTTCACGTTTGGTTTCCGATTTGGTCCTGGAGGGCTTGGTTTTTTATGTTCAGGTGGCTGCCGTTCCAAGGCACCTTTGGCTTCCTCGGGAGTGGAGAAAGTCACCACATGGTTAAATTTGCCCCATTTTTCTACCTTGAGGATCTTTGCTTTGTCTTCTTCGGGGAATAGATCGCGGATCGCTTGTTCGGAGTCCACGTTTGAGATAAAGAGGCCGCTGCTTGGTTTGCGTTCTTGAGGGGGTCCTGTCCTTGAATCATTCCTGGAATCCGTCCTGTCTCCGGCACCATGTGCCGTGCCGTTTGACTCGTTGGCTTTATCTGTCGAAGCTGCGGGAACATTGGCATTCGCTCCGGCAGCGGGTTGAGGGGTGGTAGGCTTATTGACTTTGTTGTTCGGAATTACGGGAGCTGGTGATGCGGTTGTTTTCGGAGGAATGGGGGCCGCGGGTTTTTGTGTAGCGGGAGCCTGGGCTGCCTGTTGATAGGTCGGTCCGGACGCACGGTTCGGTACTGGAGCCTGTCCGTATTGAGGAGCACCGCCAGTAGATCTTGGTTGTCCAGGAGCTCCAGGGGGCGCAGCACCGGTGCCGCCCGGCGCGCCGGGAAGAGGCGCCATGGTGGATGGCTGTTGGGCTATTGGCGGCACACTGGTTGGTTGCTTGCCGGTACGATGTGAAAAGTTGAAGCCCTGAGCGCGCATTTCCGTTCCAATACGGCCACCATCGATTTCCAGAACTAGATATCCGAAAGCAGCATCCGCCAGGTTGAAGTTCCACATGTTTTTGAACGCGCTTTCGTCAACCTGTCCGCCTGCATTGCTCGCTGCGACAGGGCCTCCGAAGGGGTTTCCGCCATTCGCGATGGTTGGCATCTTCTCAACTATATTTAGTGCATTGTCCAGTAGAGTTCTTTGGGCCTCGTTGGCATTGATGGCAGTCTCGACCTCCCCTTTCACTGTGTCCCACACATCGTTAAATGAGGCCTTCGAAGCCGCCAGTTTGCCACGGTAATGGTCAAGAGTAGGATTGACGCTAAATTCATTGTATGAACTGCCATATCTGAAATGCAATCCCGCCGATATGGAGAAATCAGCCTTCAGTGTGACAGAGAGTTGATTCAACATGCCCTCGCGAGCTGGTGAGGCATGCGTGACGAAAAGACGTGTCTCAGACGGATCATAAACGCGGTTTGCAGTATCAACCAATTCGCCCATCTGTAAGAGCGTTGTCCACATAGTTCCTTGCCCGCCTGCAATTGTTGTCTTTCCTTCTCCATTATCGAACAGTTTATGCATAACCACTGCACCTCCCAGACCAAGCAGGCGCAGTTTCACTCCGCCGATATCCAATAGTCTCGAGCTGGCTTCATCGATGATGTGTAGCTTGTCGACTTTATATTCACCAGACCTAAACTTCTCTAGTACCCTTACATCTTCGCAGGCGCCCCAAACAGTATATACGGGAACATCGAGTGTCAACTGCTTGTTGAGCAATAGAGGAAGCTCGGAGAGAGGGAGTTGCTCGGGGCTGAATCGCTGTTTAATGGATTGCTGGAGCGGAACAGAGGCGATGCTTTTCTTGTTGGACTCTGGAAGGAGGGGAGAGTACTGAACAACGTGTCTCAAGGTCCTATAATAGGTGCGCAAGTCACATTGGTTAGTTAGAAAATCTTCATCGAGGGTACACCCCGGTAAAAGAGAGAGAAATGTACTTTTCTGCAATCCTCTCAAGAGAGCTATCATCATAAAATCCAAAGTCGCCGGTATGGATAATATGGTCGGCGCGAGCTTGCTTGGCGAGTTCATTGAGTGATTTCAAGTTCCCTAATCATCGTTTGAAAGCAGTTTGTCAACCAGGTTCATCAACACATAGCAAATGGCAACAGTACTAAAAATGACAATAACGCTGTCTTCCCGCACAACCCAGCGAAAAATTTCATCTATGTAACAAGGACTAGAAATTGTATAAAGGGTCATCTCGATGAATAATTTGCTTACCTCGCACATCTGCAACGCAAAGCACCCGCACACCACCAGTCTGAATCACTCTGCCATTATTGGGGAGCAGCGCAGTAGCTCCGGGGGTGGGGCCGCTCGTCGAACCGTTAGGGAGATTATAGCCCGGGTTGTTGAAGGTGTGGGCGGGACGGGGCTATTATTTTTTTGCGCATTTCGCCCAAAGTTAGCGAAGGTCTCTTGGAAAACATCATTTCGCAAAATCAAAGTGCTGAAGGGGAGAGAGGAGAGTTATTAAGGTTGTGTTCGAAGTGAGGGATCACAGGGCGGCGGTTTCGTTTAGGCACGCCAATCTGAGTTTTGGGGTGAAAACTTACTGAAGCCATATGGATAGATGGACAGGGAAAGATAGATAGGTGGGTGGATGTTAATAGTTCAAATGGAAGGGAGGAGGGGAGAGCTGCTTTGTACGTCCTTTTCGTTTTCCTTAATTCCACGCTTTTCTGTGTATTTTGGGTTTGTTGTTTGCTTTCAGAAGTTGATTGGTATGTTTATTTCACGTCAGTCACTCCTTGGAAAGGATAGATTGACAGCTTAACAGTTTATAATGAGAACGAAAGCAAGAATGAAAAGAAAAGAAAAGGTGGAAGAAAATGCTAGAGCAAAAGCAAGACGAGAAAGAGAATATGCCAAGATCGATGAAAGCTCGGGATGGAGCGCCGAAAGTTTGTTTTGGGGGGGGAATTTCAGTTAGGTTTCCTTGGGGCGGGCGTCTATAAAACAGGACGGTGCTGCACTCTGCTGGCGAGACAACAAGGTATTGTATCGTGTAAGAGGGAAGTCTTTTGAAGCAGAAAGACAGGTAGGTTGGTTTGCGCGACGAGGGAGGTTGAAGAGAGAAGAAGACAACAACAACAGGGAAATATTAGAGGGTAGGGCGTATTTTGGGGGAGGACAATACGTTAGACGATTCGGAAGACAAAGAGGCTTCACGGACAAGACGGAGCGAAGAAGAAGCAGGGAGAGAGAGGGGAGTGGAGAAACGAGCTCGTATGTCGTAAGGTTGAGTCGAAGCAGAGCAGAAGAAAAAAGGGAGCCTCAAGTTGATATGGCGAAGGTTGGGATGCGTTTTCGGATCGGGGAAGGCGCCTGGTCACGTGGGAGAGCTATGTCAGCCGCTTCCTGTTCCCCTTTCCCAGATCTCTACGGAGTACATGCACCACAGCATTGAATGGGATGGGAATCATGGGATGGACTAGTTACCTGATACTAGCGTGTGGAGTTAGTAGTAAGGTAGCTACAGTTGAGAAACACAGTATGTGAAGTGCTGCACTGGCGCATACAAGCAGGACAGGTAAGCTACAGATGTACACAGAGGGATATTCATGCCATGTCATGTCCAGATGGCTAGTGTTAAGCCGCATTCATACAAACATCTTCATGAGAATTTCATTTCTTGACACCTTTGTGAACAGGACCTCATAGCAATAAGACTGTATTTTTGAAATATGCCCAATGTGATCAATGTTATCTGCAGTGTAGAAAAACAACATGTTGCTCAGATAAAGAATCGCAATCTGTATGAAGGGGGGTTAAGAACACAGGAAGAAAAACAGCAACATCACCAGCCAGGAGTATGTAGATATGCATAGACATATTATATGTCAGAAAGGAAAAGGCAAAAAGACATAAAGAAAAGAGAGGTGACTTCGTATGTACAGTACTGAAGGACAATAATAGTATATATAAAAGAATATTGGTTCGTGTCAGTTAACAGGTACTGCAATATTTCTTTCCTCGTTCCCTTTTTACCTTCTCACCATTTGCCATTTGCCATTCGCTAGTTGCCATTCATCTCAAATCAAATCAATTCATTCGCCGCAAGTATCCCTTCCTACACCCCGACTCGTTTCCCGCATGTAAATTTGTTCCTTTCAAAACAACAAAACCACCTGATAGCTCCATGAACGACAATTATGTATAACATGATATATACTATAAAACAGCCTCCCCTTCACTACTTTGCGCGGGACATGATGGCTTCCACATCATCGTGCTTAACCACAACACCACCCTCAGAACAGCGCGCTTTCGTACGGAGTTCACTACACAGGCTGTCAACGTCGATCTCACCGTTGCGGAACTTCTCCATCGATTGCAGGCGGTCCCTAGATTGCAAAGTGTTAGAGAGAGTCTAGATCATGAGGGAGCCAATTGAAGGGGAGAACAAAGAGTAAATACAACATACCAAATCTTGGTGCACGATAGCATTTGCGAGCGGTCTTCTGCCGGCACAACCTCCTCATCATGGTTCCCCTCGAGGATGCTGTCTACTTGTCTGAGCAGGTCATGTTTGGGGGGCGCCGTTGTTGAAGCGGTGGTATTAGCATGGCCGTTGTTCAACTCATTAAAGGTTTGTAGAGAGCTTCCAAATTCGGGGAACGGCAGCGCGTCGTTGAAGAAATTGCCAAAGTCCTGTGAGAGAACAGCGTCCTGGGGATCGCGGTAGTCACCGAACAAGACAGGGTCAAATTGGCCGCCGTTTTGCTGAGCGAGCCAGTCGATCCCTAATAGGCCATCTGCTAGGTAGTTGATATTGCCGTGATTGTTGCTACTGCTATTGCTAATGTTGTTGTTATGATCTGGAAGTTTGGGAGGACGATTAGAATCTGACAACGCAGCAGGAACTGGGTTCTCAGCGCAACCGCAGGCCCGGCCAAGCTTCTCGTAGAATGATTTCTCACCTTCTCCCCCCGCGTGGCTTGCGTTTAGTTCATTAATTGTGTTCAAACTGGATTCCGTCAGCTTCCCAGTAGGTGGTGAGTTCACGCTGGGTTCTGGTGATGTGCCGATGGACGAGAGATGGTGAGATTCTGAAGAGGCAGAGGGAGAAGCGGAATTTGAAGCGTTGGAGCTGCCATAATGCTGTGTTTGATAAGTTAAATAGTTGTTGGTGTTGGAATTGGCGCCAGACCCAGTACTAGTGTAGGATAACCCAGTGTTATTTCTCGACGGGCGGCCTGAATAAGTGTCAAATCCATTTAGGTTTTCTATACTAGCACTCTGGCTATTTCGCCCTTGTGAGCTGGGAGTGCCACTAGAATTCATACTGTCGGGCGTTGGCACAGAGTGAGGAGTGTTTCCAGGGTTAAAAGTCTGTTGCTGTGGTGCGAGGTGTGCGCTTTTGAAAAAGTTTCCGCTACTCTTGTTGGGACTTTTGTAATCCACTCCCGTAGTGGTCGGAGACGCAGTTAAATGCTTGGTGTGGTGAGATGGAGCTTTCGATAAACTTTGGCTAAACGTGTGGGAGCTCGGGAGATCGCCAAATTTGGGGAATTCAAAAGAGAAGTCGTTGCCACTATGATGGGAGCCATTCCTGTACTCCGAACCACGCATGCCAGAGCTCGTTGATGGCAACAAACTGGTCCCACTGTTTATCCATGACAAGCGTTTGCGATACACCTTGACTTCCACTTGGAGCTTTTCGACTTGAGCGCGAAGAAGTTCGTTTTCATTATTCGTTAATTTGGAAGTTTTCTCTAGTTCTTCCACTTTTGTTTCGAGATCTTTGAGGTGTTTTTCTTTGCGCTCCCGGAAAGCTCTTTGGGCAGCCCGATTTTGAGCCTTCCGTTTCTACCAAGGGGATAAGTGATTAGTACAACAGAGAGAAACATGCCCCAGCAAGAAAACACCCATATTTTGGGGAACGCATAAGATATAAACGCTAGGGAAAAGGAGGAACCCACAGTGGTAGGCTCTGACGTCAACGGCTTTCGGCCGGGTTTCTTAGCCGTTTTGTCATCAGTCTCCTTTCGTTTCTTTCCGCTTTCCTCCTCCTCGTTTCCGTCAATACTCTTTCTCTTCTCCCTCTGCTCATTATCTTCGCCATTTGGCGAAGGTCCAGGAAGATCACCGATCAAATCTTCATTGGGATCAAAATCCACGTCAAGGTCGAAACCTAAGAAGGGGCTTCCATCAAAACCTAGTTGTCCAAGGTCAAGGGGTTCCTCTGGTGGCGATTCAAACAAGTCCTGATTGGATACCCCTGTATTATCGAATGAATTATCTTGTGGTGACGATGTGTTGGGACGAGAGTCTTGCAAATTGAAATCGGATTGGGGGTTGTGGCGATGGTCGGGTTTGGTCATTTTGGAAGATTTATCGCCAGATGAAAGCGCTGCGAGAAGTAGGTCCTGTTGGTCAGGCGATAGATAAAGGCTACGCTCATAGAGGGAATCGAAATTAGACATCGCCAACGTATTCGTACAAGACGAGGTAGAAAAAAAAAGAGCGTAACAATAGTAATAGATCGGGAGTTAGAACAACCCAGAGGAGACGACGATAAAAAGTGAACAAATTAGGAGTAGAAAAATTGCAACGGTGATTTTTAAATTTCTTAATAAGAGGTTGGTATCGAGGAAACTGGAGCCGTCGATGGGTATAATATATTCTTAGATGGTTAGGTTATGACCACCCTGACCAAGGTGGAGAAGTATATATAAGGGAACAGAGTATCGTCTGGCACAATCGAACAAAGAATCTTGGCTCGATAACTGTGTACAATGTAGGCGTTCGAGGTGGAGAGTTCCTTGGGGTTCCTGTTAATGGAAAAGGCAACAAAGAAGTCTGGCGAGGTTTTTCCAGGAGGCCTATAAAGAAACGGTTTAAAGCGGTTCCCCGGCAAGTCCAACGCCAATTCTAACACCTTTTCCGAACTTTTTAGGTGTATCTTAACTCCCAAAACAGAAATTATACCTCGAGCCCCTGGAATAGAGAAAATAGGTGGTATATGAGGACAGAGGTGACTGAGGTCCTAGGGAAGAACAGCGGAGCGGAAGAGAGAGAGAGTCCAGGCGATACGGGGTATAGTCCTCAACAAGAATAAATCACGGGGAGGTTGGATAGGAAGATTGTAAAGCGAGATGAAGTAAATGAGAGATTGAAGGCAGTGAGAAGCCGCAGATCGGGGTTGTTTGCCCTATCTTTCTTTCCCAGCGGCCAGACGAGGGTCAAGGCAGACGAGGGTATGACGCAAGTAGGAATGACGGAAGCAGGGGCTTGATATGATCCCGCGGCTAGTATTGATGACAGGCAAGGCCAATGTCGAGGATGAGCGGATGAGACGGGATAAAACAGAGAGGTCGATTCACTGCGGTAGCTACTGGAAAGATTCGGGGAATGTTACTATGGCTTGTTTTGTAGTTGTGCCAGAAGAAAAAATGAAAAATAAAAAAAATGAGCGGGAGAATGCGATGGAAGGCAATGAGCTGAGATTGGCTGGTGAGGGGACGAATAGATGGCCTAACCAACGGCGGAGGGGTTTTGAGAAGGAGTGTGGCTAGAGGAGAGACGGGTTAGTTCAAGCAACTAAGGCAGATATTAGGTATGCGTTCGAGAGAGGAAGAGAGAGGTGCGCGATGGATGATGAGAAGGATGATGATGAGTGTGCGAGGAGAAAAAAGAGGAGAGGAGGAAAGAGGGCGAGTGGGCCAAGCGCGCGAGGAAGGATTGACGCGGCGTACGGTACCGTAGCAGCCGGAGGCCGTCGTACTTTGGCTGTAAAGCAGCACCGGAGCCCAGACCAAGCCGCCAGCACAAGCGCGGGCGTCCATTGGCCAATCGGCGTGGTTTGCGGGGCGAGAGCAGCAGGAGACAGAGCCGCTAGTCGATATTAAGTATTTGCCTGGCGCTGGTTTAGAAGAGGCGCTGGTTGATTATAAATCCAACCGTGGGGGCCATCTTCCTCCCCTTGTGGCTTTTTCGGGATGTCAGACGGCGGTATGTACAAATATTTAATAGTACGTACGGAGTACTCCGTACATGTGTACACATATCCCCATGTCGAGTATGTCACCGCTCGTATCACAAGCACAAGCTGATGCGCGGTTCTGAGTTTAAAAGAAGCGGCCTCCCACGGGTTGCATTGAACCTACGGTCGCATTGTTGGTGATTGCTCCTCATCTTCTTTCTCCCCCCTGGACTTCAGGCTTGCCCATATCAGTTCAGCTCAAACTCTCCGCGCAACTTGCAAAGTTGCAAGGAACCTTTTTGCCATCCCCCTCCCTGTTTCCGCGCCCTGAGAACTTTATCACGCCCAATCTTTCTGGTTGGCTCCCTCGGCTCCACCGACGTCAGCCTCCATCCCGCAATGACTCAACTGCCGGGCCACCCATCTCCGGATACAATTACCCCGAACTCCGACTCGACTCCAATTTTAAAATGTTCGCAGGTTATGTACAGTATCGTATCCTTGAAGAGGCCCGGTCGAGAAAATAAGAACCTTACTTATTAAATGCTGTCTAGCATGTTAAAGTTAGTTACCGTTCACCTAGGCCTCTCCAATCTCTCAGCGTACTATTTTCCCTTCTGTTTTTATCCTTTCTTTCTTCGTTGTTTTCACCCATTATTCCCCAAATGTTCCGGATTTGCAGAGGCCCACGGGCGCGATTTTCCACTGTGGTGCGATAAATTCGCGTCTTCTTCGCTCTTACGGCCGCAGTTATCACCGCCTAAACCCGAGCCCCGTGGTGTCGGTCTTTGTCCCCGAGCACGTCGCTCCAACAACCCAAGACAAAAGAAACGAGAGCTCTCCTTCCATTATTTCTTTCTTTTCTTTCCCCCAAGCCTAACGCCCATAACCTGGGTCCGAAGGTTGCATCCAACCAATTCCCAAACGGGACAAACGGGACAAACACAGCAAACTCCGAGCCGGCATGGGAAACAAACAAGCCAAACAGAGCAAACATGCTTAGACCACGCATGCTGGTTTGGTATTGGTACGGAATATGGAGTACTCGGTATAGGTTTGCAAAAGACATCTCTAATATCTGTGGCCGATGAGGAGACGGTTAATGGGAATATCAGTGCATCGTAACTTTTGGTTGTGTGCGGATGCACCTTGAACTTACTTAAAGCAGCCTAAAATGCCGTAGCCGCGATTTTCGAGTTGTTGGTTGACGACTGATAAAATGGCAATAATGACTCAAGCCGCGTTTTCCCCTCAGGAATTAAGGGGATGCTCTTTGTCTACAATCATTGACCCCTGGGACACTCTGCATGTGCGAGTGGAAACCCCTCTGGCACATTTCTTCCTGGGTTCATCGGATTCACTTGCGCAGGCATATGACATATAAATGACATATGGAACATGAACATGCGAGGGACCTGGACCATTCCAAATGAGGTCCGGATAATCGTTCCAATATAGCTGTGGGGAAAATGCTGCCGGAATAGGAGCCGACATCATCGTCTCACATATCTCTATCATTTGGCGAAGCAGACGATGGGTGCTTCACGATATTTCTCAAGCACATAATATTAAATAAGCAGTGAGGTGAGCATTAATTAGATCGTCAGTTGTCATAATACAGATGAGCTCACATATTATGGCTATTCATTCCAAAGTTGCATTAATTTCTAGCTTTATCTTGAGATTCTTTGAATGCGTATACACCGCGTGGTGTCAACTGTAAGACAATTCCTTTGTGTAAATATCCTCCGAGCAACTGAATTCATTGAAGATTCTGAAATATAACAACAGCCTAACTGCGTTATTCCACAATGATGAACATCTAACTGCAACTGAGCTATGTGTTCAGCGGCGAGGCTGTCAAGCACTTTTATCCCTTGGAAAGATATGGCCTTGTCCAAAGCTATGTGGGAGGGATGCGTGGAAAATTATAACCTGTGTGGTCCACTGGGGACTGGGCATTTATAGTTATCTAATTTTGATTGGTACATCCGCAAAAAATCATTCTCAGAATCAGAATCAAAGTCAGGTTCAGACTCATATGTTCAGTTCATGTTCCTCCTCATCACTGATAAGTTTCATGAGCTAAGTCTGATTTAGCTTAGCTTCTAGTACCACTCTTGAAGGGGGATGTTGATGGAACCTTTTGTTGGAGAGAAGTGGTGCTTGAATCAAGTGGTACCTTGCAAGTTGATATGGACTGCTTGGTTCTGAGCATGGAGAACAATACGCAGTAATGCATTATTGT
Source organism: Blastomyces gilchristii SLH14081 (assembly GCF_000003855.2). Taxonomy (NCBI): domain Eukaryota; kingdom Fungi; phylum Ascomycota; class Eurotiomycetes; order Onygenales; family Ajellomycetaceae; genus Blastomyces; species Blastomyces gilchristii. Next base: position 1,881,682 of record NW_003101680.1, on the reverse strand, counting down.
GAGAGCATCCAGGCCAGAAGAAGTTAGTCTACTCGGCTAACTACGTGGCCTCCGAACTTTCTTGTATAATACCTCTTTTTTTTTACCGAACTGACAGAGAGCCATTGACTCCCATCACTCCCATCATGGCGTACGATCGAGATGAATTCATCTGTCTTATGACAGATTACTACAACTTCTGTAGCTGTGTCTTCTGGGAGGCGGATACCCCTCTCGTGCAGGCTCCTGCTGGTGGCTGGCCTTCGATCACCCAGGAGACCTTTGGCCAGCCTCTAGAGGAGCGATACTTTGATCGACCTACTCTTCAACATGCCCTACGTTGACTATTCTGAAAACGGATTTGCGCCCCTCATCATGACTAACACGCCGATTCTCGACTACCGCCGTGAGAGCATACATAGAAAGATATCCGCGAGGGCGAGATTGAAGGCGTTGCTCCGTCATATACTGGGCAAGACCCGGCGATTCCACCTTCTTGCGCCGCCATCGCGATCAGCAGGGGCAGGAACGGTTATGATGTTATCCTGGATACCAACGACGGCTACATCTACTGGGGCGACCTGAACGGCCAGTATGATGAGGCGAATGAGTGGTGCCGGTATGGTTTCAATGTGTACGAACTTGCTGACTTTTTTGCACTCTGCAAGGAGCGGTACCGGAAGCTAAGCTGGATCGGCACTGGATTGTTGGACCTATCTGTGATGGGTAGAACATGGGCTGGGAATATGAGTCTGAACCTGACTCTTGGTCTGATTCTGGCGATGATTTTAGCCACGATAAGCTGGCTAGGAAGATGAAGAAGGCAGGCTGGCCTGGCGATGGGGAGGGGCGGTGCTGGAACCGGGCCAAGTTTGACATGCTTCTCAGCGGTGAGTATTGTCGTCTTTGCAGTGAGGGTTTTGAAACATCAGATGACAGTGAGTTCGCCTGGTTGAGTTTCTATTAGCCCCTACAAGGGTCGAGTCCGCACTCCTTATATCCATGCCACATGCTGGACGGTTGTTGCTCACGTCCTTGAACACCGGGACCCAATCGATAGATCGTGAGTGGCTGTCACGGTTTTGCAGGTATCTGGAGCATCTCACGTCGTGTCTTCCAACGATGAGGCATGTCAGTGAGCCTGTTTTCTCTCAGGAAGACCTGTGTCGCATCAGGGACTCTGATGCTGAGTTGTTTGCGGCACTACATGTGGAAGGCAATGTTGATGAACAAAGAAAGATTGGGCTGCATTCACCTGAGGATATTCTCCACTTGATCTATGGCCTTTTGGATTATAGTGACATGGAAAGCTTGCAGTACGCCAGAGGTGTTATTCCAAGCCCTGCATTCTGGTTCGAGCGCGGGCGCATGTACCGCGACTTTTAAGGACTCGAAACTTACAACGGGGACGAGGATGACCCGCGAGGTTGTGGGTCACATCCAACGCGCGCTTTGGAACATTCACCATCACCCCGACGAATTTCAACATGCTGTCAACTACAAGCTGTTGTGGAGAATGTGGAAAAAGTCTTTGCCTACATGTAGGATCATGTTTTGATAACGGGATTGGTCGCTTTTAATATGTTATGGCGAGGGAAAAAAAAAAAAAAAAAAAAAAAAAAAAACCTGCTTGCCTGCACCTATCGCAGGAGATTTCGCTTCGATTCCGTTGTGTTGAGACTAATTCTTTTTTTCTGTATGGGATTGTTTACCATCGATGGTACCACCACGGGATATCTTGGAAAAACTTTGATGAAGCTAGATTCTACGAGCCTGTGTGGGCTACGTCTCGTCGCGCTAGGCACAGACAATTTTCAGACGGTTCAATGCAAGCTACACGGTGCTTGGAATTCCTGTTGGTATGGGATGTCAGGGTGTTTCGTCCCCAGCGCAATGAGCTGGAATGGGATGCAGATGCAGTCATAGCATTTATATGCTGTTGGAAGTGCTTGGGACCCATTAAAAGAAGGCTTAGTTGAACCTTGTGCATATTTTGATCCGAAAATTTGGTTTCTTCAAGTTATTAGTTGATTTACTTGAGGGTTATTGTACCTGAAGCCTCAATTGTTCAAAAGCCTTGCATGACAATGCTGACCATTGACTACTCAACAAGCATAGGCTCCCGCCGGCCTTAATCTCTACCTAATTTTTCTCTATCTACCTCGCCGCACCCTAGGCCCAATAAACGATCATTCGATACATGATCCCAATTACTCGGAAATGACCTTCACCCAGACCGAGAAGACCCCTTTCAAGTCAAACACAATGTGCTCTGAGTTCCTTCTCAGTCCACTCCCACAGCTCCCGCGCCAGTTGATCATCCTTCCCATCATCACTTACTTTCCCCTTAACCCCAATAGGCTCATAGTACTCTCCACTCCGGACATCCTTCGAAACAGACGCCCAAAGCTGGTTCCTGACTCCCCGATCAACAGGCGTCAACAACCTGCTCCCGACTCTAACCAACATTCTTATAATTGCTGCTGAGCCTGTTGCCCCTTCCATCAGTTGCGTTCGTACCACGCCTGGGTGGATAGCTGCAACGGTGAACTGCGGATACAACTTCGCTAGTTGTCTTGCCCACAGAACGTTCGCAAGCTTACTTTGAAAGTAGCATGTGTACGCTCCCAGTTTTTCACCTGTGGTCTGGAGAGACTCAAAGTTGAAGCAGCCTTTGGGGAGATGTGTATGGCCATGGGAAGATAGGCTCACGACTCGCACGTCTCCTCCGTTTGGAGTGTTACTGCCGCTTTCAGCCGTTTTGATCAGGAGTGGAAGAAGTAGTTTCGTCAAAAGTGCGTGGCCCATGTGATTTGTGCCGAATTGGATTTCGTAACCGTCCTTTGTGAGGCCCGGGGGGACGGCCATGATGCCCGCGTTGAGCATGAGGATGTCAAGGCGGTCGGATTCTGCAAGAACGATCTTTGCTGCATTTTTTATCGATTCGAAAGAGGAGAGGTCTAGTTCCAGGATACTAATGGTTGTTTTACATGCTTCGGGCAGTTGCTGTTTGATGTCGTCGATGGCTTGTTGCGCCTTTTGGACATTGCGCGCCGCCAGCCAGATACGACTGGGGTTGTGTTTTGCGAATTCGAGCACGGATTGCTTTCCGAGGCCGTTGTTTCCTCCTGTTATGAGGATTACTTTGTTGTTGAGCGGTGGGATATCCTTTACAGGATCAAAGGTATTGCCGTAGGACATGGTGAGAATGGAGAGGGGCCTGGTATATATACTAAGTATCGAGTTTTGTTCCTGATATTGCATGTAGCAGATTATCCGTGAGTTGATCGACGGGGTCAAGGGCGACTTATATAGACTTTTCTATCCACCTAATCCTCGGGACGAAACGGGTAGTATCCAGGCGCCGATGATCAAGAGTCGTAGTTTTTATCCAATGTATTCAGAGATGTTTTGCAGTCACATCTGTCCAGATCAACCATTCCCAAATCGGAATACAATCTATTCTTGGCACGGGCGCAGCAATTTGCGTGCCTCATCCCCAAGCGGAAAAAAAAAACAATATTTCAACCCGCATCGACGCGACGGATCTCGAACGATCAGGCTCAAAACAATGGCATCAGCGGGACAAAATTGTATTCCGTTTATCGTTAGCACGACTCTCGACAAGCCAGACTCAAAGACACGCAAATTAATCCGCAGCCATGTCATGCGCGGGAAGAACACACGCAAGTCCAGACGGAACAGAGAGTCGCTTCGAAATCTAGAATCTGAAGACGATGATGAGTTGGCATGTGTCCTCGCGACACCACGAATGATTGCGTCGGAGCTATCCCTTTTCAGTTACGGGGTTGAGCTCAAACCATATATGCTTGATCTCATTTATCGGGGTAAGGAATAATATCCCGAGTGCGTCCGTTTTAGGTCTATTGAACGCAGTTCGCTAATTTGCCATGGAAGCGTTTACCGTCGTTAAGCCATCAACTTACACCTTGCAGGCGATCACTGCCAGTGGGGCGAGGGACGATCTGTTTCGCTTCTCCAATCTGGCTCAAGACCCAGGAATGTTGCACTCGATGCTGTTTGTTGCACAGGCTTTCTATGACTTGTCACTGGGGACTTCGTACGGCAGGGTTGCAACGTTCCATATGACAAGGGCCATCGTATATCTCCAGCAACGTATAAACAACAGAAAGGAGGCGACAAAACTCACCACAATGGCTGTTGTGACATCGCTGGCGATTGCGGCAATAATGACAGGAGATATCGAGGCTGCGCAGAAACATATGGATGGCCTGTATCTAATGTTTGAGCTGCGTGGGGGCGTCGGTTCGCTGGCAGAAGGGAACATGATCGTTCACAAGGCGCAAATGTTAGTACAAACTTCTTTTTGCCTGTTGCAAGGATGTAACTTATTTGGAAGTTGTGTAGGATCGACCTCGGACTTGCAATGGGAACAGGAAGCACGCCACGCTTCATCCAGGGAGAGGTCTCTTGGAGCCCTCAGATTGCACGAGGAAGCACCACGACAAGGTTCCCAGAACTAGGGACAATTCACTCACAACTAGACCCAAAACTCCTGAACATCTGGGCTGATATTCGGGAATTCTCCAGAGCGGCGAACAAGGCGGATGAGACCGGTGTGAAGATGAGCAAGAGCCTCGTTTCTCAATTTAGCACATCGATTCCGTACCGGCTTCTTCATCTTCAATTCGACCCTCTTTCACTTCCGGAGTTGCTGAGGCTATGCATGCTAGCCTATGTCAAGAATCTTTTGGTCAAAATTCGGAGTGTTGGGAGGAAGATGGCGTCCCTAGCGAACAAACTGGAAGTGGCTCTGCGTGCACAGCAATTCTTCCCAGAGACTTCTTGTGAAATGGCCGAGTTACTCCTTTGGAGTACGTTCGTGGCAGCCATATCCATATTTGATAATTTCGATGCAGGGTGGTTGCAAGTTCTAATGGTGCAAACTATTTCCACGCTTGGCCTTGGGACTTGGACTGAGGTTCGAGGGGTGGTCAAGCGGTTCTTGTGGATAGACATGATCTTTGATCAGCCAGGAATGCAGGTATTTGAGTGGATATCCAGGGGATCCTTGACTCCTTGAAAATCCATCCAAGTTCGCTAGGAGTTAAAACTTGAACTAGTTGAGAGATCTTGGGTGAGCGGCTTCTCCGTACTTATTTAGGTACCTATTTAGCTTATGCCTTCAGTTTGTGACACATCGCACAGGGCTAATTTAGCAGACTTCACAATATTCCTGGACTGTGAAAGCTGAAGCCCCGTGCTACGTCTGTTCGACCCTCACAAAGGGGCGATATTGAAAGCGACAGGTAAATGAGCCAAAAAAGGATCAGTACCAAGCTTCAACCCACTTTCGGGAGCGATGGGACGAACGGAGTCAATTCTTCAACCAGGATAGACGTCCGAAAGAACGCCAGGATGTGTGGCCTCCAATTGATGAAGCATTTGAGGAATGTGAGCGGAAGTATTGAAGCATTGAGTAGGTAAGTTTGATTGGGAGGTAACAGTTGCTCCTCTAGAATTGATGTATCAAATGCTGGCATTCCAGCCAGAAGAGTGACCACCAGTCAAAGAGAGGTTCTCAAGTCAGAGTGAATGATCAAGTGGGTGTTGCGTGATTTCAAGCACAGTTTGCACATAGACCAAGCTCTCCAGGGCCGGGAAAAAAAAAAGGCTCAACAATGCAAATAGTAGTATTATTAGTATTCATGTCTAGAAATCTATATAACAGGCTGAAAGAGCAAGAATCTAGTAATACTTCTATCAACTTATTTTTAATAAGTCAATCTCTATTAGTTTACAAAGTGAACTATGTAGTTATCAATTGACATCTTGCTGAATTATTTAAATAATTACAACTGATTATCAGCTGCAGTGTTGAAAAAAAATAATTAAATGATTACAGATTAGATTAATTATTAACTATAATATTAAAAGAAAATAAAGAAGTTAATTAAATCAATTATTAATTAACTGAATTTTATTATTTATAACTCAGATTAATTATCAGTATTATATTTTTTTAAAGTGAAAAAAATATAAATAAGTCAATTAAATTAATTATTAACTGTAGTATTAAAAGAAAGTAAAGAAGTGTTATACTCTCAGCCGTGTCAAGACCTCATTGCGGTTTCACACAGCTTATTACTTTCATACAGATAATTTCATTCATTCTACAGACTATTCAAACCAGTTTTCAATCACTTTATAACATTATTCAGATATATCATAGAAAGATCTGATTAATAAATATAAGAACCTCACTTCTATACAAGGTCAGTAGATTACTCTTTCTTAATAGTGAGATATCACTGAGATATCACTTCAGCTATTCTTACTCATGAAATGAGAGAAGAGTATTTACTCATTATCTATATAAAATAACTAGATACTGACTTCTTATTAAAAAAGTCAGTAATTTATTTTTCTTCTACTGAAATATATATAAGAGTTACTATATTTCTTATATAATCTTCTTAGTATACTAAGTATTATATCTGTGATATTCTTATAATAACTCTGTAACTTATAAGCTCACTATTTAAGTAAAATAGTTAAGCTTATTTATATAGTTTTCTTAATAACTATTTCTATATAATATCACTGACTAGTTACTACTTCAGTTTTATTATATTACAATTTAAATTACTTAATCTGATTATAAATTTAAATTAGTTAAGCTCTATTAACAGACTGATATAATTTTATATATCTATACTGAGATTAATCTAATCTTACTTTCTGAGAGAAACTTTATATTATTCTCTAGAGTGTATATATCTCTACTTTAATAGAAGTCTGAGATTTCTAAACTCACTGTATACTTTAATATAAGCTCTTTAATCACTCTATTACTGTCATAGTCTTTATACATCTATATCTATTATAAAGATAGAGAGATTAAGATTAGAGATTCTCTGAGTTATAAGAAAAATATATTATTTAAATTTCACAGCTTTATCTATACTTTTGAATGAAAATTTCATCTTAATCTAAGTCAGTTTAATACTTATAAGATATAAGTAATATATATTATTAATCTTCTTAAAGATATCTCTGTGACTACTTGAATTATTAAGAAGAGAGAGCTTGAGTGTATTAATACTACTATAACTTAAGAAGAATTCAAAGACTTTCTACTGAATTAAATTAAAGATTATTATAACTATAACTTTATAGCAGTACAGCAGTTTAACTTATTATATTAATAAAATAATAAGAATTCTTCTGATTTTAATATAAGATTTAAAGAATATTAAAAGAAATTGACTGATAATTTGAATTAATTAAAAATACAGCTTTATCTTATAAAGCTGACTTATAAAATATAAATAATAATATCATAGTATCAGAGTTTATTAATTAATTATACTAAGCTTATTAACTTGATTTTCTGAATCTATTTAAATAATTAATACTCTGAGAAAAAGATTAATAAAATCTCTTTTAAGTAATTAATAATAGAATCTAAACAGTGCTATAACAGCTTTAGTATAGAGAAAGTAAAGAAGAATTTCAAGTATTCTGATTTTTTACTCACTGTAAAGAAATATTAAAAAAGATTTAATAAAGATCTTTATTTTAACTGCAGAGCTGATAATCACTATACTAGTAATTATAAGAAATTAAAGAAGAGAAGAAACTGAGAAAATATCTTTTTAAAGTTGATTTCTCTTCTAACAAATGTATTTATAAAAGATAAAGAAGAGAAAGAAATAAAGAATTAATAATTCTTATATTTCTGAGTTTATATTACAATTATAATATATATCTTAAATAAGAAGATATTAGTAAGATATCTACTTAACTTCAGAGTAAATATTAACTTCATATTCTATTTCTTTTCTTTAATAAAGAATTGAAAGAAGATAGATCTATCAGATTATATAAAATTTACTAATAGAATAAAGTATTACTATTTTAATATAATTTAAGTAAAATATATAATTACAGACTAGAAAAGAGAAATAGTTAAGTGAACACTGAGTTCTCAGATAGAAGCTTGCTTATCAGTCACTTTAATTCTGTAATAAGATTTTATAAGAGAATATCAGTGAAAGATCTGAGAGTTCTGACACTCAGATGTATAAGATATTCATATAATTACACTTCTTCAGATTTCATAGATATCATATATCTGATAAATGATATAATTATGTCTAATGATGATATGAGAGAACTCTTAAATATAAGTATAGACATGATATTACAGTGACTCTGAGTAATGTTAAAATTATAACAGTAATAGATAGCTGATATGCATGTAACTTAACAACTTTAATATAAGAAAATTCAATGATTAACTTAATAAGAAACTCATACAATTTCAACATCTATAGAATTGAATATAAAAGTACTGAAAGAATGTTTAGATACTCTTATATATTTCAATACTTTCAATCTCACTCTCTACTCATTATAAAGAATGAAAATGCTTATAAAACTAAGTATAGATGAAGATATCATCAGTTTACTAATCAATCAAGATTAGTATATTAATAAATAATTGAAGAATTACATGAAATAGAAGTTTCATTGATGAATAAAAGCATGTGAATCAGTATTGTAAATATCTGATAATATTATCAAATATCTTGATATTCTGTTCTGAGATACTGCTATATAATAGAAAGTGTTAAATTAATTATAGAGTATCTGACAGAGAAATACTTCTCTTATAATATTTATCCCTGACTTTGATATTAAAATCTTAGAAGCAGATAATTAATCTTGAGAGAATTAAATGAAGATTAGTATACTTAAGAAGACATTAACTTTTAAACTCTTATAGACTCTTATAAGTGTAAACAAAGACTTAACTTATGAAGACTTCTGCATACAGCTTCAGATATTGAACAATCATCTTATCAAGCTCAAGAGTATATAAAACAGTGACAGAAGATGTTACATCTCAGTCACTTATACACTCACACTGAAGAGAAGTAACAGCAATGATACAGATATTATAGACTGAATAGATTCAAATATCTATATATAAGCAAGAGTTTCTACTGTTTGAACAGACTTTTAAGTCTCTGAGATCACTTTCAAAGAAGTCACTGATTGATGTTAATATAAAGTATACATTAACTGTAACTGATCAGAACATATTACTTTCAACTGTTAATTAATCTATATATCTTCTCAATTGAGAGAAAGATCAGTGTCTTCTTATTTAAAGAATGAATTAGTGTCTGTTCACATCAATCACACTGTAGTAAAGAAAGATTTAGAAAATAACTATAAGAATACTCTGATGAAACAGAGAAAAGATTAGCTTCTGTTCAAATTTATAAATAGAAGCTTGAAGAGATCAGATGATAATAATTTAAAGAGAAAATGATAATAAATGCAATTCTTATATCTACTGTAATTGATAATATGTATAATATGAAAGTCATGATAGACAGTGATCTATGTTACTATACAATGATAAAATCTTCAGTTATAAGATATTATAATCTTCAGTGTATTTTCTTATTAAAATTTTAACTTCTTACAGAATTTGATAGTTTAAAAGATATCTATATTCATTATATAATGAAACTAAACATAGATGTGAAAGAACATTATTATAAAGATGTCTATGTATATGAAGTTAATAATCTTGATTATAATCTTATATTAGAACTTATCTCACTATCTGAATAAGACATCTTATTAAATGCTTAAAATAGAAGCTTGATATTTCTTAATAATGATAGAATTTATGAAGATGATATTCACAAGACTATGAATCTTACACAGATCTCTGTCAATGCTTATAAAATACTCTGAAAACAAAGTTATTATCAAAACTGCTGACAGAGTCACTGATAAGATTACTGATAGCAGAATTATATATCAATCTATTTCATCAGTCTGACTAATATTAAAAAGACTCTAGAAAAGTTATTCTGTATTATAATAATAGATTCTTGTATAAAAATCTCTTAATAATATCATGAATATCTAGATGTTGTAAGAGGCCTACGCCGAATAGATCAGTATAATATTGATAGGTCTTATATAACAAAGAGAAAAATGTTAGAGAAGGAAAGAAAGAAAAAGTGTGAGAATCAGTAATTGAAGTGAATATTTATATGTGTATGTGGTGATGTACACGGTGGTGCTTCAGAGTGGAAGAATATACACACATTTGTAGCAGCTGAGAATCGGTAATTGAAACATACACATTCATGACAGCTGAGGATCAGTGATCAGAAATGAGGTGATAGAAATCTATGAAGTGTACAGAATAGTCTATATGATTGATCAGGTGCACCCTGTCACATTAGTCCTCTCTTTTCAGAAGCAGTTTTCATCAGTCAAGGATTATCATTTCAGATAACACAGAACTCAGAGTTCAGGTTAATTAATTATAGTCAACTCATTTCATAAGATATTATTGACTGTGACTGTGTGATCTCTTATCAAGAATATCTTCAATCTCTCACTCAAGCTTATTATCTTCTTCTATGATTCCTGGCAGTTGTCAGTTGAAAGTTAGTTGAGAAGAAAACAGATCAGTGACAGTACAGCAGAGTAAGCTTATATAAAAGATATTATAAATCTCTGATGATGTGTCAAGATAATAGTTATAACTATCTAGAACTTCTATCACTTTATACTTAGTATGACAGTCATCTAGTGTATGAGATGAATGTGTGATTTGTATATTCTTAAGATTTAATCATACTAGATCTTCTATCTTATATTATTCAGTGAGATCTCAGTGAACATTGATTTGATTCTCTTGATCTTGTTTCACAGTTGTCATGAAGATCTCTGCTCAATCACAGATATCTTGAAGTTTCATTACTATATTATCAGTGATCTGAATTGAACTGCAGGGATTCAGTGTGAACTGTGTGATCTCTAGAAGATTCAACATCTTCATGTGATAACTATGTGTAAGAAAGAACAAGCTTATATCTGTTGAAACAGTATCTTGTTCATTGATAGCAATCTCTGTGTGTAGAAGCAGATTATGTCAATTATCTTATAAGTGATTGCAGAACTTACAGAGATAGTTCTTTACAGTCTGAATTATTCATTCTGATACATCATCAGTCTCAGAGTGATAGACAGTTGATAGATAGCATATAATCTTGAGAACTTGATAGATTCTTGTTTAGAGAGTGCTTATGAATTGACAGCTCTGATTCAATACTATAGATCTCAGTAATTCATATATCTGATAGAACAGACTTCTTAGAAAAGCTTCAGTAACTTGTTCAGTATTCATCTTATCACAGAGTTTTAATATAACACTCTTACTTAATCAGTTTATAATGATCAGAATATTTCTACAGTTCTTACTCTCAGAAAGATTAACAGTGAAGTCAATTATTACATCTTATCAGATTCTATCAGAGATATTAAGCAGTTTTAGCAGACCTTTTCTACAGTTCTTTCATAAGATGATGAAGAAATAACAGTTACAGTTTCAGATAAAATGTCTGATGCTGTTTAATATCTTGAGTCAGTAGAACTTCTGAGAGATTATTTGATACAGTTATTTACAACCTGAATGACTGATTATATACAAATCATACATCTCTTGCATTATCTGAGTGTGTAAGAGTTCAGAGTAGAGAACTCAATGTTGCTTATAAAACTGTAGAGTGTTATTATCATTAATTAAGTATTCTGAGATGTTGATTCTTATACATAGTTCTGGGAGAAATCAGAGTGCTTCTTGATATACTGCTTCAGTAAGTGTTTAAAGAAGTTCATTAGTTTAAGCTGTTATATGTCATAATTCATTCAGTGTAGATTTGAAAGAAGTCAAGATATTAGTATCAGTGTCAGTGTCAGTCTGAAGAGAAGATGTTCTAATCAGAGAAGTATGTATAGTATCATGAGTTGTTTTATCTTGATTAACTAGTATCTTTGAATTCAAGAGCTGATGCTCTTGATTCATTCAGTGAGTATCTATTATATTGAATGATATATCTTACTCTTATTATAAGAGAGCATCTGTTATCAAGTTCTAGCTGTCAGAACAGTAGTGTATTATAAAATAAAAGCAGCTTAAGAACTCAGATTATTATATCTGTTATTCAGTGAGTTTACAGATAGTTATGAAGTATTTAAGATTCTTATAATCTATGACTATCTTAAATTTGAACATACTTCAGAGTTCAGAGTCTCATTCTTCTAAACAGTATATAATTGTAAGAAGTTTCTTATCATAGATCTCATAATTACATTCAGCAGAACTCAGTTTCTTAGACATGAAAACACATAATTATAGAACATCTTCATCATCATATTATAATATCACTCTCTCTATTATATAGTCAGAGAAATCAGCTTCAACAACTATTTTATAATCAGAATTGAATATTATCAGTAGAGAGATATTAATGAATATCTTCTTTATCTATATAAATACAGCTTCAGTGTCTGCTGATCATTGAAATACTGCATCTTTCTTAGTGAGTTCTGTAAGTGATCTCACAATATCTGAGAAGTTTCATATAAATCACTGATAGAAGTTAGTAAATCTGATAAAGCTTCATATATCTTTCACAGTGTGTGAAGCCTCTCATTCAAGAATAGCAGAGATCTTCTCAGAATTCATTCAGATTCTCTTATCAGCTTCTATGATGAAATCTAAGTATTTAGTACTCTTGACTTTGAAATCACACTTGTCAATATCAATTGATAGTTCTGCTTCTTATAGTCATTGTAATATTCTTTGTATATACTCTTGATATTTCTTTCTGAATTCATCAGTGAAGATGAGAATATCATCTATATAAGCAGATACAAATTTATTAAGAAAGTCTCAGAGTGCTCAGTTAATATACTTCTGAAATATACTAAGAGCATTAATCAGTTCAAAGAGTGTGACTACTCATTTAAAGAGATTATATCATGTTCAGAATACTATAAGTTACTCATCTTCTTCAGCAATGTGAATCTTATGAAATGTGATGATAACATCTAACTTTGTAAATCATTGAGCTTGTTCAATATGAGCTAGAGTTTCATTGATAAGAGATAAAGAATAATGATCTTTCTTTGTTAATCTGTTCAATTCTTGATAATTCATACAGAATCAGAGTTCTTTATCTGATTTCTTTATAAAGAGAATAGAGACTGCAGTGAAAGAGTTACTAATATATATGAATTCTTTATTCAATAGATCATTGAGTGTCTTTCAAAGAAGAAGAAGTTCATCTTGAGATATATTATAAAGAGAGTCTCATGACAGTTCAGAGTTCTTACTGTTCTTTTTCTCTAACTTGATACTATGATTCACTTCAGAACCTTATAAGAAGAGTATATTTATAATATTATCTTATCAGAAGATATCTAGATATTCATGATATTATTGAGAAAGTTTTGTATAAGAATCTGTTATTATAATATAAGATAACTTTTCTAGAGCCTTTTTAATATTAGTCAGACTGATAGAATAGATTGACATATGATTCTACTGTTAATGAACTTATCAGTGACTCTGTCAGTGATTTTGATAATGACTTCTTTTTCAGAGTATTTCATAAGTATTAACAGAGATCTGTGTAAGATTCATAGTCTTATGAATATCATCTTTATGAATTCTGTCATTATTAGAAAATATCAAGCTTCTGTTTCAAGTATTTAGTAAGATGCCTTGTTCAGATAGTCAGACAAGTTCTAATATAAGATTATAGTCAAGATTATTAACTTCATATATATAGACATCTTCATATTAATATTCTCTTATATCTATGTTCAGTTTTATCATATAACAGATACAAACATTCTTCAGATCATTAAATTCTGCAAGAAGTCAGAGTTTTGATAAAGAGATACACTGAAGATTATAACATTTTATAACTGAAGATTTTATCATTATATAGTAACATAGATCACTGTAGACTGACCGTGTGACCGTGTCTGAGACCAGGACCAGATTTTTTGATAGTTTCATTACCAATTCGACTGATCCCATTACACAGTTTTAACATTAAATAGTAGTCCCATACTGTCCCAGTGAGACTTACTGTCTACTCTTGTCACATTTTCCAAATGAGATCATGATTTCCACTTCTCAATTTAAATTATTTTTATTGCTTTAAATGACTTTAAATCTCATTTGAGTGTTATCAAAAAGCGTTACATTTTAAAAAATTAAAAATAGTCTAAAAAAAACCTTAAAATGTCTAAAAATAGTAACTTTATACCAAGAATGGGACTAAATGAGACCAAATGGGACCACTTTCTCATTTTTTTCAAGTCATGGTTTCATTTTAAGATCTGATATATAGTCACTTTACATGTTTTTTTAATAGCCAGTCCCAGCGGGATTCACGCCAAGAAATGTATGGGACCAGACCAAATGAGACCAAACATGAAATTCATGGTCCCAGCGGCCAGTCTAGATCACTGTCTATCATGACTTTCATATTATATATATTATCAACTACAGTAGATATAAGAATCACATTCATTATTATTTTCTCTTCAAATTATTGTCATCTAACCTCTTCAAGCTTCTGTTTATAAATTTGAACAGAAGCTAATCTTTTTCCTGTTTCACTGAGACATTCTTATAGTTATCTTTTAAATCTTTCTTCACTGCAATGTGATTGATGCAGACAGATACTGATTCATCTTTTGAATAAGAAGATATCAATCTTTCTCTTGATTAAGAAGATACATAGGTTGATCAGCAGTTGAAAGCAATGTGCTCTGATTAATTACAGTTAATGTATACTTCTTATTAACATCAATCAGTGACTTCTTTGAGAGTGATATCAGAAACTCAGAAGCCTGTTCAGACAGCAGAGATTCTTACTTATATATAGATATTTAAGTCTACTCAATTTATAATATCTGCATTATTGTTATTCTTTGATATGAGTGTATAAGTTACTGAGATATAATATCTTCTATCACTATTCTGTATACTCTTGAGCTTGATAAGATAATCATTCAATATTCAAAGCTATGTGCAGAAGTCTTTATAAGTCTGATCTTTGTCTATACTTATAAGAGTCTGTAAGAGTTTGAAAGTTAATGTCTTCTTAAGTATACTAATCTTTATTCAATTCTTTCAAGATTGATCTTCTGCTTCTAGAATTTTAATATTGAAGTTAGAAATAAATGTTATAAGAGAAGTGTTTCTCTGTCAGATACTCTGTAATCAATCTAATACTTTCTATTATATAATAGTGTCTTGAAACAGAATATCAAGATGTTTGATGATATTATCAGATGTTTATAACACTGATTTGTATACTTTCATTCATGAATAAAACTTCTGTTTCATATAATTCTTCAATCATTCATTGATATATTAATCTTGATTAATTAGTGAACTGATGATATCTTCATCTACACTCAGTTTCATAAGCATTTTCATTCTTCATGATGAGTAGAGAGTGAGATCAGAAGTATTGAAATATGCAGAAGTATCTAAGCATTCTTTTCAGCACTTTTGTATTCAATTCTATAGATGTTGAAATTGTCTGAGTTTCTTATTATGATAATCATTGAATCTCTTCATATTGATATTATTGAGTTACATGTATATCAGCTATTTATTGCTATTGTAATTTCAACATTACTTGAAGTTACTGTGATATCACTTCTATACTCACATTCAAGAGTTCTCTCATATTATCATTAGACATGATTATTGATCATTAGATGTGTAATTGTATAAATATCTTATATATCTGAGTGTCAGAACTCTCAGATCTTTCACTGATATTCTCTTATAAAATCTTACTCTCTTTATAAGATCTTGTTACAGAGTTAGAGTTAGACTGACCGTGTGACCGTGTCTGAGACCAGGACCAAACTTTACAGTTGTCACATTGCCTAAAAGCATTACTCCTGGTCATGGTTTGTGTTCATCACATTGATTTCAAATCCCGTTATTTTAAATATTAAAGATTTCAGATTCACTTTTCAAATAAAAATCTAGTCTCAGATAAAGAATATGTTTGAATTCTTAGTCACATTTTCATTCTGATCTCATTATTGAAAATGGCATTAAATGAGATCATGAAATCATTTCTCACTTACATAATATCATAACATAGTGCTCATTTGTTGAAAATTCAATAGAGAGTATTATCAAATATCATTACTTTTCTGAACACAGATCATAATCAATATCATTTTAATTAAAAAAAAAAATGTACAATACAAAAAATAATAAAAAAACAAACAATAAAATAATAAGAAAAAATCACAATAAAAAAAAAAAAAAAAAAAAAAAGAGAAAGAAAAAAAGAAGAGAAAGAAAAAAAGAGACAGAAAGAGAAAGAAAAATAAAAAAAAAAAAAGAAAAGAAAAAGAAAAAAATAAAAAACAAAAATAAAAAAAAATCAAGATTGCAGGGCTGCAGCACTCTCAAAATACTCACTTCTCAGAGTCTTTGCAATGTTCATCATCAATCATGTATTTCTCACAGTGAGAATAACACAGCTGTGATGAGTCATTGTCTTAACATCATCTAATAAATAATCAGTATATATCTATATAAATGTGAATAATTAGAAAACATACACTCAAAAAGTGTGGCCAGGGTGGACTCTGCTGCCACTTGAATGACATCAAGAGCAGAATACTGAAATCAATGATTTCTCTCATTGATTTCACAGACAAGGCATGTGAAGATGATCTTGAGAAATATAAGATTCTCAGACTTCTGGTAGAAACAGATCTCATAAAGAGACTCTATTTTCATCATATCAGAGACTGAGTATTATCAAAAAGCATTACTTCAATGCACATGCACTTACTGCAGCAATTCATTCTCTATGCACATGACTGAGAGTTGCAGCTTTTTCATGCTGCACAGCTCTCTCTGAGATGCTGCTACTGGTTTGCAACTCACACAGTCTCTCAGTCCAGCACACACTGCGCATATGCAGCCCTGTGTGCTGGGGCCATGTTAGTCATTATGACCTGGCGTGGTACTTGCTTTTCACGGGCCATGTTTTATTTGATTGAAAGAGAGGGGGGGGACATGACTGCTGTTTTATTTGAAGAGAAGTGAGTAATTGAATCTGTAGAAGATAATTTGATTTCTTCTGCATTTGAAATTTGATTAGTCTATACTCTTCAATTTGAGAGTTTCTGAGAGTGTTTTAATAGTTTTCATATCAGCTTGAAATTAGTGATTGATTGAAGAAGAGAAAAAAGAGAAGAAAGAAATGAGAATAACTTATCTTTATAATATGAAAACAGAGAATTACTGCAATCATTTATTCTAGCAACAAAGATCTGTTTTCTGCATGTATCTCTGATACAGATTATATGATAACTGTATATAAAGAATATCAACAGTGTATGCATTGAATGAAGATGATGTTGCTATGCAACACTGTAGCTGTTTCTGTACATCACTGAAAGCTGTTAATATTTTCTTTGAGTCTCTTTATATTTGATAAGTCAGTAATATATTTCAATGCACTTTCTCTTTTATCATCATCATTATCATCATCATTATCATCATCATTATTATTATTATCATCATCACTATCACTATCATCATTATCATTATTATTATCATCATCATCATCATCATTATTATCATTATTATCATATCATTTCTGACCGCCTCTTCTGCCTTTATCTCTCTTCAACACTCACTGAAATCAATCATGTCATTTCTCTTCAAATATTCTGTGGTCCTGTGAACCATCAAGGCGCGTGAGTGCTGTCACAGATTGAAGAAAGAGAAGAAGAAGATGTTCAAGTGAGAAGAGACAGATTGTAAGACATGTTATAATGTCTTGAAGAGACTCTGTAAGAGAGTAGAATAATAATGATTTTAAGTAATGCTTCTGATAGATTTAGACTGAACTAAGTATAGAAATAATGCAGATAGTGCTGCCTGTGAGAGATTGAAGAAGAAGACAGTGAAGAGTCTCATACAGCAGCAGTGAGATTAGAAGAAGTTCTGAGAATGATTTGAGATTAAGATAAAGAGAGAGAGAGAGAAGAAGAGTATTACTGTAAATAAGCAGCAGCAGAAGAAGATTAAGAGAGTATTAAAGTGAGAGATAAAGAAGTCAAAACTGGTAAGTTTTTTATTTATTGAGAGATAATGATTTTTGATAACACTTCTGTTCTCTAATTGATTAGCAGGAGCTGATAGAGAAGAAGAGGATTGAGGCCTTGTTCAGGTCTCAAATGTGCTTCATAATCCAGGACATTGAGAAGACAGTTCTGCTCTCTGAGTATGTCAATCTGCTTGCTGCTGAGGTGGAACCTGAGACAGTAGACCAGAAAATGCGGGATTTTGAGGTGCAGGTTGACCTGGCTGAGAGGAAGCAGCAGAAACCCTTCTCTGAGAAGGCAGTGAAGAGAGATTTTGAGATGATTATCATCTCAGATAAGAAGAAGAAGAAGAAGAAGAAGAATGAGAAGTGAATTATGAAGAATGATAAGAAGAATGAGAAAGAGAAGAAAGATGATGAGTAGAAAAAGTTTTTTTCTTTTTATATTAGTTAGTTGTAAGTTCATAATTATTAATAATTGAAATTAATTTTGAGTTTTTAAAAATTATTGTACAAGTTGTAATCAAGTCAGGAACAATATATATATATATATATATATTTAACTATCATGATTCACAAATCACTATAATGTATAAGTATCAACATTTTTTCAATATTGATATTCACAATATTAATATATTTTTAATAATATCATCTGATAATGCAATTTAGTAACACTCTCTTTCACAATATTAATATATTTCAAGAAATATAACAGAGATTAATCAAGATTGTTTGTTTACTTTTATACATTGATGATATTCAATCTGAGTTAGTATTAAAATTATAACTAAGTTAAGAAACAAGATTATTTTCTCTTATATTAATTCTTCTTACACACATCAGTGATCAGTTATTGAAAATAAATTATCATCTTTCTCAAATTATTATCATATCTTCTAAATTCACTTCTTTCACTTCTTTTACTTCTATTGAAGATTCATAAACTCTTCAAGAAATCACTGTGAATTACAAAGTCTATATTGTTTACAATTCAATACAGAATACTCTCTTTCAATCATGATAAATAATCACTTCATTCTTCACATCTGATTCCAGGTCATGAAATTTATGGAAAACTCAACACAAATATTGAGATGAACTATGAAATAATTATCAACAGATTGTATTGCAGATTACTGAAGAGTCATCTCTCTGCTACAATCACTGCAACTTCATTCAGAAATATTCATCATGAACTGATTATAACTCTGAAGAAATTTTCTGACATCTGAAGTCATCAGAATGCAGACAATAAAAGAAAAATAATCAGAAAATTACTACTGAGCTGGTAAGTTACTCTATCAGATAATGATTTTTGATAACACTAACTTTCTAATTTGAAGAAAATCATGTGAAAATGACTCTGTATCAGTACTCTGATTTCATAACTCTTATCTGATAACTTCTGTGAATAATTACTTCATATGTGTATATCTCTGAATCTTTCTCTTTGATCAATTGAAAACCCCGAATTCTGAACACTTCTTTAAATGCTTAATTCAAATCTTCATATTTCACATTGATTCTGTCTTCAGTCCAACCTTGAGATACACTATAAAGTCAATATACAATATCTAGAATCAGAGTTGAAGAATCATCAAAGAGTGTCTCTCACAGTGAATACATGAACTAGTACAAACAATCTTGCATTTATAAGAGTTATATGTTATTATATTAATGAGAACTGAACTTATTGAGAGATATTAATTGAATTTGAATCATTGATCAGTAGTCATACTGAGAATTATATAACAGAGATATTAATGACTGTGATTAAAAATGACTATTGAAATATTAGTCTCAGTCTTCTTACAATTATAACTGACAATGCTGTGAATAACTACACTATGATGAAGAGCTTGAAGCAAAAATTAACTTTGCATTTATAAAATAATAAACAAGGTTATATCCTCTGCATTGCTCATGTGATTCAACTTGTGATACAAACACTGATAAAGAATCTTAATATTGAGATAAAGAATAATGAGATGACTGGTTCTTGAGATGAGAATGAGATAAAAGTGATTACTCAAGTAACTTTTACATTCACTTTGTAAAAGATAATGTTTTTTAATAACACTTTTTGATATTACTTTTTAATAATGCTTTTTGATAATGCTACTGTTAATTTTGAATAGATTGACTAATAATTTAAATATCATAGATTTGAAACATTGCTAATTCATTTGTACCTCTTCTAAATAACAACAATGATTCTATGATATTCAATAAATAAACAAATCAGTCACATCACTGAATATGATACAGAATGTTAGAATACAGTGAAGTTCAACATATAAGATAGCTGTTCAGACTTTTTAATTATGTCAGATAATTGATCATTGAGTGTAACACTCTGATTGAGAAAAGATTCAGATATTGAAACTTTCTGATATGAAGTGAACTCAGTTGAAATATGTAATTGATTTACTGTTTCAGTTTTATAAGACAATAAAGACAGTCTCAATTACTTGTACATCAATGCTGCAGTCAGTCTGATAAGTGTATAACAGTTTATTTACTTATCTTGAGAAGCAGTTGAATCACTCAAAAAGAAATTCAGTCTGAAATAATGCTATAGTGCAGACTATTGTTACTGTAAGAGATAAACTGGTATATTACTACAGCAAAATGAAACAATCTTTTACAGAGTACTATACTGTAGCAGCTCTACTAGATCTCTCTCATCAAGTTAATATCTACACTTCTCAAGATTGAACAGAGAAGAAATGAGACTCATATATCAAATTAGCCTGAGATTACTATAATACCAACTATCAGAGATTTGAATGAGCAGATGTTTGAGATGTGAAGACAGTGAAATACAATTTCCTAGTAAGTAATGATCTTTGATAATACTTTATATCATATAGAACTATAATACTAACTTTGAAACAGAACTTGCATACATTAATTGCAACTGAAAATCAGGCAAAACTACATACTTATAAAACTGAATTTGACTGCTATCTTCAAGATAATCTGACAAATTTACACATCAAATCAATTCTAGAGTTATGAAAAATTGTTGAGAGTATATATTCAACTGTTACACTGATGATGTGTGATATTCTGACAATTTCATTAACAGGGGTGAGAATGAAGTGAAAGTTCAACTCAAGTTGAGATATTTATCACTATCACTGAGAATAATTACAAGAAGAAACAATCAAGAAACTCATGATTGTAAAACATGAAATTATCAGACAGTTTAATACCTCTGATCACAGTATATCAGAGAAGTGTAGTTTTCATGAGAAAGTGAAGAATAAACTTGCACAAGAATGTATTTAGTTGTTTCATGAGTGTTATCAATAATTATTATCAAATTCTGATTATATAAGCAATCACTGAATGAACTGAATGAGACTGATTTTAATCTTCAGTCTCAGTCTCATTCTGATTTTGAAAGAATAATCATCTTTCACAGTTTATCCTGGAAAATTACTCTCATTTCACTGTTCTTGAATTAAATCTGGTCATTTTTCACACCATTTCTCTCAGAAATGGTTCATTTTCAGATTTTTTTGAGGCTTGGTCCTGGTGGGACTCACGCCAAGAAATGTATGAGACCAGACCAAATGGGATCAAATGTGAAATTCATGGTCCCAGTGGCCAGTCTAGTTAGAGTGACTGATGAGTAAGCTTCTATTTAGAGACTCAGTGTCTGCTTTAACTGATTGTTTCTCTTTCTTATATGTTATTACATGTTCAGATATTCCTTGATGAATAATCATTTCTAATGAGAAGATGATGTGTGAATAATCATTTCTAATAAGAAGATAATGAACATTTTTCTAGTGTAAGAGATCTACACTGAATAGATCAGTATAATATTGATAGATCTTATATAACAAAGAGAAAAATGTTAGAGAAGAAAAGAAAGAGAAAGTATGAGAATCAGCAATTAAAGTGAATATTTATATGTGTATGTGGTGATGTAGGCAGTGATGCTTCAGGGCAGAAGAATATACACACATTTGTAGCAGCCGAGGATCGGCGATTGGAACATACACGTTCGTGGCGGCCGAGGATCGGCGATCGGGAATGGGGCGGTAGGAATCTATGAAGTGTACGGAATAGTCTATATGATTGATCGGGCGCAGCCCGTCACAGATGTCTTCTGATAAGATAATAATGTTATAAATCTATCTCTCTTATAAGATTCAGAAGTGAATCACAGTATTAAGTTGAAAAAGAAAGATAGTAAGAACTCTGAATCATTATAAGATTCTCTTTATAATATATTCTGAGATGAACTTCTTCTTCTTTGAAAGACACTCAATGATCTGTTAAGTAAAGAATTCATACACATTAGTAACTCTTTCATCACAGCCTCTATTCTCTTTATAAAGAAATCAGATAAAGAACTCTGATTCTGTGTGAATTATTGAGAATTGAATAGATTAATAAAGAAGAACTGTTATTCTTTATCTCTTATCAATGAAACTCTAGCTTGTATTAAACAAGCTTAATAATTTATAAAGCTAGATATTATTACTGCATTTCATAAGATTCATATCACTAAAGAAGATGAGTAACTTACAGTATTCTGAACATGATATAATCTCTTTGAATAAGTAGTCACACTCTTTGAACTAGCTAATACTCTCAGTATATTTCAGAAG
>NW_003101680.1:1856119-1858014 GCF_000003855.2 Blastomyces gilchristii SLH14081 | reverse complement strand
GAAGCTGATTAAGAGAATCTGAATGAAATTCTGAGAAGATCTCTGCTATTCTCGAATGAGAGACTCTACACACTGTGAAAGATGTACAAAGCTTCATCAGATTCACTAACTTCTATCAATGATTTATATAAAACTTCTCAGATATTATGAGATCACTTACAGAACTCACTAAGAAGAACTCAGTATTTCAATGATCAGTGAATACTGAAGCTGTGTAGCAAGATGAGCACGATCAATTATATAGTCTATTCTGCTTCACTTCATAGATTCTTTCACTTCACTCTCAAACATGTATGCTTCAATTTCTCAGCTATTCTTGATCATCAATTCTCAGCTGTTATGAATGTGTATAGATTCTTCCGCCCTGAAGCTCTATTATATACACTATCATATACATGTATAAATATTCACTCTGATCACTGATTTCTACACTTTCTCTTTCTTTCCTTCTCTAATATTTGTCTCTTTGTTATATAAGACCTATATATTATATCAATCTATTCAGTGTAGGCCTCTTACACTAGAAAAATGTTCATCATCTTCTTATTAGAAAATGATTATTTACACATTATCTTCTCATTAGAAATAATTACTTATCAAGAGATATCTGAATGCATAACAATGTATAAGAAAGAGAAAACAGTTAAGCAGACACTGAGTTCTCAGATAGAAGCTTGCTCATCAGTCACTCTGACCTCATAATAAGATCTTACAAAGAGAATGTTAGTAAAAGACCTGAGAGTTCTGACACTCAGATATATGAGAATACAATTACATTTCTTCAGATTTCACAGATATCACACATCTGATAAATGATATAATCATGTCTAATGATAATCTGAGAGAACTCTTGAGTGTAAGTATAGAAGTAATATCACAGTGACTCTGAGTAATGTTGAAATTACAACAGCAACAGATAGCAGACATGTATAGACTGGCCGCCGGGATCATGAATTTCACATTTAGTTCCATTTGGTCTGGTCTCATACATTTCTTGGCGTGAATCCCGCTGGGACTGGCTATCAAAAAAACATGTAAAGTGACTATATATCAGATCTTAAAATGAAACCATGACTTGAAAAAAATGAGAAAGTAGTTTCATTTGGTCTCATTTAGTCCCATTCTTGGCATAAAGTTACTATTTTTAGACATTTTAAGGTTTTTTTAGACTATTTTTAATTTTTTAAAAAGTAACACTTTTTGATAATGCTCAAATAAGATTTAAAGTCATTTAAAGCAATAAAAATAATTTAAATTGAGAAGTGGAAATCATGATCTCATTTGGAAAATGTGACAAGAGTAGACAGTAAGTCTCACTGAGACAGTATGAGACTACTATCTAATCTTAAAACCGTGTAATGGGATCAGTCGAATTGATAATAAGACCTATCAAAAAATCTGGTCCTGGTCTCAGACACGGTCACACGGTCAGTCTACTACTGCATAAGACTCTTCACTGTCTTCTTTTTCAATCTCTCACAGGTGATATCATCTGCATTATTTCTATACTTAGTTCAGTCTAAATCTATCAGAAGTGTTACTTAAAATTGTTATTATTCTACTCTCTTACAGAGTCTCTTCAAGGTATTATAATATGTCTTATGATCTGTCTTCTCATACTTGAACATCTCTTTCTTCTCTCTCTTCAATCTGTAACAGTGCTCACACGCCTTGATGATTCACAGAACTGCAGAATATTTAAAGAGAGATAACATGATTAATTTTAATAAGTATTGAAGAGAGAGTGAAGGCAGGCAATAATATAATAATAATAATGATAATAATGATGATAATGATGATGATAATAATAATGATAATAATAATAATAATAATAATGATAAAAGAGAGAGTGTATTGAAATATATTATTAACTTATCAAATATAAAGAGATAAAG
>NW_003101680.1:1854940-1856019 GCF_000003855.2 Blastomyces gilchristii SLH14081 | reverse complement strand
CCACTGTCTACTCTTGTCACATTTTCCAAATGGGATCATGATTTCCACTTCTCAATTTAAATTATTTTTATTGCTTTAAATGACTTTAAATCTTATTTAAGTGTTATCAAAAAGTGTTACTTTTTAAAAAATTAAAAATAGTCTAAAAAAAATCTTAAAATGTCTAAAAATAGTAACTTTATGCTAAGAATGAGACTAAATGAGACCAAATGAAACCACTTTCTCATTTTTTTCAAGTCATGGTTCCATTTTAAGATCTGATATATAGTCACTTTACATGTTTTTTTGATAGCCAGTCCCAGCGGGATTCACGCCAAGAAATGTATGGGACCAGACCAAATGGGACCAAACGTGAAATTCATGGTCCCGGCGGCCAGTCTAGTAATGAGACTATCAAAAAATCTGGTTCTGGTCCCAGACACAGTCACACGGTCAGTCTAGACATGTACATGACTTAATAACTTCAATATGAAGAGATTCAACAATTAATCCATGCAATTTCAACATCTACAGAATCAAATACAAAAGCACTGAAAGAACACTTAGATGCTCTCACATATTTCAATACTTTCAATCTCACTCTCTACTCATCATGAAGAATGAAAATGCTTGTGAAACTGAGTGTAGATGAAGATGTTATCAGTTCATTAATTAATCAAGATTGATATATCAATGAATAATTGAAGAATCACATGAAACAGAAATTTCATTCATAAATGAAAGCATGTAAATCAGTATTACAAATGCCTGACAACATCATGAAATATCTTGATATCCTGTTTCAAGACACTGCTATGTAACAGAAAGTATTAGATTAATTACAGAGTACTCAACAGAGAAACACTTCTCTTATAACATTCATTTCTAACTTCAATATCAAGATTTTAGAAGCAGATGATCAATCTTGAAAGAATTAAATAAAGATTAGCATACTTAAGAAGACATTGACTTTCAAACTCTTACAGACTCTTATAAGTGTAGACAAAGATCAGACTTATAAAGACTTCTACACACAGCTTCAGACATTGAATGATCATCTTATCAAGCTTAAGAGTATATAGAACAGTGACAGAAGAGTG